>NC_142105.1:31737500-32337500 GCF_056152115.1 Neolamprologus brichardi
AGCTGGTATAGCTTGCATTTGATTGGAGGGTTTCAAAGTTTGAATTTCTTTCATTATTATTTCACTTCGTTAGTAAACCCGTTTCTGTGTGTATTCACCAGCTGTCTTTTGGAGATCCGAGCATCCTGCAGTGTACTCCATCAATGCCTCCATCAATAGTATCAACGGCAGATAAACTTGGAGAAAGTTTCAGTTATCTAGTATTGATTCAAACTGGACAATAGATGCACGTTTGATCGATATCTCGGATATCTGCAAAAGCTGGCAGAATAGAGACTTGTTATCTGCAAACTCCAAGCATGCTTATCCTTGTGCTTTTATTACTGCTCTGCTGAAGATTCAAATCCAGAATATTCCCCTGATTCAAATCTGGACTATTTTAGCTTTTATCAAGTAAAAGAAAAAAGTGCAAACACTGCCTAAAAAACCACACATCACACAGGTAGATGGGCTGCATTTATTTAGGTGTTTTCTGGACTTTATACTGATCAAAGTGATTTATCCATACTGATGACACAACAAGGGCATTTGGGGGGTTTAGTGTTCTACATGAGGAAACCTCAGCATGGAGACTTTTTGGTTAATGAACTATCAGCACATGACCCCGAGCATGCTCCCAGTATAATTTCATAATGTCTAATACGGACATAGATATATGGCTTTTAAAATTGAGAAGAAAATCCTTTAATATAGCAAGAATCGTATCCCCTCTATCACATATAATCAAAGAATCCATTTATGCGTTTTAGTTTCTGTTGTATTTTATATACATATATGGTTTTCTTTGCCTAATTTTTCAGTATGAATAAGCTGTGTATCTAATTTTCCTTTTGAGAATAACCACATCTTGTAAAATGGGTACTGAAAAGGTATTATCCACATTACCTGGTGGAACTCCCTCTGGTGCTGGACAGCTCCCACATCACCTCCTATGGGCAGCTGCTCCGACAGCTCCTCGTCCTTGGCCGTCAGCCATTCTATGATCTCCTGCAGGGAGAGCTGCAGCTTCCCGCTGTTGTCGGAGAAAGCCTCGAGCCGCACCCTGCCAGCACACACAGCAACACATTGCTTTAGCAAACAGTAGGATTGTCCAACTCACCACCCAAATGCTGCAGATGACAGTTGGTCACTGCAGCCTGTTTTGCACAATAGCAACATGTTTACATGTTTTCTTAGATAACTTCTAAACCACTCATTAGCAGCGTCACTTGAATTTGCAATTCAGTCATGACTCTTATTATCACCTGCATGCCATGTTATTTTTCCAGTAGTAACCCAGGTATTTTTCCATGTGAAGTCCAACCTTAAGAGTCTAAAGGTAAGTAGCACACTGTCCAAGATGAAATGAAAATATATTTCATGAGAAATTTGCTTTTTCAAGGATAAAGAAAATTGTAGCTTTTTTGCAGCAGTGATATGAATTAATCCTTAAAAGATTTTCAAACACTTCCAACAGATGGCCCAATTTATGCTGATTATTTTGTTGTTCCCACCAGATGGAATACATTATTAGGACAATACTGCAGGAAGTACTTTTTATAGCTACGAGAATGGTGAGCAAAGGGCAAGTAATAAAGGAAGACATCCTACAGCAAGATAACAACCCACTAACATTTGAATAAAAGAACTAAATGGTAGGTCTTATATGGCACTCAATCTGGTTTGGTGTGAAGCGGACAGGTTAAAAAAGGTCAAAGAGTGTTCCCACAAATGTGTTGCTCTATGTTTCATTTTTATTCGAGAACGAGAGTCAAAACTGTTAACATACCTTTAAACAATCATGAATTATTCATAATCTAAAGATCTAACACGGGCATCTTTTTTTTAACAGCTTGGGTTTATCAATTCTGAAGTAAGCTTCAGATGGTGTGGTCTAATGTCTGGTTAGCTAAGCTAGAGAGAGGTAGCATGTGATAATTTAAAAGACAACTTATACACAGAGGTAGCAACAATATGCCAAGGTGTGAAGCATTTTGCCTGCAAAAGTACTGCAAGGAGGAAAGACTGCTACCAGGAAAACATGGACATAAAAATGCAGAGTTAAAATACTTTAGCACCTTTTAAGTGTTTATCAGCAAGAAAGAGAAAGAGACTTTAAACATATTGGTAGACACATATGATCGAGTATAGAGTAGCGCTATATGTAACGCTGTACTTCCAACATGAACACAAAAAAAATCTGTATAAATGAATGCCTTAATTTCAAGTACAATGTGTCAGGATCTGGAGACTCGACTGGAAAATTCCATCAGGCACCTGAGTTCCTTGGTCTCCACCCCTGGGCGGAGCCATCATCCCTGCTGCAGTCCTGCACACCTGAGACTGATTCAGGGCAATCAGGTTGAGGATTTAAGGCCCCCTCAGACTCTCCTTCACCGCCAGTTCGTCAACGACCTCACGTTGGTATTGACTCTACGGCTTTTTATGCTCTTGCCACTTTTTCCTTGTTAACTTTGGTTTCGTGCGCTTCAGATTCCCTGGACCTTCTTTGCTATCACCCTCGACCTCAGCTCTCCGTGGATCATCTTCATATTCAGGAAAAAATACAAGGACCCTCACCTGCCTGCCCTCCAGCCTCACTCGCCACCTTGGACACAGCAGAACTCAGGTCTGCCAGCCTCTCCACTACTCCCCTGGACTATCGCTGCCTCTCCTTCAAAGCGAGGTTCACGCCGGTCACCAGTAAGCGCTATCAGTCAGTTTCACCTCTGCTTGGATACCCTGCACCTGCCGCCTTCTTAACCCTGTTCTCTTTTCTTCCCAGACGCAACCGCTCCGTTCCCGTCGCAACCTGCTAGACCCCCGTTCACCCCCGCTGTCACACGGTTACATCATTAGCGACACCCTGCCACATATTCACTTGTTGACTAAATAATAAACACTGCAAAACGTTGAGCCGTCTCTGTTGTGGTTATCTGCAATCGAGTCCGATCTAGCTATCGGCCCGTGGCCATTGTGACACAATGACAGCATTACTGGATCCATGGACAGGGTGATGGTGAAATGACAGTACAATGCTACATTTTCTTTATTATATTTGCTAAATATAAATACTTTTGTTCTTTTGTTTTTTTTTTTTGCAGTCTTTCAACTAGGGATGCAACGATACCAATTTTTTCAAACCGATACGATACCGATACTTGGATCTGAGTACTTGCCGATACAGAGTACAAAAAACGATACTTCTACCACACACACACAAATGCAATGAATTGGAAGACAGGTTTTATTTTATTCTCTGCCGATAAAAAATAAAATCTTAATAAAAATGACCACAAAAAAAAATTTCAAGTGAAAAATAAGCACTTCTGTTAAGTTATTGCAGAGTCTCCACATTGTAATTTAACAAAATATCACTGAACTACTGGCACTGTCTCGAGCTTTCAGAATAATAAATAAACACTTCTGTTTGGAATAAAATAAATACAAATTAGGTTTGAGAATAAAATAAACTTTTAAATTGTTGCAGAGTGTCCATATTGTAAACAAACAAACAAAATAACAAAAGTATTCGCCATTGACGAACAAACTCCTCATCTGCCCGTGGATCATCAGTCCACTGCGCTGTTAAACCAAGGACTGACATCGCGCACACACTGCTTGTCTTTACCTCTTCAGAAAGTCTTGGCACCATTATCTCCCTGATTTTCCACAACCGGCATTGGCTGGTCATCCAGAGCGATAAAATGAGTCGAGCCTCTGTTATTTTAACTGCCCGTGGATTTTCTCTTGACATTTTTCTTCGCTTTTCCAAAACCTGAGTTAAAGTTGGCTGTTTCGGTCCACACTGCTGACATTTTGTTTAGCCTAGCTACAGCAGCCTCCAGTTTCTCTTTTTTATCTGGAGCCGCCAGTCTCACTCACCTAACCCTGTGCCTGTTTAGCGCGGGATGTCCCCCTAGTGGCCAATCTAAAACACTACAACAGAAATGACAAGCCACCCTCTGATTAATGAAATAAGTTAGTATCGGTTCATGGTATCGGTTAACTTTTACGAGTATGAGTACACACACATTTTACAGTATCGGCCCCGATACCCGATACCAGTATCGGTATCGGTGCATCCCTACTTTCAACCTATGAAGCAAGGGGATATTTTAAATTTATGTGTTACAAAAAGTTGATAGCAACACTTTTTCAGTCTTTTGCGTCAGTAAAAGTTGGAACAAGGATAGAAGCTACGTTTTTGGTCTACTTTTGTCTGAAATCAGAGAAGATTTACTGTGTCAAAAATGACTTAAGATTTTTATAGTAAATCTGAAAATTCTGTAACTGCTGCAAAATGAGATGCAACACTGGACTATTCTATTTCTTTTCATCAAAGATGCATGCGATGTCTTTTATGTAGAATGCCACATGGTGCAAGGTGAGAGGCACAGAGTTGTAGATGACAGTATTTTCCAGGCTTGCTGAAGTGAACTAGGTTCACATGACAGAAGGAAGTTATCTGTTCGCCACCTGCCAGCAGCATAAGAGATATCTGAGGGAAGTACTGCTTTTGTAGCACAGTTGGCGCCGGCAGTGTGGGGGCAATGTGAAAGCTTCCTCGTGTTTCAATTACACACCAGAAGCCAGCACTCAAATATCATTATTCCTGCACATCACAATTTGCCAGCACTGTCACATCAAAGATGATGAGTGGGAGCGAAAGCAAGAGTGAAAAAGACGTGTTACTGCTCACATCTGTAAATGAGAGAGGACTTTGCAAAAACCTAACTTGATTCAGATGACAGTTTATGTGAAATCAAAGCAAAAATCTTTAAGATTTTAGCTGCAATCAAATAGAAAACCGCCAGAGATGAAATTCTGCAAGACACAAGGTTAGTTAATTTCATGCTGCTAAATGGAGTTTAAGCAAATACTTATCTATAATCGTTCAACCTGAACCAACAGCATCGCCGATTCCATATTACTGACTGAAAAAAGGACTGTAAGGCACTATTATCCAAATTGAATTCAGCATAGATGGGCTCTGACACATAAGGGATTAGGTGTCAGGTCAGCGATGGCGGTTTCAGAAAGCGCATGTGGGGAAAGCTTCAAGACTTTAAGGAGAAAAGGACAGAAAGGTGAAATCAAGCTTGTAAGTGCACGTTTCAGAACTGATAGGCCTCTTTGTTCAACCCTGTGTCAGAAAACCTGGGTGAACCAGACCATGATGTCCCCTAGCCTCTTGTTGCCCCTCCAGCTGTACTCGCTGTGGTGATTGAATCAGAGAGGAGCTGTTTTTCCATGGCCCCTGCAGAAGAGGCTGTCAGTCCATAACAGGCATGAGGACACACACACACAACCATACCAAACATACACACATACAATCACTCAGCATGAATGGAATGAGTTTTCTGTTTCAAGTAAGAGCAAACCAGGGCCTAAGTAAGGTCATCCATCAAAAGATGACCCTGACGCTTTTGCAGAGAAGCTTCAAAATGCTTCGAACTACGCAGCAGACATTCACACAAGCAATCCGAACACGCACATACGCAGCTCGGAGCGCATTCGCTGATCACTGCTTTCCATTACACACACCGAGGGTGAAACAAATAGAGCGCTGCGCTGGAATGTAATCGCTGTCACATGGTGAGGGCTGCCAAGAACAGCTCCTGCCCTGCTAAGCTACAGGGAGGCCAGGCTTAAGGTTTGCCAGTATGTGAGGCTGACTGAAGTTATTTTATCTCAACTGGAAACATCATGATATTCATTTAGGTTTTTTTATGGGTCAGCCTCTGCTGCACTGGATAAGGAGATGCCAGGAGATGCCTGTGTGTGTCCAAAAAGAGGGAAGAAAGGACCAAAAGAGGAAAAGGTTTGGTGGGTGAGCTCTTCTTACTTGATTCAAACGTATTCAGTCTAGGTTTTGATAGGCGATACGGCATCTTTGTGGTGATATGCGGTGTTTAGTATTTGCTCATTTGTTTTCTTTTGTTTGTAATTTGTCTGACCACTGCATGTGGGGAAAGCTTTTGTTGAGATGTCTACTCCTGGGAAGATTGCGGCATTTTATCAACACACACCTGAATGGCTGAGACCAGCAAACTGCCTAAAACGTCTGCTTTTGCAGAAGTGGTCACATTTTTTCCCTTAGTAGCATCTGGCTGCCAGTAGTAGTACCCTCTAAATTAGGGATGCACCGATACCACTTTTTTGGAAACGAGTACGAGTACTTGCATTTCAGTACTCACCGATACCGATACAGAGTACTTAATAAAAACATGATTTAAATTTACAGGTAACAGCTTTAGTCCTATAATTTAACAAAAAAACAACAACAAGGGACTAGTTTGGAATTAAGAACATTTATTTAAAATGAAAAGCATGTTGTATGCAACATATTACAGAATAAATAATTATAAAAAACAAAATTTAATTTTAAATTTGTTCGTCTGTTTCTCTGTTTAGACGTCTCACTAGCACAGTCACAGCTGGGATGACATCAGAGGCTAGTGCGTCGTAGCTGCTCACTTTTTTAGTTAGTTCCTCAAAGGGGGCGAAGATGGCAACAGTCGTCTCCATAAGAGCCCATTGGTGAGCGGTGAGATAGTCAGGGAGTTCGTGCTCGGACACCCCCAGCACTCGCTTTGGCTCAATGAGGGACTGGAGCATGTAATACGTGCTGTTCCAGCGCGTCTGTACGTCCTGCTGCAGTCTCTTTATTGGCTGGTTGAGCTGTCCCTGAATGTCCTCGAGGCGGGAGTAGGCTAAGGCGGAGTGTTTAAAATGCCCAACTATTTTCCGTCCCACTGCTGTAGCATCAGCTATGCTCCTCTGTGCTAATAAGCGTGGGTAAATAAGCGTGGGTAAACTCTTTGTACGCGTTGTCGTGTTGGGATTTTGGTGCTTGATTAAATTACTTGTGTTAAATGCGCTACCTTTAGAGCCTCTGGACAATTTCGCTGAGCACAATTTGCAGTCCGCCTTTGTTTTCACGTCTTCGTTCACTTTGAAATAGTTCCACATGGCTGACTTGTCTCGCCTGCCCTTCTCTCAGCTCTGAGATGCAGCCGGGGCCTGGGGGCGGGCACTCGGGGCCTGGGGGCGGGCACTCGGGGCCTGGGGGCGGGCACTCGGGGCCTGGGGGCGGGCACTCGGGGCCTGGGGGCGGGCACTCGGGGCCTGGGGGCGGGCACTCGGGGCCTGTGATTAACCCCTTACATGCCGCTCAAACATAGACAGGTCTCAGACCGTGGTATCGGTCCCCGGTATCGGGGGACTTTTAACAAGTACGAGTACTTTAGAAAATGTGGTATCGATGCCGATACCCGATACCAGTATCGGTATCGGTGCATCCCTACTCTAAATAAAGGAAGCAGTAGGCGTGCACCTAGTTTCCTAGAGGATTGCGCAGAGAAAACTTTTTTTCACAATGAAGAACAAAGGGAGAAAATTAACCAAAAACAAAAACATTCTGCGGGTCTGTTCTGTTTGTGCTGTGCTTGTATCTGTGCCTGTCTCAAGCTGCTCAAAAATAGCCAACAGGCTTGATGGCAGTGCCAGAAATAATCGATACAAATGGGCTAATGGCAATGCTTGAGTGCATGGCAGACTGCTTCCTGTGTCTGCCCTTGACACGGCACACGCTCAACGTACAGAGTCATCTGCTGGCATCACAAACAACAGTCTAATGATTGAAAGGCAGCCAGTTGCACGAGCACACACGACGAGATAGTCTGGTCTGAATTGAGACCGGTACTCAAAATACCAGATATTGTCATAGTGAAGAATGCAGACCTTTTCATTTCCTGGATTAGCGTCATGCGAGGGATTCATAAGAGATAAAATATGCCACCCAACATTAGAGAGACTGATCTTTGTTGTGAATATGAATAAACAGATTCTTGCTATAGCAGCTGAGGTAACAATCAACATCCCCGTGTCCTTGAAAACGACACTGAATCATTATCAGCTCATCGCTGTGGTGGCTCTGGAGAAGAATGCCAATCACAATGTTCTGGGTGTAAATATTAGATTGCGTTGCTTCTTGGTTAACCTTTCAGTGTAAGTCAGTGTTCTACCAGGTGAAATAATGTGTTACATGAAAATTAATGGTGTGTGTCAATATTTCTTGAGATTTAGCATCGAAAGTAAATAATATGGTCAAACAAAACTCCAATTCCCTAATCAGTGAGAAAGAGAGAAACATAGTGCTTGGTTCGATGATTAATTCATGCATAGGAGGATATGCTCAGTGTTTCTCCTGATTTAGAAGAGAGTAGCGTGCTAGCGCGTTGCCTCGGGGCCCAGAGAAGCTTTGAGCACAGCCCCCTCATCTCATTCTTTCTCAATTGCAAAGACATTGCAAGAGAGCTGCCAACGTGATGAGCCCTGTTGACACAACCACTGCATTTTGTTCAATTATGTATAAAGAAATATTTTTTTTCCCCAAATCTCCTTTTGGTTTTGAATTCTGCTTTATACTCAATTTGATTGTTTTTACCTTCATACAATAAAGGATTAACCTTCTTTTTGTTTTCAGCACATTAGAAAGCTTTCCACCAACGAACCAAGTCGTACTTTGGGTACTTTCAGTTTGCTGCCAAAAATGTGAAAAAATGTGAGTCTTTGCATGTTTCAAATGGTAAATGGCCTGTATTTGTGTAGCGCTTTACTAGTCCCTAAGGACCCCAAAGCGCTTTACACAATCAGTCATCCACCCATTCACACACACATTGGTCGTGTCCAAATTCATGGGCTGCTTCCTCCTGAAGCCGCATTTGTAGACCGATTACGTCACAGCGACGCGCCGAAGGCTGTCCAAATTCGTAGACTCCTCCGAATGCAGCCGACAAATGCGTCCTCCTTTTCCCCGAATTTGAAGGATGGGTTGGGTGTGTCCTTCGTGGCCTACCATATCCCAGAATTCATAGCGCGGCCCAGCCAAACTCCAGTTTCCAACAATGGCGGCCGCTACCAAGTTTTAAAATTACTCATACTAATCTTTCTGGGTCACAAAATAAACTTTTAACATGTTTTCAGGCGAGAAAGTAACTGTGTAAACATCAAATATCTGCTCGGTTTATCAGGATATCGCATATTTGCAAAAGTGCTTCGACGTTTTCGGAGCATCTGCTACCCACCAGCTCGATAGCTAGCTGGGAGCTCGAGGGTTACTGAAGCCGCTGAGAACGGCACAACTCCTGGCACATCATTTTCAGATCACTGCAGACTTTTGCTACTCAGGTTAAACGTAATATATAAGTCACTTAGACAACCTAAAAATGTTATTGTTGGGCTTTTTTCAGTGTTTTATTTGTTCGTGAGTAAATCAGTTTGGCTGAGATTAAAGTTATTAGATTAGATTAGATAAAATAAAACTTTATTAATCCCCTGGTGGGTTCCTCCGGGATTTTCACACAGCTGAATAAACGTCAAGCAGAAAACTGATTAAACAGAAATGTGAGACAGTCGAGAATTTACGCCAGTGTCCTGTTATATTTTAGATAGCAAAGAGCAGACGGCCGAGTTTATTCAACTCCACCGAGACAGCGGTGACGCTAATCAGAAGGCTAGACCGTCCAATTTCCCCAGCCGTTTACTTCCAGCCTACCCGACCTTCTGAGGACCCGGCCCACGTAGACCGCGAAGGCCGGGTCCTCAGGAGGATGCAGCCCATGAATTTGGACATGACCATTCACACACTGGTGATGGCAGCTACATTGTAGCCACAGCCACCCTGGGGCGCACTGACAGAGACGAGGCTGCCAGACACTGGCGCCACCGGGCCCTCTGACCACCACCAGTAGGCGGTAGGTGAAGTGTCTTGCCCAAGGACACAACGACCGAGACTGTCCAAGCCGGGGCTCGAACCGGCAACATTTTCCAATTACAAGACGAACTCCCAACTCTTGAGCCGCTCCCATACATCTAACTACACAAAACCTTTGGCTGGTAAGTGGCTCAATCTGTCACATTAGCAAAATAGAAATTTATGACCTGATCAAGAAAAATGAGAAGGATCACTAAAATGACCAATCAGAACTTATGGTTCGTCTGTTTTTTTGCTTATTTGTTTTTCCAATCTTCATGTCTTTGTGGAATGAAAAGCCAAAACACAACTATAAGAAATTAATGAAAAATTAAATGTTCAGATAAAAGACATTGCAACATTTGGATAAGTAATTCAAGAAGCAGCAATAAATGGCTGCGGCTCTTTCATATCATTAGTACAAAACATGACTTGAACACAACTCTAATGGTCCATTGCTAACATTTAAAATTCATTTTTGTTGGAGCAGAAACTACTTTCTTGCTGTTCAACTACTTTTCGCCTCCAATTGCAGTCTCTAATTGTCTTTCCTCAGAAAAGTGCACATATTTTAAAAATATTACATAATACATATAACATACATATAACATAATATTAATATGTTTTTAGACTAAATCTTGTAGCATGTTTTGTTGCCGACATTTGCAATAAAATGCAACCCGTCTCAAATAAGTAAATGTACAGTGAGCATCGTTATGCCAGTGTGGTTTTTTTAAAAACATATTTTTTTAAATATATCCTGCCAGAGTCAAAATTGTTAGCCCCTCCTGCTAATAGTCAATTCTATATTCTTTTTGCTAACAGTTATCTGCTGACTGCTGGAGGCTTTCTTTTAAAATCTTCACATAAGCTTCTTTCTTCATCCTTCTTTGCACTTTAATGAGATTCCCAGTTCTAGTTGCCCTGAAGCATCCCACAGCATAATACTCCCACCGCCATGTTTCACTGTTGAGACGGTCTTCTTTGGGTTATGTGCCTCTCCCTTCTTTCTTCAACCATAAGCAGCATCTCTGTGAGCTTTAGTTTAGTCTCATCTAACTACAGAACTCACTTCCAGTATGCATGATCTTTCTCCAGTCTATCTTGAATTGTCTGTTCTACAAAAGTTTGTCGTTTTTCTTGGTCTGTAACCTCACTATCTATCACTGTGCACGATTCTAGTGATTGTCTTCTTTGAGACCACAGTTTCCAACTTGGCTAAGGCATCCACGAGTGTCTTGGCAGTTGTTCTGGGGTCTTTAGACACATCTCTCACTGGTTTTTCACTCCAGAGTCTTTGAAATATTTTGCTTTCTTTCTTTGCCAGGCTTCTATGTTCTGTACTTTGTGACTCTCTAAGAATTTCTTGATGACGTTTTCACTCCAGTTCTTGACACTTATAAATGTTGTGATAACTTATATCCATATGCATCTCCTGCTTTGCGAGCATCAGCATTCATTTTCCTCAAGCCTAAACTGATGAATTTTCATATGAGGCCTGGTTCCGTGGGTTTGCAGTTTGTTTTTGGACAGCAGCTATTATCCTCCACCTGTTGAGGTGGAGCTAGAGGTTGTCTCTCCTCTTGGGATCTCCTGCAAATCATCAGATGCAATTAACTGCCGTTAGTCTCATGTGCACTTACATGAGGACGCTGCTTATTTCCTGCTGCCTTGGATCACAATTCACTGTTTTCCAGAAGTGCTCCTAGATCACCTGCCTGCCCACCGTCAGCCTCTTCTTGGACCAAGGGTTCTTCCACTACCTCCTCCCTTGTCCAACTAGCTTAGATTCCAAGTAAGGCTTTTTCCATTATTATTTTGTTCCCAGGATTTTCTGCCCTGCCTAACCGCCTTCTCCTCTCTCGCAGATTCACCCTACCCTTTTCTACCAGTCTCTGCTTCTCTGATCCGTCTCTTGCCCTTTTGTCCAGGTACACCTTAGTTACCAGTGTTCGCCGTAGGTTTTGTCATGTAAATGATTTGACTGAATAAAGTGATTTCAACTACTTCTTGCCTTTTTCCTGTTTTGCCTGGATCCTGCACTTGAGTCCTAAAAACCATAGCTTACTAAATCTAAAAATTATTTTATTTTCAGCACGATGCTTTTTCAAGTGATGGCTCAAATCCTTGAAGTTTTTAGACTGTGCATAAATTGGAAGATAACCCTAAGTTTTATCTTGATTTTACTAGCTTCAAACTAAATGAAGTTAAAGTATACTTTTGGAGAGCAGTGGTTTCTGCTGAATAGGGGGCGAATAATATTAATGCTGTTAATTTTTGTTTGTTCTGGAAAAACAATGTTATTCTATGAAAATACAATGTACAATTTGTGCTTTTAAAAAATGAGCATGTTTACAAATTATTTGTTGAAAACCTGTGTCATGGCTGAGCAGCTGATATATTTGCAGTGTGGACCCAAAAAGCAGACAAGGGAGAGATGGCAGTGAAGTTTAAACAAAATAGGAGCCATTTATTTGGCTGTAAAAACATGAAAACAAAAGAAAAGCAAGGCAAACAGGAGCAAGAACTAAAACCTAAACTGGAAATAACTATGAACGACTATGACAACTACGACAAGAGAAACATTAACATGAACCTGAGCAGAATCACGAGAGACCTGACGTAGAGGGAGAAAAACAGACGAACCGACAACGAACAAAGGGAGACAGATGACTTAAATACACAGGAGGGTAATGAGGGAAGTGAGAACACCTGGGGAAAACAGCTGACACAAATGAACCTGAACGCCACAGGGGAAGTACAACTAAACACACTGAACATGAAACACCAGACTCTTCACAATAAAACAGGAACAAGAAAAGAGACGTAGACAAGACAACATGAGCTTGACAAATACAACATGCGACATGCAGACATGAAATACATGGGGAGACTCAAAAGACACAAGGAGACATAGAAGAAACATAACTGGACCAAAACTCAACTAAACCTAAACTAAAAGAATAACAGAAGAACTTCACATGATTTCAATTTAACAATCAAAAATACAAAATAAACTCAAAATGCTGGATCACAGACCCAGCCCGCTGACAATGTCTTGCTGTGTTAAAAAACCCTTTGGGAAAATGTGAATAAAAACCTATTCCATATAGAGACACACTAGTTGTAATTTTATGCAAACAAATAAGAACTAGTGTGTCTCCATATATTTTCTGAACTATATAGAGACACACATGTGCACCATACACCCAGTGTAATCCATAGATCAAAATCTTTGGAGTTGGATTACCATACTGGCATAAGTTTCTCACACTGCAAAGCATTTTAAAATCACAACAGTAGGTATTTTAAAGTTGTGACTGTCAATATCAATAAATTATATGGTGTCATAAAAGTACACTGCTAACAGCATGTTCATGTTTACCAGCTTTTCCCAAGCGTCTCCCTCCTCTTTCCCTTTTTGATTTTGTGCTCTGTAGGGGTCGATCGTGTCATGTGTGATGCATTCAGAGACTCCCCCTGTGGCGGAGGAGTTTTACTGATTCCTAGCCTAAAGGATTTCTTCCAAGAGCAATCTTACTGATATTTGTGGGGAACAGACGTGACGAATGACATGAGCAGAGCACCTACTGAAGCCATTTTCCACAATTGGAAATACTGTATGCATTTGAATATATAAAAAATATAACAGCTATGGGGAACACATTCCTGTAACAAATTCCTCACAGCGGCATGAGTTAATAGAGGAAACTGTGCATGCTTCGAGCTCTGAGTGACAAAACAAACATTAATAAAAAAAGTCCTTATCTAAATCTCAACTTGAGGAATATTTAGACATATAAAGCAATCTATTTGGTTACTTCAACAGAGAAGATACTTTCTTTTCCTTCTTTACCTTTAAGAACAGCAACTAAACCATCTTAATTAGTGACTCACTGCTGTAATTATCTACATTCAGAATGTCCTATATGAATCATGCACATTTCCACATCATACTTATAATACAATATGTCAATATAGTCTCAGAGGGTTCTGCTAGATACCTTCAATATGTACAGTAGAAGAAGATATGGTATTATAAATGTATCTTGCTATAATGGTTCGCATATTACAGAGAGCAATTTGACATTGCACTGGTATCTAAAGATGTGAATGACAACCGGGCGGAATTTCAATGCAAATGCAAATGCACAGACATGGATATACAGACAAGGGTTGAGTGGGTACATATATGAATACAAATAAGGAAACCGTTTGCTTTTTCCCCCCAGCAGATACCCAGGATGTATCATTAGCACAGCGCGGAGTAGGGAAGGTGTAAAAGGTGTTAGGAGAAGCTGAGACACTTGAAAGAAATAAAAGATGACAAATAAGAAGCACAAAAGATCACTGCTGAAATGGTCATACAACCCCACTCCTCTTTAACACCTGAGTGTATATGTTCAGTGTCGAGACAATAAGGAAAACCAGTGATTTATATTCCAGATTTATTGTGTGCATATTGGTGTGAGCCTGCAGAGCAGATGTTTTCCCCCAGAAACATTATTTCGCTTTACTGATTGTGTAAGTTAATGTGTTTATGTTCATTCATCCAGACATGGATCAGCATACTTATCACTATTTTATGCTTATGAGGCCACATGAAGAGGTGCTGGGACTCCAGAGTGGATCCGTCCTTTGTTGGTTAGTTGCATTGCCTAAATATCACTACTTCCCCTTTCATTCATTATAGATAGCTTGTTGCGGAAGAGCAAGCAGAACAAGAAGCTGACAGAAGTGCGAAACTGGTAACATATTTTAGTAATGTAGCAAATTATGGAACTTTCAATGCTCAGAGATTTAAACAACTACAGCTGCTTTAAAAACATTCTAAGAGTAGGACTGAAGAGGGGGTCGTCATCAGCCATTCATCACACTGCCTCGCTAAAGCACTGTGCAGTCAGTGTATTGCTGGTGTCTCTGCTGAACCAGACTAATAATGTTTGGGAAGCTGCAGAGCCGTATCAGAAAAGCTGGTATGACAAATAATAATAATCATTACAACCATTTTTACTAATATTGTCCTGCTGCAGGGACACTAGAAGAATTTGTGTTTGTGTTTTTACCTTTCGTTATGAGAAACTGTGTGTTTATTAAGGTTTTGTTTGTTTTTCAGTGTTTTAGGAAGGTAGATAAAAAGTAGGTCTTCTTTAAAAGTGCCCGATACGTGGAACATTACAACTGTCATAAAAACTCACTGGCTACTTCATTAGGTACACCTATTCAACTATTTGTAGGCAAATATCTTTAGCCAATCACATGGCAGGAACTCAATATATTTTGTCACGAAGACATGGTATCTGCTAAAGTTCAGAATCAGGATGGGAAAGAAAGGTTATATACGTGACTTTGGCATGGCATGGTTGTACACAGAGTGGTTGGCATGAGTACTTCAGAAACTACTAATTTACCATCTCAAATTGGTTTCTTGAACATGACAGTGACTTCACTGTACTCAACTGGCCTCTACTAATTTCTATATTTCCATATTTCTAAAGAGTGTAGAAGATACCTGCTCTGTCACTTGCCTCCCTTTGCAATTTCCAGACCTTTTAAATGAAGATAAAGAGTCAAAACTGGTGTGAACTTTTAACCCTTTAAGACCTACTATAGAACCAAGTCCGCCAGAGCTTATCTTTATATTTTTACATGTTGTGGAGCCATTTTTGGGAGCATTTCAAGTTGCTATACATCAATATAACCATTATAGCCCAGATTTTAATAATATGTATGCATTAAGTGCATAGTAATTACATAAATTTCAAAAAAGTGCAATAAACTACAAAAAAATTTGAAAATCGTTTTTGCTTTTTTAACATATATTTCTAGTTAGAGAAATTTAAGAGGCTTATCCCTCAAAACTGTAAATACAAAAAAGTTGCACAAAATACTTTCCCACCACAGGAAATTTGTTTTGAGTGTCTTCATAGTTTTATTTTTGAAATACACCAATTTTAACATAGTGCAGGAAAAACAAAAATAAATATTATACTGCAAATTTGCAAAAAAGCAGCATATGCATCAAAATAAACTATTTCCAGCAGTTCAATATGAGTCCTAAGCATCCCAGAAACGACACAGAAAGTCATAAAGTCAAAGATAACTTTTAAAAACACCAGTATAGGCTCATGAGGCTGACGTCTATCCCAAAGTAGGAAGTGTTATGAACAGCTGATCGGATCGGCAAAGCGTGTTTCTGGAATATTATGTTTTTGTTGCTGCAAGCGCTTTTTATGCAGTTTTTGCAAAACTATATGTGGAAGGAAACTGTGACCGAGGACAAGCTGATGGCATAAGATGTAAGTACAACTCCTCTGGTTTCATATGCAAAAAAAATTATTGCACTAGCTTATGTGGTTGCGTGTGAAGGACCTTGGTCCAGTAATAGCAAAAGCAGACAACATTCTGTGCCCCCACCCTTGTAGGGGGTAGAAAGACAGGGAGCCCGAGGTCATAACTTAGGCGCCACGACAGATAAGAGAGTGTGAATGTTTAGGTTTACGACCAGGTGGGGGCTAGAGGAAAGTATAAAAAGCTGTGTAACACATCGCCATTTTGAGACTTGCTGTGACCCTCTTACGCATCTCTCCCCATTCGGATGGTTGTTATGCTCATTGTGTGAAAATTGTATGGAAATAAAGGATTGTTGATTGAGCATTTATACACCGAGTAAGTGTCCTTCCTTCAGCCCAAAGATTCAAAGAACTGGGAGAATTCAACACTACTGGGATTTAAAAATAGTTACACAAAACAGAGCGTGCTGCTCCGACCGGTTTTAAAGGGTTAAAGCAAATACGTTTACTATTATACTTTAATACATCAAAGCAGTACGTTAGACAACTAAATTTTAAACTAAACAACGCACTTGCGAGGATAGCTCATGGTTTCTAGTTGTTACAGTAAAGCAACACCTTTATTTTTTTTTTCCTGGTACTACTGAGTCCTAATTCATCACAGTACTCAATGCAGTCTAAGATGACAAAAGAAAGAAAAATTAGATCACACAGTGAAACTTACTGAACTAACAGCTTTTTATTTATCACTAAGCGAGGTAATGACAAACTAAATGAATGCATGCTGTTTAATCCTTTAGAAGGTAAAATATGAGGTAATTAGTTGTTTTAAACAAATGATTGTGCGCAACAACAAAGCTTAAACTAGCCATAAGGAAGAAGAAAAGACACTACAGAGAGGTGATATGATTTAAAATACAAGCCACACTTGTTATGTTTTGGTGACACATAGAATCAACTGACTTTCTCATTGTTCTTACAGTGGACAAGATCAAGTATTTGGTAAGCTGAATGTTACAGAAAGAGTGATAGCACTCACAATAATTGTGGTCAGTGACAGTAAAACATGTATCCAACATTTAAAATGATTCTCATATGCATCTGCTCATGTTTAGTTATACTTGAATTTTTAAAGTAAATGTTTAAATGGACCGGTTCCTATATAGAACTTTTTCTACTCTATTCAAGCACTCAAAGCGCTTTATACAACATTTCTCATTTATCCATTCATATACAACCAATTTTTCTATGCCTAAGAGCTTTCTATCTAACATTCACACTCCGATGAGCTCATTTGACAGCAGCTTGGGGTTCAGTATCTTACCCAAGGATACTTTGACATGCAGACTGCAGAAACCGGGGATTGAACCACCAACCTTCCAATTAGTAGATATCCTGTGCTACCTCCTGAGCCACAGACACCCAAAAGATCATGCAGATGAAAACGCTCCCTTCACTGGTAAATTAAAACATAGTTCTGCAGTTGAGTGTCAAATATCTAGATTTTCACTGCTTACATGGGAAGTCCCCAAAAAAGCTTGCAGTCATTATACTACAGTGGATGGGATTCATCAGGTGATATGAATAACTGACAATACATTTGTTACAAGCAAACTTTGGGAAAGATGTGACCAAAACGTTACTGTTTTGTGGAATTTAAGAGTGAATATACATATGTCATATTATTGCTTTGACTACATCATAATTTATTTCTTCCCTCCTCTAAAAAGCCAAACTCTTATTTCTGATATTAATAATTTCTTCCATTTGTACTCCAGTAGGAAACAGTAACTACTTAATAAGAACCTAAATTCTTAGCTATATTTATAATTAGTATCCAACTGCTATAATTACAACATTTTTTTTTTTTGTGGTGTAATAGAAAAATCTTTAGCTCGCTGATCCACATTTGACCCCAAAGCAGCTCTTACTATGGGAGAATGAATGCAACCAGGGCTCATGTAAAAATAAATAAATACACATCCAAATCCCTCATTGTCTTCTAACTCCCAAAGACGGTGTTTCTCCCAATTTGTGGATTTGATTTGCTTCATATAAACCATTCAGCTTACCTCTGTACAGGGTGAGCACAAAGCCTCATTATTTTTACAGCTAGTCAAGCACTGCAGCGGTCCAAAATGTCCAACGTTGTCTCTAATCTGCACAAACCACTTCTGATTTGTTCTGCATCAAATGACTGGTGAGAAGATATCGTTCCGTGCTCCACTCACTCTTGCTTAATTTGAAGCTGTTTACAGCTTGGGATTAATGTTTGTACACACACACACACACACACACACACACACACACACACACACACACACACACACACACTATGTGGTAACTTGCCATATTATTCATGGGGATCCCAATTCCCCAATGATTTGTTTTATCATTAAAGTGTATCAAAGTTTGTTTTTTCAGCCTCGCCACCAGATACGCTTTGAGCAGCATGATATGCGTGACATCAATGGCAGTCTCTCAAGGAAAGAGAGGGAAGGAGTGTGTTAGGACTCTTTAAATTATTATAGAATTGATTTAGTAATTGATTAAGACACGGAAAAGGCTTACAAATAGTAAAATTAAAACCCCTGAAAATCTGGGCCACATTTACAGCAGTTGGCCTCGCGGCTTAAACCTCATCCATCAGTATTACAAGGACACAGTGAGTCTGAGCAAATATACACAAAGCACTTTAGAAGAATGCAGCCTTTTCTTGAAATAAACTCTTAGATCTCAATATGATTCTCAGGCAGCAGTAAAAACAAAATCCACTCCTTCGAATGACTAAATGATTGATGGCTAAAATTCCCAAAAGAGTGCCACATACATCAGGCCCTGTCACTAGCAACTATAGAAGAATCGGTTTTCACCCAGCCTTGAACAATTTAATTATCATTAACATGTAATTGGAGCTAAATAAGCCCTGCGGGGATCATACTGTAGCTTTTCCTGTGGGTGATGTAGGAAAAGTGGGGCACAAATAACCAAAGGCGTCTCTAGAATTGCTAGTAAGCATAGGATGATGTGGAGGTGGAGGATAGTACAAGAAAAAAAAAATAGCACCAGCAGATCAAGGTGAGATCTGCAAGAGGAAAATGTACAAAAATTCAAAGTAAATGGAAATAAAAGATATCTTGAATTAAGAGGACACTGGTAGACGCGATAGATGTGAATAGAGATAGAGGTGTTGTCATAATAACAAAAATGGAGACAAAAACAGACTCAGAGGTCTCCCTTTGCCCTCAGACAGACGCTGAGCGTGGGTGGTTGGCTCTCTGCAGTTATCTGAGCCATGCGGCAAATAAATTCATAGCATGCCACTGAGCTACCCACACGAACCCCTGTGGGCATTCCCTGCAGTGAATAACAGTGGGCATGTCCCTACGTGGCACAGCCTGAACCTTAACAATGCTTGTTATTGTCATCAATATGGTTAACACTAATCAACTAAACTATGGCAGAAAGTCTGTTTGGAGGAAGCAAAGTTATACCTGCAAATGAACTGTGATGATTCAGCAACAGCCTATTTTTGTCTGACTACAACAGTATGCAGAAATAGGATGTGGTAGCTCCAGCCTCACTGGAAAAACGCCATGATTGAAACTGTCCTCCCACACTAAAATGACCAACTAGTTTGTTCACGAAAACAGGTGTTATTTAATAGTTATTACACTTTTCAATTCAACTCAATAGAGACAGTGTAGTAAAAGTAAAAACTGCCTTTTACCAGGAAGAAACCGTAACCAGGCTCGGGGAGGCGCAGTCATCTGCCACAACTAGAATGAGGTGAGGGCAGGAAAACAAGACAAAAGACACATTCTGGAAGAGAGCCAGAGACTGATAAGAACATAAGATTTAATGCAGAGTATAAACACAGAGAGTGAAAAAAGGTGAGTGAAGAAAGAACACTCAGTCCATTATGGGAAGCCTCCAGCAGCCTGTGTCTATTGCAGTGTAACTAAGGGAGGGTGCAGGGTCACCTGATCCGGCCTTAACTATATGCTGTATCAAAAAGGAACACTTTAAGCCTTTAATGTTAAGTAGAGAGGGTGTCTGTCTCCCAAATCCAAACTGGGAGCTGGTTCTACAGAAGGGGTTATGTGGTATAGTTAAGATGCTTCTAGAAGCCATGTTAAATAATTCTATTTAAACCAGTGACTTTTGCACAAACAAATAAATCAGGCAAACATAAAATGGGCAGAACATTTAAATGTTAAGCTTGCTTTGTTTTCCAAAACTGTTAAATCCATGAACTGAATCTTTTTCACTCTTTACAAAAATCTTGATAAGGGAAAAAGGCTGATGTGCCACCTAATGACATTTAAATTGATAAATGCCACGGCTGAGGAGATTCTTATTGCCGTGTCACATTACACGTTATTTTGTTCCTGTTCTGAAAGGATCATTAGAAATTGTCACTGTTCATGGCTAAGATTGATAAGCCCGTTATCTTTTCTCATAAGGTCAGCAGTTCAACATCCAATCTTGATTTAACCAGCAATTCAGTTTCTTTGACTCTCCAACTTCTCCAACCTTAATCCGATAATCGAGTGGATTTCAGGTCTAAATTTATCCAAACAATTAGTGAAAACATACGTGAACAGCAAGGGCTGTGAGATGAAACTCAAACCTAATCAAAAGGGAGAGCCTTCAGTTTTCAGGCCCCTCTTCTGTGGAACCAGATTCCAGTTTGGATTCGGGAGACAGACACTATCTCTACTTTTAAGATTAGGCTTCAAACTTTCCTTTTTGCTAAAGCATATAGTTAGGGCTGGACCAGGTGACCCTGAATCCTCCCTTAGTTATGCTGCAATAGATGTAGGCTGCCGGAGATTCCCATGATGCATTGAGTTTTTCCTTTCCAGTCACCTTTCTCACTCACTATGTGTTAACAGACCTCTCTGTATTGAATCATATCTGTTATTAATCTCTGTCTCTCTTCCACAGCATGTCTTTATCCTGTCTTCCTTCTCTCACCCCAACCGGTCGCAGCAGATGGCCCCGCCCCTCCCTGAGCCTGGTTCTGCCGGAGGTTTCTTCCTGTTAAAAGAGAGCTTTTCCTTCCCACTGTCGCCAAAGTGCTTGCTCATAGGGAGTCATATGATTGTTGGGGTTTTCTCTGTATCTATGAAGCGCCTTGAGGCGACTTTTGTTGTGATTTGGCGCTATAGAAATAAAATTGAATTGAATTGAAGTTGGGTGTTGTTTTGTGCCACCTCTATTTCAACAGCCTTTTAAGGTAAACTGTGTACACTCTATTAAATGGAAACACTCCACTCACTGGTAGGAACAAAAACTAATAAGATTGTTTACTTGGAGGACTTGTTGCCAGTGGGGCAGATGAGTAAGACTAAGAGGTTTTAAATAGACAAAAAGCAATCATTCAAAGTATACAGCTATTCTAGCAACCCATTTTATCGTCTGTAAATAGTCTGAACCAAGTTTAATGGGACTGAATAGAACTGCACTCACTAACAGCTATAAACAGGATAGTGGCATAGAGTAAAAGCCAAAAGCCGGTCAGATTCATCCTCTGAGAACCCTGATAAAGTATAAGATATAAGGAGAGCCAGTCAATTACACACATGCCCATTATTACCATTTCTTTCAAAGTGCTGTAGAAGCACCATCACAAACAGACATAATAGCTTCAGAAACACACACGGATTAGTTGGATTAATTTTCACTTTGAAATGGATCGTTCAACTATAAAGACAGATGGAATGTGACAGCTGCACAAGCCTAGCATTTCTCTCTCACAGTTTTAAAAGATGCTTCATTCGGCGATATCATGGCTCAATAAAAGGCAAAATAAGCTCCCTTTTCTCGATTTTTCAAATTTATTATAAGGCATCCAGTCGAATGGACACAAACTGAGAAATGAAAAAGGAATCAAAGATAATTCTCGGATTGTCCACTTAATAAATTACAAAAGAGCTATAAGAATAACTGATCCCTTTATAAACCAGTCTGAGAAAAATAGCATAAATTCACTGAAACCTCCTACACTCTCATACTGTATTTTCTTATATAATAGTTACAGATGGCTGAATGGTCTCACCAATATGGTTGGAGTAATAAATGTCTCTTTTATATATGTATTCATAATCAGTTAGCAGTGATTATGATAGACACAGTGCAATACAATGCTGTGGTCCACTTGTTTGGGGCTATTATCTCAGTGCTGCATAAGACATTAAGCCACAACTTGATATAAGCAATAAAAACAGCATGTCTACATCTTTTGCCAAAGGCATCAAAGTGCTATTTTGTAGTCAATAGCACATGCTACACAGCTGGTGAGGGTGAGTGCGAGTGGAGTGGCTCATGGTGTAATGATTTCGCCAATTTTCTATGTAAGACGCCAAAAAAGTGATCAAACCCCTAACCTTCTGTTATCAGCACTGAGTCCAATTAGCTGAGCGACACTGTGTCACGCTGATAAATCCACAGTGGCACTGCCGTCTGTTAGAGAATGCATTTTGTTACACTGTTTACTCCTTATCTTAATTTGTTAAATTCTCTGAGCTTACAGGGCAATCAGCAAATTTTGAAAAGCTGCTTTTCCCCGTCTACTCAGGAGTTTGGGGCGTCGCTGTAAGGGTGTCTGTGTTGGTCAGGTGTTGACTTTGATCTAACAAAAATATCTCAAAATGTATTAAATGGTTTGACGAGAATAAACTGAAGTCATCTACTGTCTATCGAGTAGCTCTACCGTCACTTCAAATACCTGGATAGCAATGCCATTTTCAATTTCTATAAGCAGCGAATTTACTTTCCTGTGTCACAAAGTTCAGGGACTCAAACACAGAAGAAAAGGTTAGTTATTGCACACAAATCCAAATATGAAAACCTAAAATACCATGAACACAGAAGAAGCTGCAAAGGAAAGCAAAACAGAAAACTAGGAGCACCGGAGATGCACATAGGCAAGCAAAAAGGATGGACTGAAAAGAAGACGAGGAGAGCAGCTGGACGAAACTGAACACAAAACTAAACAGGCAATGCTAATGAGAGTGAGGGAAAACAGACAAAGAAAGGAAGACAAGGAAAAGAACATACCCGAAAGGAAAAGCAATAAAAAGAAGGCAAAGTGAAGCACAACACATCCAGTGATTCACAAGAAATAACCCCCCTTCCAAAAAAAAGGTTGTAACCGCAAGCTGTTATCAACAAGTTGGCCAACATGGATGCTGTGTGTGAAATATAAAAATAGAATAATATGTGTACTGGCAGTATCATCTTTAGAGATGGATGAAAGAAAAGAGTTGTCTACCACCCTCAAAGTTTTAAAAAGAGGTATTTTAATCAAAATCATATTCATTTCATAATCCTTACCACACAGTGAGTGGAAATGATTTAAGCTGAAACCTGATCTGTGATGAGATTCAAATCCCAGCATCCTGTTCAAAAGCCAGCTGTGTTTGTACAAACACAGTCTCACGTAATACAGACTCTGTCATTCCTTTTAGTGGAAATGCGCCTATATGCCATTTTAGGCATGTTTAAATGCAGTGTTGGGAAGGTTACTTTTAAAATGTATTCCATTACAGATTACAGAATACATGCCCCAAAATGTATTCTGTAACGTATTCCGTTACGTTACTCGATGAGAGTAACGTATTCTGAATACTTTGGATTACTTAATATATTATCATGCTGTTTACAACTACATGAATGTACTATTGCTGTGATTTATTACTGTTACTGAAGGTCCGCGGCTCCGAACCTTAGTAAAGGGACCTCTGGCTAATATGGCGGGTTCATGTCGGTCTCATAGCCGAAAACTAGCTTTACTTTGTTGTCTGGGTCAACTTTGCTTGCGAGAGACAGAGAGAGGCGTTGAAAGGCTGCTCCAACAGAACTTATTGTTTTGGAGGAAAACACGAACACGGTGTACAGTCGAGTCTTAATAGCTTACTTACAACTGGGCTCGTCAGGCTCTCTTCTTGGCTGCAGTGGTTATTATTATATTTACATGCTTCCAGCTCCCGTTTTTGCTCGATGACAGCTCGTACTTTCTCCTCCCTCGCTCACAGACACATAACGTGTATGGCAGTCCATTCTCCCTGCAGCACGGACTACACTGCCTACGATGCTACATTCTTTAGAGCTATGCCTGTAGCATTCTGCCTGTTAGCTTAGCTGCTAAGCTAACAGGCAGAATGCTAAGCCTTAGCACTGTCACTACCCGATCCGTACCGGAAACCCGATCGGTACCCCGCATGCGCAAATCTTACGTCACTTCCTCTCTTTGCCAACATTGCGACACTCAATATATTTGAATGATACGGTTAGCGCCCAGTTAGCTCCTAGCATTTCTCAACAGCTCTGCCTCCTTTTCGACTACCGGGACATTTAAACAATGGATAATCCGTATACAAACAAATTCATGCTTTTCTCCTCAACAGAGAGCGTTCCCCGATTGAACAACAGCGCCGTAAAATAAGAAGAATGGCGCCTAATTACAGAGTTAATAATATTGACTTAGCAATGTGTCACGTGAAGATTCAGCAGCCAGATTAAGTGTTTACTGACAATTGACAGTGATAGCGGACATCATCACTATTCCAGTCAATCCTCTCCACACAGACAAGCATAAACACACTCGACTATCACTAAATCAAATTTAACACACGTTTGTAATGACGCCAATTCAGTTTACAACAGGATTCATTCGCTCGGTCAGCAGGTGGCAGTATCCTCGTACACTGGGGAGTAAACTGCCATTAAACGAACAGAAGAAGAAGAAAACATCTGCACATGCGCGGTACGGATCGGGTAGACCCGATTTGTACGGTCCGACTTTGCACATGCGCAGTAAGGATCGGGGAGTTCTGATCCGTAACTATCTTTTTATTTTTTGTTTTTGTCTACATTGTACTGAAATGCTTCATTATTGCAAACATTTTAAAATATACTTATTATTCTTAACATTTTGACAGATACTCTGACCCATAACTATCGTAAAACGCTACGAACGGAAGTAGACACCTTTCGCGCATGCGGGGTACCGATCGGGTTTCCGGTACGGATCGGGTAGTGACAAGAGCCTTTTCACAGTGTCACTACCCGATCCGTACCGGAAACCCGATCGGGTAGTGACAAGCACAACAACAACAGCGTCACCCTGTAACCATGGCAACCGTAACGCTGCCGCCTGGAACAACAGAACGTAGCTGTCAAACAAAACCCAAACAGTCCTGACCCGCCACAATATGAAACAGGGAAGTACCGCCGTGTAATCCATTTATTTCAACAAAGTAACTGTATTCTAAATACCACCTTTTTAAACGGTAACTGTAACGGAATACAGTTACTCATATTTTGTATTTTAAATACGTAACGGCGGTACATGTATTCCGTTACTCCCCAACACTGTTTAAATGTATGTTCTCCAATGGAAGGAAGGGAAGGCCAGTATGCTTACTTTGGAAAACCTGTTAACCTTCCACCTGCTTACTTCAACTGCAAAGGTGCACATTTGTCACTGAGAGCACTTAACTCAAAGCACTACAGTGCTTAATTACAGCCTCACTGAGCTGTTAGCCAGACTTCAGAAAATAATACTGCAGTACAACAGGGAAAGTTTAAATTAGTTCAGTCTAGGTACAGTATACTATAAAGGATAATGCAGGAGACTTTAAACAAAAGAAGGAAGCTCCCGTGACTTTATTAGAACAAAGCCTCAACCACCTGTCAATCAGTGGCAGACAGGCCATTATAAAGCCAGTTGTCTGCTCTTGTCCAGCCGCTGGCACTGAACGCAGTCAGGCGTTTCATCTGGACAGCACTCCCCCTCAAGGTTAGACAGCTCTTCGGCAAAGCTCTACCTCATTCATTCATTCATTCTTTCCCTCTTGCCACTCCCATTTCCCTACATAGCATCTCTCTCGTGTGAAGATTTAATACCCGTTCTCTATCTCTCTCCTCCTCCTCCCCGCATCGACATCGTCCTGTATTCCTCTCTTCCTCCCTCAGCCTGATGAAGTCAGAGTGTTGCTCGGATGTAAACAGCCACTGCAGGCCATCCATAGTGATCTCATTACACAGGACTGCAGGGGAAACTGTCCTACCCAATTTAACAACTATCCTTCCTTAACCTCCCCCCTCCCCCTTCTTAGATACATCAGGGTCAAGTAAGCAATTAAGGGGCCAATTGTCTAAACAGGATGCCAGTTGAATTGAAGAAATAAAAATGATACAGCAAGCCCGGACAGTTTCCAATTAAGCATCAAAGAATAACATGAACATAATTGTTTTTCACTGGCACATCTTTCAAGTACAACTTGTGCAATGGCAGCATTAACCTATATTATATGAATAATTAATAAGCTGACTGGAAAGAGAACTGAAATGTATTATTGTGTGACAGCACATTATCAGACAATGCTTTTAATTACCTGAACACAGTGAATAGCAACATGAAGAATCATTAGGTGGAAAATGGGAAACAAGCAAAGAACAGTGTAAATGGATATCACATTAGCTCCGGTGCTACTGTGTGACGGGCTGCATGTGGACTTGTTGTTTTCCCCACAGGGATATAACCACAAAATGACAACAGGCATAAATAAGGGTGCAACTTTAAAACTCTGGCTTATTTAACCCTTTAAGACCTACCATAGAACCAAGTCCGCCAGAGGTTATATTATATTTTTACATGTTGTGGAGCCATTTTTGGGAGCATTTCAAGTTGATATACATCAATACAACCATTACAGCCTAAATTTTAATAATATGTCTGCATTAAGTGCATAGTAATTACATAAATTGCAAAAAAGTGCAATAAACTACAAAAAAAATTAAAATCGTTTTTGTTTTTTTAACATATATTTCTAGTTAGAGAAATTTAAGAGGCTTATCCCTCAAAACTGTAAATACAAAAAAGCTGCACAAAATAGTTTCCTACCACAGGAAATTTATTTTGAGTGTCTTCATAGTTTTATTTTTGAAATACACCAATTTTAATATACTGCAGGAAAAACGAAAATAAATATTATAATGCAAATATGCAAAAAAGCAGCATATGCATCAAAATAAACTATTTCCAGCAGTGCAATATGAGTCCTAAGCATCCCAGAAACAACACAGAAAGTCATAAAGTCAAAGATAACTTTTAAAAACACCAGTATAGGCTCATGAGGCCCTGATGGTAAAAAACTACATTTCCGCGAAATGACGTCACGTCCGGTTTCGGACAGGTCATGGCGGACATGCGATAGTTTGTGCTGATGGATGTAGGAAGTTTTATGAACAGCTGATCGGATCGGCAAAGCGTGTTTCTGGAATATTATGTTTGTGTTGCTGCAAGTGCTTTTTATGCAGTTTTTTCAAAGCTATATGTGGAAGGAAACTGTGACCGAGGACAAGCTGATGGCATAAGATGTAAGTACAACTCCTCCGGTTTCATATGCAAAAAAATTATTGCGCTAGCTCACGTGGTTGCAGAGCTACCGGGATTTAAAATAGTTACGCAAAACGGAGCGTCCCCACTCTGACTGGTTTTAAAGGGTTAATAGATGCTGCACAAACAAATTCTATGTATAGATGTTGTAAAGCCAAAAGCCACTCCAACATTACATTATTACTTCATTGTGCATCTCTAAAGTGCTTATAAAGAGGACAGGAATAAGCTTTGCCTTTTTCGTTCTTTCCATCGGTGCTTCAATTGAAATAACTGGCTTTAGAAACATTAAGTTAAACTGAGTGAATCTCAGCATGCCAAGATGTGTTTGGACTGTGATGACGGTGAAACAGTTCCATAAAAAAAAAAAGCTGATTGGATGCAGCTTACAATCATCTGCGCCTTGAAAAAAGCATGTTTATATCTTTTGAGAAAAACTAGCAGATACAGAAGGGCAATCAGCAATTTTGTTACCATAGAGCTGAGAATGTCAACTGCGAGCAATCAAGACGGGTTCATTTCACCCAAAAAGTCTGCAGTCAGCCTCTGTTCCCAGGTACATACGGCATGCTTCTTTGAGACAATCATCCATACAGATGGTTCCAGGCTTTTCCAAATGGCTTTGACCTCTGTGAAAACCAGCGTGAGTGCCAACTTACCGGATATTGTGCGATTTGCGTTTGATCTCATTCCAGCAGAGGTTCATTTCTCCCGTTTGATTCGGGCCACCCCCTCTCAGTCTCCTACACTCGGTGCCCTCCTCCTGCCCCTCACCGTCCACTGTGGACTGGCATGGCACACAGTGGCATCCCGGCCACGAAGGCCGCCCCGCAGCTAAAAACACACACACAGCAGGACACGCACAGGTGAGTATTACAGTTTGGACAAATTTGAATTGATTGCTGATAGATGGTGTTCTGCTCCTGAGGTAAAAAACAAACAAAAACCTCAACTAATGTTGTGACACAACATTAGTTGAGAAAGAAACAAAAGATAAAAGATTCGGTGCTACAGTGATGGCTTTCCAATGCGTTCAATTCTTTCTTCACAATATTAAACTGATATGTTTTGGTGTCTGACAAGCCTGGATCTGTTTCACAAACATAAAAGCCATATATACAGACACAGCAACCTATAAAACATGTTTTTAAAGCTATAAACCCATTTTTTGACGGTCTTAAAAAATAAAATCTATCGGAATAAAATCACCGAGTTTTGTCACTTTTAAGACACGACACATTAATTCTTAACATGAAAGTGAATAATGAATCCAAGGCAAAAAAATGTCGACTGTTGAAAGCAGATTTGTCAAACTATCTGCCGAGCAGCAATTGCATGCTAATCAATCACGACCACATAAAATCTAGAACTTGGGGGGTTGGGGGGGCGCATCATCGTTAAAAGCAGTAAGGACTATGTAACCATTAATAAACAATATCCCAAAATGTGAAGCACGACACACAAAAAAAGCATGGTCAACAAATCGGGGCCGTATGTAATAACCCTGTCCGGTCTGTGACACAGAAAACCTGATTCATGAGACACCAGCAGTTTTATCCCATTATTCCAATCCATTAAACTCCGGAAACAAACGTAGACAAAAAGCCTCTTTTTCACAGACTTTTAGAGTGAGGGGGTATTCAAGGCTAGATATGAAGAGGTGCAATCCTCTTGATGGAGCTAGAGGGAGAAAATATCAAGGAGTTAGTCCACACACACAAGCACACACGGCCTATCATACGGACAAATACGCACACAGAGTAATAAGTGGCATTCGGAGCGGGACAAGCTTTTCCAGGTTCGCAGGTCATGATAAATCTCGTGTTCGGTCACTGGGCTGTCTGAGGCTTCCTGTCTCTTGTGTTCATTTCACAACCTTTACCTTTGCAGCAGCTGGGCATCTGAGCTTACACCCTCAGCCTTTATAACACACACAGAAATACACGCTCACACACCATGACCGGCAGCTTCCCCTGTGTTGGTCAGAAGGCTCTTATCAGATTGTTTAGAAACTGGTTGATCATATCTCCCCCACAGGAGAACCCAACCTTTAACACTCACTGGAGCAGTCAGCCATCCATCTAAAGCAGCAAAGGGACAAAAATACTGCACTCAGTACTCACACAAATATGCACCTATCAAAATAAGTCTTAAACCGCTAAAGGTTCAGTGGTCAACTCAAACAGATTAAGCTATCACCATGTCTACTTTTGAAACTAGCTGGGACTGTAAAGACTGTAAAAACAACACATAAAAGACTTCAGACGACACACGCTGACCTGCCAGGTCCAATCTTTGGTCTTGTATTCATTTATTTATATTGAGCTTTAGTTCTTGTGTTTGACAAATTTTAAAAAAATAAATTGATCATTTATTGTTATTTTTTACTTATTATTTTTATTTATTTTTATTTATTTATTTTATTTAATTATTATTATTATTATTATTATTATTATTTTATTTTATTTATTTTTTTTAATTATTTTTTTGTTTTTTTGTTGTTACTGTTTGCTTGTTTCATTTTCCCTTTTTGGGGAAAAGTTTGTCAGACAAGCAAAGACATTTGAAATAATGGAGTTGGTAATTCCATTACTTTCTGATATTTTATGGATGATTCATGAAATTTCAAAGGTTATCCATCTCACTTTATAAGGAAAAGTCAATGCATGCTTTTACTCTAAATATAAGTGTACAAAGTAGAGACAAATCAAGAAATTAAGCTCAGAACCTCCCGTGATGTTGATGATAAGATGGGTCTATTCGAAAGCTTGGAAAGAAGGATTGCCGTGTCAATACAAAGTTCTTCTGGGTGATCACCTTTATCCTGTGATGAGACATCTCTATCCTGATGGGAATGGTCTCTTTGAGCATCCCCAGGTCTCAAGTGTTCTCTGAATGGTCTGATGAGTGTGAAAATGGTATGAATCATATGCTAAGGCCTTCACAGTCACCAACTCTCAACACAGCCGAACACCTGTGACAGATGCTCTCTTACACTACCATCAAAACACCAAATTAGGGAATTTCTTTTGAAAGAATGGTGTTTCATCCCTCTACTACATTGCAGAGACTCAGAGAATCAATAAATCTGTCCCATGTCATATATTCACTGCACGGTGACCCTTTTCTAAAGATTATTCTGCAGAGATGCACGTGAGAACACAAAAGTCCAATCCAGTCGTCTCTAACATTAACCTGCCAGCTCCAGAGTACAAGGTCGATGTAATGTTTGATTGCATCGGTGTCAGAAAAACCAAGGTTATAGTCTTGTGAGTGGCTGCCTCCTGTCTCCTGCCTCCTGCACACTTTAGCCAGGCTACTCCCTCGCACTGTGAGAAAGGATAACCTCAGACAGTGTTGTGAAATTATTCTCCTGCTCTTTTGTGTGAAAGCAGCTTATGTTTAAACAGCTTATATTAAATAGTTGTCCTCATTCAAGGACAGCTGTTTAAGGTTTATAATCATTATTAATATTCAAAAGAATTAAGATGTTTAAAAAGAGAAAAACTATTTGTTAGTCCTTATCGTTGCTTCCTTTTGAGCGTCTACCCATTCCTCTCTGCTGCAGCGGCTGCAGTCTAAGCAGAGATACCCAGACCACTTCTGGGGGGACACTGAGGTGATCCCAAGCTAAACTCAGTACTGGGTCTACTCTGGGACCTCCTTCTAGGTAGACATACACAACACACCTCACCCAGGAGGCGCCCAGAAGGCCTTCTAGCCAAATGCCTAATCTACCTCAGCTAGGCTCAAGGGAAAACACCTGGTGACTGGAGCTTGGCCTTGGTCCTTGTGGCACATGGGGCCCCATGTTTCGCTTTCAAATTGCGCCTGGCCGGGCCCCATGTGCCACAAGGACCAGTGCCTTGTGGTTTAGGTGGCGGTCAGCGGTGGAGCCCCTGGTGGTTGCATCCCGGGTTGCAGAGCATTTCTCTTTCAAGCTTAATTGAGCCCAGTATGAACCAGGAAGGAACTTTTGCTGCACTTTCAACATTTCAGTGAATGACTCCCCAGTGAGACGGAAGAATAGACTTGCTTTCAGCCCACTCATCTCCTCTCCTTATCCTTACACTCCTCTGCCTGCATATTTATTCTCCTTTCTATCCTCTGCAGATATTTTCTTCTCTCTACCTTTCCAGTCTGTTCGGCAGACCATCCAACTTCAGATTGGCTGCAGGTTTTTTTTTTCTATTTCATATGAATCATAATAACCATCTCATCCTCACTACTGTCTCCTGTTATCTCTCCACTTCCTCCCCTTCCTTTTCTTTCCTCAGACAGCTCCCGTTAGTGTAGGTGAAACTTGTGTGAATCAGCACTACCCGGCACATCTCTCTCACTCCCTCCTGGCTCAGTGTCTCTTTCCCTTTGCTGGTAATCAGGGGTCACGTGTGACTTTGCATATAGTGTTTGCACTGCAAAGACCCCACTAGGATCTCCAGCACACCTTTTAAAAATAAGAACACATAATAAAGCCTTTCTATTCTACAAAACAGATTTGATCCACTTAGCCATTTGCGAATAAAAATGAATGCAAATGAGTAAACAGAACACATTGCAGAAGAGAAACATGGTTGTTTGTTTGCCTTGAAAAGCTGCCTTGTCAAAATGTGAAATGGAGTTGAACAATGACGGCCATCAACCACGCCACTGCAGACATCAAGGGAATACCCCAAGGGTGAAAGATAGCTCTGAGAGAGGTTTGGTTCAGGAGTGAAGCACAAACTGAGTGACAGATGGGGACCTCGGTTCTCTCTTCTGCAGCTTTTTCTCATGCGGCTGCCAGGATTTCATATAAAGACACAAGGTCATGCATCATTGCACCTGGAATATTCTATTTACAAAATGTATTACATATTATTTTTATTAGTTTATCGTGTTTTTTTTTCTGCAGCAAATTAAATTATAAATGATAACAAAAGATAAGCGATGTCTACACAAGTCATTTAATGCAAATATCTATGTTATCTCAGTCTCATAGGCGCACATTTGCATTAGGCAGGCATGTATCAGCCCACAGTGCAAGACATTAGGTGGTTCTGTCTCTCGCTTTAAACTTCAAAAACATGAGTCAAGCTTTAAACATGCATTATTTATGGCCTTGATTGGATGTGGCGTTGCTCAGTCAAGCATATGTACTGCATGTTTTCCTAAGATGCTGAAAAACCAGCTGAGATTTCACTGACATGCCACAGAGTGACACAAACAATATTCGTCTTGCTGCTATGGCTACAACACTCGTCTCTCTCTTTTTTCTTTCCGTGACCGTTTCCAACAGCAATCACATCTCAACACTTTAAAAACTGCCCCAATTATGTTAACAGTACAGACAGCATATCAGCCTTTTGTTCTTTTTCTCTGACCACTCAAGCCGAGCCAACCTGTTATAACACTTCCAGACAATATGTGAATGCAAAATCAAAGGAGCTGAAGATGATAAAAGATAGCACGCAAAGCTTTGCTGGATTTCACAAAGCAAAGGAGAAAAGACAGTTCAACTGTGCAGATAAAGCTTGAGAGGATCAAAGCCACTGTGCTGCTACACCACGTCTACGTGTTGATATTAATCTGAAGGAATCAAGACTTAGTTCAGATATCCCAGAGAAGCAATAAGATAACAAGGATTTACTTTCATTACTGGAGCTTTGCCAATTAATGCAGTTCTTTAACAATGTGCAGCGCCTACCTGAATAATATGACTTCCTGCGTGGTTCTAAATGAAGGCTCAGATGCACGTTGTTAAACCCGCCGCCACGGGTAACCGAGCACTGACATTATTTACCCAGTCTGTTGGTTGGCATGATAGAGAGTGCAGAGATAAGTTTGGGATGCAGATAAGGATGAAAGAAAGATCCAGGAAGAGAACTGGAAGTAGGAAAGCAAGGAGAGAGGCGCAGGCATGGGGAGAGATGTGTGAACTAATAAGCAGAAACTTTGGTCCTGGTCAAAGACGTCTCTGTCCTTGCACATTCCTTCTTACACCTACATAGCCCCCACTGCTCACCACCAACAGGAAGAAAAGGCCATCTGCCTGATGTCCTTCGACCCACACACGCTCTGATCACTGCACAAAAACATGCACTAATAGTTAGAGGAACAGTTTGTAGTCAGAGAAAAATTTTAATAAAATTCCAACAGCTGAGACTCGCATTTCTTAGTTTGTAATAAAGATCAAGGGTCAAAGGAACTAAAACAGGGACTTTTGCGGCACAACGAAAAGGAAAAATACAAGAAGAAATATTAGCACATACAGAGAATGAAGATGAAGAGCAGGTAAAGGTAAATATTTCATAAAACTTTTTCATAAATTTTTAATTCTGAAGCTTTTGATGTTGCTTTTCTTTGTTTGGATCCTTAGCCGAGGTAGCGCCGTGGCTTAGGAGCAAGCAACATCTCAACAACTAGGCTGAGAGTCACCAGCATAATAACTTTTTTTTTCAAGTTTCAATTAAGCATTAACGTTGGTTTGCTGTTAATAGTTTATGTTTTGCATAATAGGCCTAGACAAATATTGCATAGATTGCCATAAAGTGTGGTCATGTTTCTCTTGTTCACACTGATGACCTGACTTTTCATTTAGCACATCATCAAGTCACTCTCGTACCATTAACATGGTTTATGACGTAACATCAGCCAAACTAACAACAGCCTAATTTTACTATCAGCCTCTGCTGTAATTTAAATTTACTGCATATGAGAAAATGTTAGACATGAAACATAAATATGACACAATCTAAAAATCAGCACTTTAGCATGCAAGCAATTAGCTCAAAGCACCAGTAAGTTTGAGTGCAGCCTCGCAGAGCTACTAGCAGAGCTGTAGACCGGGACTGTCAAAGGTATGGAAATGGGTCGGCCAAATGGTCAAACCTGGCAAACAGGATAGCCAGTGTTGGGAAGGTTACTTTTAAAATGTATTCCATTACAGATTACAGAATACATGCCCCAAAATGTATTCTGTAACGTATTACGTTACGTTACTCAATGAGAGTAACATATTCTGAATACTTTGGATACTTAATATATTATCATGCTGTTTACAACTACATGAATGTACTATTGCTGTGATTTATTACTGTTACTGAAGGTCCGCGGCTCCGAACCGTAGTAAAGGGACCTCTGACTAATACGGTGGGTTCTGTGTCGGCTTGTAGCTGAAAACTAGCTTTACTTTGTTGTCTGGGTCAACTTTGCTAGTGAGAGACAGAGAGAGGCGTTGAAAGGCTGCTCCAACTGAACTTATTGTTTTTGGAGGAAAACACAAACACAGCATACAGTCGAGTCTTAATAGCTTACTTACAACTGGGCTCGTCAGGCTCTCTTCTTGGCTGCAGTGGTTATTATTATATTTACATGCTTCCAGCTCCCGTTTTTGCTCGAAGACAGCTCGTAGCTGCCTATTAGCTTAGCACAACAACAACAAAAAGGCCTCTCTCACCCAGGAAACACGCAGAGAGAGAGCGTCACCCTGTAACCATGGCAACCGTAACGCTGCCACCTGGAACAACAGAACGTAGCTGTCAAACAAAACCCAAACAGGCCTGACCCGCCACAATATGAAACAGGGAAGTACCGCCGTGTAATCCATTTATTTCAACAAAGTAACTATATTCTAAATACCACCTTTTTAAACGGTAACTGTAACAGAATACAGTTACTCATATTTTGTATTTTAAATACGTAACGGCGGTACATGTATTCCGTTACTCCCCAACACTGTGGATAGCTTTGTATTGTGTGTAAGGTGGTAAATCCGGGAAGCTACAGTATGCAAATGTGCTTCATTGATTCACAGCAGTAGCGTTTCTTTGATATTAGAATGACTAAATCCATAAAACTGAGGCTGTTTTGTAAAAGGCTGTACACACTAAAACAAGTCTGACACCCCTGCAATAGAATATAAGTCTTGCTGAACATTACTGTCACCAGTTTACTTCATTAATTTAACATGGAAGTCTCAAGGTATTTTATCTCTTGTAATAAAGAAATCTGTCTGAAATATTGGTGTAGTACAGTCAAACCTGCAGTGCTGAATATTTGTTACCTCTTTCTAGGCGTGACAGTTCATGCACGAGCACTACTGACACATCAGGATTAAGAGATGTTACTTTATAAGGTAGCTGGATTCTTCTGAGATTTCAATCACAGTGCATGCCTATAGGTTTTAAGCTACGTGCTTGTGATAAAATCACAGTTCCTCTGGATGAATCAGTGTTATCTGCAAAGAGCAAATTTTGCCGCAGCCATGAGCATGTATTGAGCGGGGCATTATTTTCTGTACATAAATGTTTTTTGTCTCTAAATTTTCCTTAAAGTCACCACAAGAATCATCTATTGACATGCTAACTCTAGCGTTTAAACTACCATAGAGTGTGGCTTGATGCATGTTCAGTCATCCAGGAGAGTGGTGCTAGTTTCAATCATTGTGGTTGGATGACTGACTTCTTCAGTCAGTCAGAGACGAAACGTTTCTCCCACCAAACACGTTACGTCAAGATGAACAGAATCAACCTTTTGGGATACCATAGAGTGTGCTTTGTTTTTCCTTTTCTGTACCTGGGCCCTGATAAGACCATGGATCACCCCCCAAAATTATTTGAAAATCTATGTGTTTTCCCAAATTGTTTATGAAAACAGCTTCCCATGTGGTTCTGTGCAAAAAAGAAAAAAAGATCATCACCTCTTTTTTTCCTCGGGAAAAAGCAAGATGAGTTTTAATCTGTTTGTCCTCACCATCTATTACTTCGTGCTTAGACTGCAAGCCTTCCTCTAAGAACTGAGTTTCTTTTTATCTTGAGTATCAGAGACATTTCTTGGATACCTCCACTAGACTCTTATTTGCTGTAGCACACCCTGTTTCCCGTGCTCAGCTTTTCATCTATCGCAAAGCAGAGACCTGACTTCTGCACTATAGAAGACACAACAAAGGCAGTGTATATTTGAGGATTTATGCAGCATAAAACACTTTTTTATCTTCCATATAAAATCAGCTGGGTACTTTATCGCTCCAGCTGCTTTGGATTTTCTAGCTGGGATGTCAGCTGTGCTGCTAAAGTTGATAACCATTGCCTTGGTCTTGAAGTTGTGCAAAATTTGTTTCCTTTTCCGATTGCTTCTGCTTAAGCATTTATAAAAGCTTGAAGAGGTCCAATATTTCATGAAAAAAGCAGTGAAGATAGAAGGTATAAAACATCTGAAAACCAACCAGTCTGCAATTTAAACCTCTCCAGACTCATGCAGTGAGACTAAGGTCTAACCAGAGCACCATTAAGGTTTCGTTCTTAGAAATGAGAAATTATTCATATTAAAATATACCTCAGCTGTGACAGATGGGTTGTACTGAAGTGGAACTAGTTTTGTACTGTAGTTGTGAACATATCCTTCTGTCAGCCGACTAAAGCCAACAACGATTTCCAACGCTTTCACACCCACAATTACGACACTTAACGGAAGTGATAAAGCCATTATGCACTATCCAAAAGACCTGGCAAAAGCTGATACAGACACCCAGAACACTGTGGCTGTGGCTTCACTACATGAGCCGAGCACTGATTTAACTTCAACAAATAAATGCCAAGCCAACAATAACTCAGAGTATCAGTGTCTTGCTGCGAAATAGCATGCAAATACGAGTGGATGCAAGACTACATGTGCATTTCTGTGAGTGTGTGCGCAGATGCATGTTGATGTGTGTCTTGACTCGTTTCAGTTGCAGGCTCTTGGCTTTGCGCCTGATGGGGGTTAGTGGAGGTTGGACCACTGCCTCCCTGCTGCTCTGCCCCGCTGTCCCACAGCCCCTCAACAGCTACCAGTTAGAAGAAAGCGGAGGACACACACACACACACACACACACCTTCCAGCTCTCAGTCCCTCTCTGCTGGTGAAGCAGGAGGGGCGAGTTGAGCTTCTCCTCACAGCTGCTCGTCACACACTGCTGGAGACACTGGAGGAGCTCCAGTGACACAGCAAACACACAGTCACAGATTCACTATTGCATTTTGTCTACATCCACACACACAGAAGACTTCCGACTACATTAACTATACCCTTCACGTTCGTGCTGATCACAGGCCTGAGTAAAATTACCACCTTTCCCCCATGATACATCATCACAATCTTTCCAGGCTTGACTCTTTTTTGTCCGCAGACATGTGGCACAGTGATTTGTGATTGGAAGCAAACCAGAAGAACAGCAGGAGCAAAAAAGACTTTCACTTGCCCTCCTCCTCCGCCTTCCTGCTTTGGCCCATCATGACTACACATTGTCATGCTAGCAGCGTTTTGCCCTCTAACCAGATATTTCATTACCCTTCGTACTTTATTATCTTTTCAATGATAAAGTAATTTCCCCCTGGAGCAAACATGCCATCAACACACTTAATTATATTTACATGGTGCCATTGCTTTATTTTGTCCTTTCAAGATGGATTTGAAGCAAGAGTTTGGTAGTGAAAAATACTAGGGGCTCAGCTGACATTAACATCATTATTACTGAAGGTCGGAAGAGGGAAAGTATCATTCAGGCACTTTACAAGATGCTTATTTTGTCGACTCTAACGTCAGGTGATGATGGTTTTCATTTATTTGTATGTGGTGACTGAAGTGCTCCTAGAGTCACTCTGATGTTGGGTTTTTAGTGGATGGCAGTCTAAGAGGTGATCTAGGTGTTGCTAGCATAAGATTCAAAACGAGCACCTGTTTTCCAAGAAAACAACATTTCTCCATTTCAAAGTTTGAAATTAAAATTGAATAAGTTTCTTTTGTTCTATTGTCAGTAAAATACAAGGTATAAAAATATAAAAATCAAGCACAAGCTAGGGAAGCACAGTGGTGCAGTGGTTTGTCCTGTTTCCTCACAGCAAGAGGGTTTCTAAGTTTGAATCCAACAGCCAGCCGGGGTCTTTCTCTGGAGTTTGCATGTTTTCCCCATGGGTGACTGCATACTCCTGCTGCTCTCCAGGGTGTAACCTGCCTTTCATCCTGTGACGGCTGAGATAGACTCCAAAACTGCCTGAATTGGATAAATGGAAGAAAATAGATTGATGGATGGATGTAAGCGCTATGAATTATTGCTTTTGGTTTTAGCACCACAGTAAGGTTCATTGTGCAGCAGGCTCATCAACACAGAAGCCATATTAGGAAAACTAGTGTGGACAAATTCCCACCAATTAGTATTTGGTGTGATTTGTGTTTCTGGCCCTGTTGTCTAAAAAGACATTAACCTTATGTTCTGTTTTAAATATTCATATGCAGTCTTTCTGGTAATTCCACAGTTAAGGCTTGAATTTAAAACGTGTTTATACATTTACCACGATGGTCTCTATGAGCTAGAATTAGAAACTTCACTTGAATCACCTCTGAAAACACATACAGTGGATATATAAACTTGCCTTTATGTCATGTTGTATATCAGCGGTCCCCAACCTGTTTTGCGCCACGGACCGGTTTATGCCCGACAATATTTTCATAGACCGGCCTTTAAGGTGTCGCGGATAAATACAACAAAATAAAACTAGTACCGGTACCAAAAAATAAGAAAATTTATTCATAACACACGTGAAAAGACCCAGGAAAACCGAGTAAACGATAAAAACGATAACAAAATAACGCTGAAAGCCGATAAAAACCCTGAAAACTATACATTTCACACCTGAGCCTCAACTCTCGCGGCCCGGTACCAAACGACTCATGGACCAGTACCGGTCCGAAGCCCGGGGGTTGGGGACCGCTGTTGTACATTATACTCTTTTGTTGTCTGTTTATCATTGTTCAGCTGTCTTGTTTGTTGTTTCTATTATAGTTATTTTTATTGTAGCTGTTTTTTTGTCTTATGTTGGAAATTATTATGTTTACTGTCAACTTGTGTTTTGCTTTCTCCACTTTATCTTAATTTATTCCTATTTATTCTTTTTCTCTCTTATTGCTTTTCTCTTTCAGTTTACGTCCTGAGCATGCAAGATTTATTATAAGTTATAACAAAGTAATTTTTTTATTGTTACTATTATTGTATTTTCCAGTTCAGTCTGTTTGTTGTTAGGTGCTCATAAGCATGTGTTTATCAAAGCTTTCTGCTGAAAATAGTTGAGTTTGTCTAGAAACCACACTGTGAGCCATTAAACAAAAGAATGCACTGAGAGGCATTATACATCTGCAGAATCCACTGATGATGATTCTCTGTAGGTTCAACAATGAGCAAAGGCTTTCACATTACAAGCAGACAATACTCTTAGAAGTCTGCATGTAAGGAGCCTAGAACTTTTGACTTTTCATCAAAGCAGATCTTTTTCTTAGTGATGATTTAACAAAGAGTTTCATGCCCATCTAATGATTAGAAAGACTACCGGCAAAAAACAAAAACAAGCAAACAAACAAACAAACAAACCTTCAAAACCCCCGTGACTCTATTTTATCTTCTTTCAAGATGTTACCGCACATTTCAGAATTTGATTTGTTTTGGAAACGTACTAAAATAATTGACATATCGTTATGCTTTTGAGTCCTCTTTTGAAAACGAGACATCTCAATAGCAAACAAAACTTATTGGAAGTGATTGAGTTTTTTTCGCCGTGTGCACAGAGTGACCTCGACTTCAAACAGCTACACCAGCGAGAAATAGATCAGAAGCAAATGTCCACTTTACTCAGCTCCTTTCCTGATTCCACTGGTCCAGACAGCATTCTTAATGAGCACACTGTGAAGGCTTTTGTTTTTTATACAATCATTGTTGCTTCTCCTGCTCTTTTTTCCAAGAAAATTGTATTTAAAGCTGTGCAACCTTTAATGAAACCTGAAAAACCATATGCAGTTTCACATACGGTTCATTTCACTCCAATCTGTGCGCACATTTCATGCAAATATCCAACTTGAGATTCATCTGTTCAATTATGTTTATGATGGAGTGCAATAATGTTAAGATTTAAGCCTTGGGTCTATTGTAAGGATGGGGGTGACAGCTGAGATATTTCATCCTCTATCAAACAAAGACTTTAGTTCCTTTTTCAGAAAATGACGAGCAGTTATAAATCAAAGTTAGCAATTAAAAACAGAGGGCCACGGGGGTTTGAAATCATAGGTGAAGGATTTAGAAAGTGGACTTGACTTCATTTTATGGATGTTAGAGCTCATTACTTAAGCAAAACCATAAATGGTGATTAACTTAAGAGGTTTGAATATTTTATCCTTGTAAATTACTTCAAGCGCACCTTTGGCAAACTAAAGTGATTACACTGTTACAGTGGCTAAAAGAGCAGAAGAACAGCTTTTAGACCAAGCAGACAGATGTAAAAGCAAAACCCAGTTTAAATACAAAGCATTAGGATTTAATTAAGCTTTAGACCTGTCACACAATCCTAGAGAGGAGTCAGCAATCATCTAGCAACCACTGATCTCAAGGGAAAAATGTGTATTCCCCAACCAGTTGTAAGTGCGGTGAAATTAATTACTAAAACACCATTCACACAGGGCTAAAGACAATTCAGTGGTTTTTAACCCTTACTGGCAATTGTGCTGGTCTGTAGAAGATTGATTCAGTCACCAGTAAGCATGACGGTCATGGGAGCATTCAAAAACTCACCGAGCAGCCATGAAACTGTGAAAAGCGCAACCCAATCAGACACAGAGAATATTTGCCTTCAAAGTAAAAGTTGGGCCATTATAGCTGCAACCAACACATTTCAAAAGGCAAAGATTTTACTTTGAAGGCAAAACTCCCGGTTCAATACAGTACAGAGAGTAAATGGCGAGTGCTTGCAGACAAGTCTGTGTTCTCCATGCAAACTAAGGGACAATTTTTCAGGGATGCTGGTGCAGCCAGTGGATATCCAGGCTTAGATCTCCATGTTTGTTCACAAGTCATTGTTCACAAACAGTGTTGGGAAGGTTACTTTTAAAATGTATTCCACTACAGATTACAGATTACATGCCCCAAAATGTATTCTGTAACGTATTCCATTACGTCACTCAATGAGAGTAACGTATTCTGAATACTTTGGATTACTTAATATATTATCATGCTGTTTACAACTACATGAATGTACTATTGCTGTGATTTATTACTATTACTGAAGGTCCGCGGCTCCGAACCGTAGTAAAGGGACCTCTGGCTAATATGGTGGGTTCGTGTCGGCTCGTAGCCGAAAACTAGCTTTACTTTGTTGTCTGGGTCAACTTTGCTAGCGAGAGACAGAGAGAGGCGTTGAAAGGCTGCTCCAACAGAACTTATTGTTTCAGAGGAAAACACGAACACGGTGTACAGTCGAGTCTTAATAGCTTACTTACAACTGGGCTCGTCAGGCGCTCTTCTTGGCTGCAGTGGTTATTATTATATTTACATGCTTCCAGCTCCCGTTTTTGCTCGATGACAGCTCGTACTTTTCCTTTTTCTCCCTCCCTCGCTCACAGACACATGACGTGTATGGCAGTCCATTCTCCCTGCAGCACGGACTACACTGCCTATGATGCTACATTCTTTAGCGCTATACCTGTAGCATTCTGCCTATTAGCTTAGCACAACAACAACAAAAAGGCCTCTCTCACCCAGGAAACACGCAGAGAGCGTCACCCTGTAACCATGGCAACCATAACGCTGCCGCCTGGAACAACAGAAAGTAGCTGTCAAACAAAACCCAAACAGTCCTGACCCGCCACAATATGAAACAGGGAAGTACCGCTGTGTAATCCATTTATTTCAACAAAGTAACTGTATTCTAAATACCACCTTTTTAAACGGTAACTGTAACGGAATACAGTTACTCATATTTTGTATTTTAAATACGTAACGGCGGTACATGTATTCCGTTCCCCAACACTGTTCACAAATAATTACTTTAAAACCAGACAAAAGACTACATCAGGGTGGCAGTTATGATTCTTTTGCTCTCCACCTGTACTTTTTATGTTAAAGCAACCAACTGTGCTCAAACATGATTGGCCATGCGGACTATAAAAAACAGAAACTGCATATGCATCCGTACTACAACATCTACTCTGTTTATGGAGATTAATACTGTATGACAAGATGCATTGCAGGGAAACAAAGCAGTAAAGTTGAGTGTCCCTAAAGAGATTTAGAACATGTCAGCCAGTATTTTAGAAAAATCCTATAGTCAGCCAATTTATAATTATGTCAAAAAGCATTTAGCCCAGACATTAAATCATTCCATCACATTTTGTCCCCAGCTGTAAGTTAGGAGTTTTGTGCCCCAAAAAAAGTCAATAAATTAAGTTAGCGTTAGAAATACCCATTCTTTAACAAGTGCATCTGCTGTGTTTAGACTTAATCAAAGGGAATTACCACAACGCAGTTCTTGTACTGCCTTACAATTACTGTGTAAGCGAAGCTGATTAAAAGTCAACCCTGTCATTGCTTCCCACCATGCAGCGATGTGTGGAGAGGCAACGCCTGGTTCAGAGAGGAGGTAATTTAGCAAACCCCAAATGAAATCACCGCTAATTAAGATGAGTTTCTTCCACTGTGAGAGAAAATAATCTATTGCAAGAAAATCCATAGAAACAGAGGAAGTTGAAACATAAAGCAAAATGCTCGCATGTCAAAGTTTTCTGTTTTAAAAACATATATCACTGCTCCTTTACTGCTAATATAAAATACTGTACATACTGTTTATACAGAATATACGTCTTATCTCAGCTGCTACCAGGTAATTTCTCCTACATTTCTATTATGTCCTCCATCCATTTATTCTCTTTTCTTCTCGTACTTAGTGATGGCACAGCAGCAAACAACAGCTTAAAAATAGCAAAATAAATGTCAAGGTTTCTGGATTTAACTGGAATTTTTTTAAACTGAGGCATCTAGTTAATAATTAGAATAACACAAAAAGCAGAAACATTCCAAACAAAATTACTATCAAATACAAATTTTAATTGTGTTTTCACAAGGTGGGTACCGCTGACCTTGACTAATCTGATTTTGCATTATTTTGGTCCCAAGTGATGCATTTGCACTCCTCATTTTACCAATAACGACTTTGTATTCGGTTTAATACAAGCTGGGCTCCTGTTCAAATATGTCACTTAACAAAGAAGTATTTCCTTTTATCTATTCTGACATGTTTCTCATTACACCCAGTAAGTGGATCGAGCTGAGAGGGTCTGAATATTGTATTTCTTTTTTTTCTGTATTAGTGCCAAGACACTTAGGCCAACAGTTGTTTTATTCTGTTTGACTCATTCCCCGTGCTCCTCGTCTTCTCCTCTGTTTGTTCAACAAAATCATTTCAAATGAAGTGCATTCATGCAAAGATCCAAAAAGCCAAATTCACGATAATCAAAGTTTTCAAAAATGCAGAAATAGAAATTCACTGTCACATTCAGTTTGAGATCTTTCCAGACGTTCTTCAATTGTTCTTTTATTATCATTATTTTGCATCACCATCAGCTCTTGACTCTATGGCCATTTTGGCATAAGTAAAATGCAGGGCAGTGCTTAGTAGGATTGTTCCAGAAAGCAGTGAAGTCTAGCACAAAGCACATTATAAATGGGAATTGCAAGAATCCGCTTATTCTGATTTTTTTTTAACGTTTTGCTTTATATTTATATTTATTTACAAATCAAATGTAAGCTGACCTTCGGAAGGAAGCAAAAAGTCAAGTGCAGATCTTCTCCTGACTAATATTTCAGTCTCAGTCAAAAGAAAAGAAAAACTCCCCACAGCACGAGTCCTCGCTGACAATAGATTGCCCTGTCATGAGTCCAGATGAGTGGTGGCCAATTAATTTTCCCAAAAGAGAAATGTGAGAAACTGGGACTACTGAGGAGGGCCACACAAATAACCCGATAAAGAGAGAAAATTCATACTGCACCAAAATGAGTTTGTTTATTGACGTGATCCTCCACAACAGTCCCAGTTTCTTGTGGGGGCCTGTGGGGGAAATTAATTCCCCACCCTGGCTATAAAGGGTTGTGTTTCTCATGGTCTGAGAGCTGTTCAGGTGCCTTTTGGCAAACTCCCAACCAGTCGTCATGTGCCTTTTAGTGAAGAATGACTCCTGTCTAGCCAGTCTATTATAAAAGCCTGATTAATGGAGAGCTGCACTAGTGGCTCTTCTTCTGTAAGGCTCCTTCATGACCAGAATTAAATTCTGAATCTCATTAATCCCGCTGGTACTTGGTAACCTGTTTGACTGAGTCTTCTGGCCTGATTTACTGTGATACACTCCTCCAATCCAGCACGTCAAAGACAGTTTTTAAAATTAAGCAGAGGTACAATGTCAGTGTCATAACAAGGATTTAAACACTTAAAGTACGTAAATAGAATATTTCAATCTTCTTTTTTATATATTCATAAAACCGTGTTGCTATGACATTGTGGAGGATTGTGTGCAGACTACTGATTATTAGGAGGCATATACCTTTTACAGGCATGTGTTTTGTATTGTATTACAACATTAAAGAAAAAACCCAAAGATTAAGATGATCCCCTATAAACAAGAATTTTGTGGCAGTGTAAAAGAAGAACTTCATTTTTAATGGGAAGAGAAACCCACTAGAACCAGGCTCATAGAGGTTTAAACAATGTAAGTAAGTAAAATTTATTTATATAGTGCTTTTCACGGATAAAAATCACAAAGTGCTTTACAACACAGGAAATGGGAATATAAAAACAATATAACAGTAAATAAAACAATGTAAAACAATAAAACTATAAAAACAGCATAAGAAGAAATTAATCAAATGCTTTTCTAAATAAAAATGTCTTCAGCTGTTTCTTAAAAGAATCAATGGAGTCCGTGCAGCGAAGAGACAGTGGGAGAGAATTTTAAGTTTTAAAAGTTTTAAAACGAGTGCGCGGTACCACCAGCAGTCTCTGATCTAATGACCTTAAAGCCCGAGAAGATGTATGTGGTTTCAGCAGGTCAGATAAATATTGAGGAGCCTGACCATGTAGGGCCCTAAAGGTTAGAACTAAACTTTTAAAATGAAACCTAAAATTTACAGGCAACCAGTGAAGGGAGGCCAAGACTGGAGTGATACAGTGGGGCAAAAAAGTATTTAGTCAGCCACCGATTGTGCAAGTTCCCCCACTTAAAATGATGACAGAGGTCAGTAATTTGCACCAGAGGTACACTTCAACTGTGAGAGACAGAATGTGAAAAAAAAATCCATGAATTCACATGGTAGGATTTGTAAAGAATTTATTCGTAAATCAGGGTGGAAAATAAGTATTTGGTCAATAACAAAAATACAACTCAATACTTTGTAACATAACCTTTGTTGGCAATAACAGAGGTCAAACGTTTACTATAGGTCTTTACCAGGTTTGCACACACAGTAGCTGGTATTTTCGCCCATTCCTCCAACCACACGGGGGGACCTGGTGAATGACCTGCAGAGAGCTGGGACCAAAGTAACAAAGGTCACCATCAGTAACACACTACAACGGCAGGGAATCAAATCCCGCAGTGCCAGACGTGTTCCGCTGCTGAAGCCAGTGCATGTCCAGGCCCGTCTGAAGTTTGCCAGAGAGCACATGGATGATACAGCAGAGGATTGGGAGAATGTCATGTGGTCAGATGAAACCAAAGTAGAACTTTTTGGTATAAACTCAACTCGTCGTGTTTGGAGGAAGAAGAATACTGAGTTGCATCCCAAGAACACCATACCTACTGTGAAGCATGGGGGTGGAAACATCATGCTATGGGGCTGTTTTTCTGCCAAGGGGACAGGACGACTGATCCGTGTTAAGGACAGAATGAATGGGGCCAAGTATCGTGAGATTTTGAGCCAAAACCTCCTTCCATCAGTGAGAACTTTGAAGATGAAACGAGGCTGGGTCTTCCAACATGACAATGATCCAAAACACACCGCCCGGGCAACAAAGGAGTGGCTCCGTAAGAAGCATTTGAAAGTCCTGGAGTGGCCTAGCCAGTCTCCAGACCTCAACCCCATAGAAAATCTGTGGCGGGAGTTGAAAGTCCGTGTTGCTCGGCGACAGCCCCAAAACATCACTGCTCTTGAGAAGATCTGCATGGAGGAATGGGCCAAAATACCAGCTACTGTGTGTGCAAACCTGGTAAAGACCTATAGTAAACGTTTGACCTCTGTTATTGCCAACAAAGGTTATGTTACAAAGTATTGAGTTGTATTTTTGTTATTGACCAAATACTTATTTTCCACCCTGATTTACGAATAAATTCTTTACAAATCCTACCATGTGAATTCATGGATTTTTTTTTCACATTCTGTCTCTCACAGTTGAAGTGTACCTCTGGTGCAAATTACTGACCTCTGTCATCATTTTAAGTGGGGGAACTTGCACAATCGGTGGCTGACTAAATACTTTTTTGCCCCACTGTATGTGATCTTCTCTTGGTGCCTGTTAAGAGACGTGCTGCAGCATTCTGCACAGTCTGAAGACGATTTAAGGCTGATTTGTTAAAACAGGTAAAAAGGCCGTTACAATAGTCTAAACGAGAAGAAATAAAAGCATGAATAATCATCTCAAGTTCAAGCTTTGATACCATTAGTCTGAGTTTAGAAATATTCCGTAAATGATAAAAACAGTTTCAGACCAGCTGCTTAGAGTGCTGCTCGAGCGACATCGAGCTGTCAAATACGACACCGAGGTTTCTAAGGTTTGTACCAGGTGTGATGCTAAAGAGGATTTTTTTAATTGACCATGTACAAAATGTGGGAATAATTAGACAAAAGTTAAGAAAAAACTTAAGCATGTAAGAAGAAGGAAGGATTCATTTTTCTCTCTTGTTTTCAAGTAGCTTTAAGGACAATCTGATAATAAGTCATTCTATCCTGAAAGTAACACATTTATGAACTACATTTTCAGCATTGCTCTGTGACAGGGTTTTTCTCAATTTAGCAAAAGCGTAGCTGAAAGCAGTCCTATACATTTACGCAAGTTGAAGGGATGGATGGTGTTTGGTCCTGGGTTCAATAACCGGACGACCGAGGCGTGGATCGTTTCTTTTTTCTGTTACTCCCGTGATCTGAAACTGTATGCAGGTGTGAATGTGAACGTTAATTTATCACAGTCATCTGAATATCATGTGCATAGTAGTGGAAATGTATGCAGTTTTTCCTAATAATATTGCATAAGGGAAGTATGTAAAAAATGACAGTGTCAGGGTTCTAGGCTTTTGAACCGGTGCTTTGTCTTGTGGAGTTCTGGTTATTTTAGGTTGTTTAGTTTCCTTCAATGGGTCTCTTTCTATCTTGTCCTCACCGTCTTGTCTCCATGTCCCCTGCTCTCCTGTATCTCTCGCTCTGTCTTAGTCATGTCCCCGTGTTTTGTTTCCCTTACCGGTTTCCATGTTCCTCTCTTTCTGTTTCATCCTTGTCTCCCCAGTCGGTCGTGTGTTCCCATGTTTGCTTATTTCCATCCTAGTGTCAAGTTCGCGTGTTTGTGCTACTTTCTGTTTATTTTGATAATCCTTTCTCTCTCACATTACATTCAGGTTAGTTCCTTTACTTCTTTATGTCTTATTTGTTCCTGTGTTTCCCAGTGGTCTCCACCCCTCTATTCCTCCACTTGTGTATATGTGATCCCAGTTTTCCCTTGTCCCTCATCGGAGTCTCTGCTCATCAACTCTTGTGTTTCCCAGTTTTTTTTTTCAGTTTAGGTTATTTGTTGCATTTTAGTTTATTTTGTATCTTTATGTTCAGATTAAATAAACGGCTCGCTTTGTGTCAACTATTTCCTGTTCTCCTGTGTCGTCTGAATTCGATCGATCTGCAGCCATAGATCTTGACAGTAGACTCTGACCACAATGGAATACAGAGAATACACAGTTTGTTTTTGTGAATTTTGAAGAGTTTCAGAACCAGCTGCTAATTTTAATGGGCGGTGGCTGATCCCTTTTCATGAGGGGGAGAAGGAGAAATTAAGGCAAAAGATCTGCAGTTTGGTTCATGCTTGGCCCCAGTATGCAAACTTATTGCAACCTGGCAAAAAGACTTCTCAGCTTTGAACCTCCATCCTCGCACAGGGAGCACGACACTGACGCCATCTCAGCCTGTCGAGGCTGCCACAGATATTTTGTGTTTCTAAGTCTTCCCAGTTTAACCCTGAGCCTTGTGTTTTCTAGACTATTCACTCAGGAAAAATCCTTTTCTTTCCCATATATGAAATCTGAGAGGGAGTTTGGTGATGTCAGCACCATCACTTGTTGGTCCCTCGGGCGGAGACAGCTGGTGTTTGGCCAGTACCTGAACCCCATCCAGGGCTCTTCACCAGCCCCAACTGCTAGTGGAGGCAGCTGAGCAGCCTGCGCAGCCGCAGGCACAGCATCAAGAGCAGGCTGGGAGACCTCTGGCTACTGCTTCACCAGAGGTCTCCACCCCAACTGGTCCTGTTCCATTCCCAGCCAAAGGTCTGCGCGCTGCTACATATTTACCTACAAATACATGAAGTTCGGTACACTACAATAATGGGTTAAAAAGTTAGATCAAGAAGGTAAGAAGTAGAGTAACCAGTGCTACTTCTGTGCTAAATCCTAAAATCCTGACTGAAAATCTTTATACACACCATTCCTTTGGTCACATAGATGATTTGCTCTTTCGAGAATGTTATATGAGTTGTTGAATGGTTAATATTTCTGAATACTGTTGAAATTGATCTTTCATTAAGAGGTAAACGTACTTGAAGCACTAAAGTACAAATATGTTTAGGTATTAATAGGGATGGGTACCGGTATCGTTCTGACATAAACGGTAGTAACCAGACCAAAAAGCGGTGCTTTATTTCGGTGCTTTTTTTTCCTGAGATGTCACACACTTTGGATTCTAGCCAATCATTTTACCTTTCCGAGGATAGTAGGCGGGCCCAGGTACCTACGTTCTTTTAGAGCAGAGCTACAGATTAAAAACGCCCAAGGCAAAGTGGTCAAAAGTCAGGCTGCAAACTCAGCAGCCTGCAACAAGTGCTTTAAGGTGATACTGTGCAAAGGAGGTAACACCTCAAATCTGATGAAACACCTGGCGACGCATAGCGTTTTGTTAAAAGCCGAGAAATGCGCCGTATTTGATAGCTTGCTGCGAGACCTCACACCGAGCACATCACATGTGGGTGGGTTGCCTGTTATCGGTCCCGGAGTTAGCAACATCCCCCAAGAACCCGAAGAGAAGAGTCCTGGCCCCTAGCCCTGCCAGTGTAGCAGAAATGATGAGGATGATGATGCAGCAGCAGCCGTTCTTCTCTGCGTGAGTAGCTTAATGTTGTTCATGTGTAAGCTAACCACGTTATTAAATTAATACATGTAAGGTGAACTAGCAAACACCATCATAGCTACATGCGGCTGTCTTCTTGTTTGATGGCAGATACTCCCTTCACCCTGGCCAAAAAGGCTAAAATGACCAAAGAAAAAGTGGAAAACAGTTAAACATGAGAGGTTTTTGGACAAAGTTTGTGTTTTTTCCATTGTTTAAGCACTGCTTCCAGCCAAGAGTGATACCATATATGCCCTATAGCTGCAGAAAAGGCTAACATTGTTATCTTTTTACAAAAAAACAGCTGAACATGAGAGGTTTTTGGACCAATTTTGTGTTCTCCATTCTTTAAGCACCGGTTCGAGCACCGTTTAAGCACCGGCACCGTTTCAAAAGTACCGGTTTGGTACTGGTATCAGATAAAACCTAAACGATACCCATCCCTAGGTATTAAAGTCTGTGGTAACCAGGTTGCAGGTTACAAGCATGTGTGAATGTTTGCACTGTGCTTTTCTATCATTATTGAGGATTTAACTTGTCAAAACTGGCATTAAGCTTTTTTTCTAAAGAATTTATACAAAATAATTTTTTTTAAAAAAACTTATTTTCAGTTTCATGTTTATCTTATTGAATCTGTGTTTATCTTAAATGTAGATATAAGGTATAAAAGATCGAGTTTCAAGCCAGAATCATGATTTTGGGTTCTTTTATGCTAAAAAAAAAGTCCTATTTTTTGTATATATCAGGAGGTATAATTACTGAATATTAACAGCAACTGTGCCAATGTGAATAACTGTGCTAATGATGAACATCCGCAGTAATAAAGGCAGTAGAAAGCACATATCAACAGAGAATGAGGTTTAATGGATTCAGAACTCCACTGAGGCTAATTTGAATGCATGAATCTCATTATAACAGCAGGAAATGGCTTTTGACAGGTTCGGGTGTGACGTTTGGCTCTCTGCTCAACTGTCCACAGTCACTGGCCTGTCAACCTTGTCACTTCTTTTTTTTGCCAAGGGAGCTATGGAGACTGAAATCCTTTTGACAGCTCTCTGTCCATTAAAAAGGTGACAATGAATATCTGCAGTATAGACTGTAACAGTTCAGCTGAGAAAGAGCAGCCGAATACTTTGCCAAACAGAGGAGGAGACACCAAGCACACAGGAGACATTCAGATTTAACAAACATTACAACAGAAATAGAAAATGCAGCACTGATGTTTCGCCTGTGTGACACAACACTGAGACATAAACTCTGTAGCTGACTAACTATGTAATTGGGACAGGCGTGAATCCAGTATGAAAGCAGCTGTTTGCGTAAACAGGGCCATGTCTGTTTTCTTCTCACTGAACACAAATAAACTTATTTTAAAAATGTGTTTCGAGAATCATTTACATGCTCCAAAACAGGACAGACTAAAAGGAAAACTGTGGAATGAGATCGGGATGCAGAATGAGCGACAAAGAAAGAGCCAAGAGCTTCACTTAAATGTGTAACTGAACATTTCAGTTCCTCAAAATCTAACCTTAATCGCAAGTCAGATGTGAGTAAAATCAATAACCAGGCACTGTATGGCGCTGATTAAGAGGTAAGTAGGGTGGGAGAAAAGAAAAAGAGAGTGCAGTGTGTCTCCATTAGTTGAATCTAGGGTGGATTTCAATGGACTAACAAAGAGCTAATGATAGGAGAGGTTTTAAAATATTCAGGTAGCACTCATCTGCTGTGAAACTTTGAGACCTGTATTAACATACCCCCACTTTCTTTTTACGTTTCTGATGCCCTTAATTCAAGGTCTCCTCATGAAGACCTTCTTTGATTATTTCAGCGATTCTACCCAGGAGACTGAATCCTGTTTTAGACGCACACAACATCTTCATTACACACCGGATAGGAATGCAAAAAAGGTTGGAAAAGAAAAGCACGAGTAGGCCAAACAAACACATTCCCAAACACTCTGTCCTTTCAGGGAGGGTCAGTAGGCGGCGAGCTGGATGGAAAGAACCGGACTGACCTTTAAGGCTAGCGATGATACAGTCACATAAAAAAAACGAAAGGTAACACTGAATGAGCCCTTTGTCCTACATATGACCAGTTTCTGCTACAACTAGGGGAGAGTAAAATCTCAAAGGTGTCAGATGTCAGGCTGGCAGACACACACACACACACATTGCTAATGGAGCCTTTCCACCAAGATAAACATGTCATTAAGCTGCTTTTTTCACATGCTGATGGATGTTCGATCTCACTAATGGAGGAAATAGATTATATCTCAATCCTTTCTGTTCAATTAACAGTAATTGGGTGGTTTGGTAAAAAAATACCATCTTGCGTAAAATTGTACAATATGTGTAATTGTTTTTCATTTTTAAATGAGTTATGAAACATTTGATTTGATTTTTCTGTAATATGTTAGCACTCACGTCTCTCTTAGCTCCTCCACATCCTGCCCCACATCACCCTAATGTGTGCCACCTGGGTTTATTTGTTCTTCCTGAGAGTTTTTGGTGTGTCTTTCTCACTCGCTGTATCAAACCATCTCCCTGTTGTGCCGCAGCAGTCTGTTATACTATGAAATTCTTTCAGAGGGATAGATATCGCCGGCTTCACAAGTCTGTTACTCGTAGGTTCATTAATTAAGACACTCCCACAGTATTGACAGAATAAATACTCAGTACATCAGTATTCTGTATTGTGCAAGAAATGACGATACATCAAGCGGTTACATTTTCATAGCTGCTTTGATAATTTGAGATGACAAAACCCACTGTAGTCAAATTATTAAACATTCATCCATCTTCTTCTGCTTATCCAGTTCAGAGATGCAGAGAGCTGAATCGAGGTAGCTCATAGACAGATCCCCAGTCTAACACAGGGCTAACAGAGAGAAAGACGACCGTTTATTTCCACATTCACACCTACGGCCAGTTTAGGAATCATCACTAATCCCATGCAGACTGTGAGAGGAAGCTGGAGTAGCCATAGACAAGCCATGCAGGCACAAAGAGAACGTGGAAACTCAAATGAAAATCATTTTGAAACTTTTGATTCAGTTATGAAAACATATGTCCTGTGTTTTGCTTTTTCTGTTTTTCTTATTTTAATGAATAACTGATTTTTTCATTAATTATTATGGGACGGATTAATCCCCGTGGTGGGGGTATGCATCTATCCAGCCCTCCGTCTCTTATTCACAGGGGGTTAATGCCCCGTCTCAGCTGTCATTGGGTGAGAGGAGGGGGATACACTCTGGAGATGTTGCCAGTCTGTCACCTGGTTACGCATAGAGACAGACGACCATTTACACTCACTTTCACACCTACAGTCAGTTTAAAATCACCAATTAGTTTAGGGGCTAATTAATAACAGCTAATTAAAGCTGTTCATCTCTCACTTTGGAAGTGCTTGTGGGTGGATTCTTCTACTATCTGATGCTACAGGTAATAATCTCTGGATTTTAAAAAAAATTGCAAATAGCTGGAAGTGAATTTTAATTTGGGATTTACCAGTTTTAGTCTTATTAATCGGACTCGTCACAGACTTTTCATCATTCGAATCACACAGTCGTGGTCATGGAAAGGCATATGACCTCTAAACAAACTACACAGAGCTTTTAACTTCGTGACTAATGGATACTGCTGTCACATCAGTCATGAAATCCTAAAGTGTGACTGAAGATGCTGGTTTGAACATTAGTATGTCCGAGGTGTCCGAGGAGCTGATGGGATGCCCACGCCCACAGGTGTGGCTGTTAACTCCACACCTGCATCCCATCTCGGGCGATTATCAGGTGGACTATTTGATCCAGCCCAGCCAGCTGCTCCACGCCAGTCCGTTAGTCGCCTCACAGCGGTAACGTACACCCACGGGAAGGCGGTTGTGAAAACCCTCATTTACCTGAACAAACGCTAATCTTTTCCTTTGTGCTCAGGTAACAGCTCGGCGTGTTTTTGAGCCACCTGCCCGTCTGGAGTTTGGATCGCCTCCGGTACCAATCACCTCTACTTTCCTGGAGCTCACCCGCGGACCCTCACCCTTCCCTCCGGCTCCCATGGCCCCGCTTTGACTCCTCCCACAGTCCCGATTACGGCGTCCCTGTGTAACTCATCCCCCGGTCCCTTGGTTTTTCTAGTTTCTCGCGTGTTTTCCTTTGACCCTTCCGGGACACCTTTAGTTGAAATAAAGTACTCCTGTGCGTGTTGTCTCTGCTTCTGGGTCCAGCTTGTGTACTGAACTTCGGTTCATGACATAGTATCTGATTAATTTGTTTGTTTCTCACCTCTTTTCAAGACGCCACTTGGCCTCCATCCAATCGGGACACGGTTTTTGCCAAACTAGTCCTTTTTATGGTCAGGGTTGGGAAGAAGCCTATCCCAGCTACCATAGGGCGAGAGGCGGGGCACACCCTGTGCAGGTCACCAATCTATCACACTTCCCTAAATATAGCTAAGCTTATTTTCTCCATGTTAACTTATTACCATTTTCTTTGAATAATAGACTGAGCTGTTGTTGTAATTGTTATGTCTTGGAGTGGGAAGAGTTAATGGCTATGTAGACGGTAAATGCAGCTCTTCTTGAACATTGTGTAAGGCCATAATGGTGAGCGGACTACAGCGACTGCACTGAAAGGGGCCCAGTGAAAGGAATTTTATGCTTACATTCAGTAAGGAAGATAATCACACATCTTTCTGCTTCCTTGGTGTTTGGTGGTGAAAATATGCTTTAGATCATTTTCCCACACTGTCGAGCTCATTGCTGACATCGCATGTCTGGTCCATTCATCACCTTCTCTTCAGGCCAAACAGCCTCCACTTCACATTTTCTAAATCTCACTGTGCATCTGTCATTCTCCCTGGCGGATGCCTTTGTGCAACCCAACTCTCGCCATCTCCGCCTCTCTCATGTTACTCAAGTTCCATCTATGGCTCCATCTTTATTTCCACCACCACTTATTGACTCTGGGTCATCCTGCCCTAATTTTTTATCACCGACTGATTCCGTTCTGCCACGATGTGCCGTCGGAGTCTATTCGTCATGTAGCTTAACGGAATTCTCTATATCAATAAATCATGTGCACTTCCTTCCTGATCTCTCCTTATTGACATGGAGTTTAGCCCAGTGTGCAATTGTTCCCTAAAAGTTGACTTTTTTAACCCTAGAAAAAATATTTTCATCATTTTTTGTTTTGTTTTTTTGTTTGTTTGTTTGTTTTCTTTTTGTTTGTTTGTTTTTTTGCAGCAGTGTTGGTCAAGTTACTTGAAAAAAGTAATCAGTAACTAATTACTGATTACTTCCCCCAAAAAGTAATCCCGTTACTTTACTGATTACTTATTTTCAAAAGTAATTAATTACTTAGTTACTTTTTAAAAACACGATTTACACCCTGAATAGGTGATAAAGTGATAGATCTTTCAGCCCAATTCTACTTTTTCTACATAATCCATCAAACAAAATGTAATCAAATGGAAAAGTCTCTTTTTTTTTTAACTTGTTTTATTAGTTTTAATCTTTCAACTTTATGCATCAAGCAAAAATTTAATTATCTGCAACATTCTCTGACTGGAAGAAATTTGTTTAATATTTAAACCTATTTTCTGCACATTCCAGCACATAAAATTAATTTTTTGTGTGTGTTTACACTCAGTCTTTCAAATAGATGCAAGTAAAACACAGCAGAAAATAAATAAAGTCAAAGACTAGCGGTCCTTTTGCTCTATTTTCACCTGTAAAGCAGGAGTGGGGTAGGCGGAGGGTTACCCTGGTGCAGGTGTGCAGCGGTCAGTGGAAGAATCCGCGAGTTTCTCTGTGAGTTTTCCATTACGTCGTAGCTACTCGGTGCTTACTCGGAAGTTTAGGGTTTTTTTCACTGTAAAAAGAAGTTTTCTTCGCACGCACAACGGACACTAATGTTTTTGTCACTTTTTATGGAATCAAACTCAAAGTAAGGTCAGTACTTCCACGCTTTAAACGCTGCACGCTCACACTCTCTCTGCACTCGATATATGATCCATTGTTGATCTGCACACAGCTGTTGTCACGAACGTCGCACTCGCTTACGTCACTGTCATGAGACATTCTCGCAAAAAAATCACGGTTTTAGTAACGCAGTAACGCAGCGTTCCTACGTGAAAGTAACGGTAATCTAGTTACAGTTTTTGCAATAGTAATCCCTTACTTTACTCGTTACTTTACTCGTTACAAGTAACGCATTACTGCCCATCTCTGTTTTGCAGTTTGGCCAACCAATCTGCCCTGTAAGTGTGGTACAATAATCCACTGCTGTGAGGAAAAGGGAATAAAAAGAGACCGGGCTGGCGATCCTTTGAACAGCCTGTTATTTCTGCCTGTATTGCTCAGCCACAGTTGCATTTTGAAAGATCTTTAATGGATGTGTAAGAAAAGTGAATGAGGAAAGAGTTAACACATCTGAAAGAAATTTTTGAAGAGGTATGTGCATGTGCACCTTAATTGTTGACGGCATATATCAGTCCGCTCTAAAGTGGTGTACCTGCTCTTACAGTCACCTGTAGAGCCATTCATCTTGCTTGGCTGATTCTTCAAATTTACTTTGCTCTTGTTTCGATCCAGAGCTCTGTGGAAATCTGCATTCAGCAAACTATATTAAAAATCTGACATCTGACTAGATGATGATTTTATATGAAAACATTGTGATCAATCGGTGGGGCTGATAAATAGAAAGCCACTGCTGACTTGCGCTATCCTGCCTGGATGACTGAAGCAGCACTGAGGTGCCAGCTTTCATCTATACCTCCCACCAGTCTATAGCACACATGGCACAGGGACACATTTGATCTACAGCCTGACACTGCAGATCCAATCACTTGTCAAAATGTCTGTATAAATTTGCTGCTCTTCTCTGAGCAGCACACTTTGCCCTCTTAGTTTCAGCTCACCCTGAAATCAGAACACACAGAGAGCATTGGGGTCGACACTGACAAGATCTCATGAAATAATAATGCTCTGCTTCCACGTGCAACCTGAGCAAAAAACTCACACGGGACATGGCGTCCACTGAGGTAGCTTCTCTTTATCCACTCCAGCTTTCTATGCAATATATAACAGTGGCAACTGATTCCATTAGGAGAAACGCTCCACATATGAGCATGCAGTTTCTGTTTGATTTTTGTATTCAAAACTCTCATTAAAGGTTCTTGTGTGACAGCTATTGGAGCAGATTAGGTGCTGCTGAGCAAGGAGAAATGACAGGTTGATGACTTTTCTGAGTTGCTCTAATAGTTTCAGCAGCACAGGTGCATTTTTCACCTTCAGTGTGCTTTTACTAGTTTCTCTGCCTGCAAGTCAACCTATAATCAATGAATAAATGTGCCAGGAATGTTGTATTTGTAAAACCTGCATTTTCATATTCCTTCAGCCTAATTTGAGCCTTATAAATATTTGAAGTGCCACACATACTGCAGCCAGAGATGATGGAAGTAAGACTTAGAGCTCACTGTGTCTTTTTTTGTGCTCGAGTGAGGATTGAGCCCCAGTGGAAAGCAAGTCTTTCATCAAGTGTCTAACCAGACTCATAAACCATCCTGAAAGGCCTCCCTTAGGCACCTTGCTGGGTAAACAATACCATCACTCTGTCATGATCGTGAATTAAGATATTACCACACGCATGTAATTAACATTTGTATTCAGGCCCAGAACAATGTTTCATCTTGATTAAATAAATATTGAGCGACACCACCATGAGAAATGGTGTGTCATTTTTCCCCCTATTTTTCCCCCTGCAGAGAGTAGTAACTGGATTAAATTGAAGGGATTTTCAAAAGCAGAAAACAGGACATGGAAGGTATTTGTGGAGCACAAAAATTGCAAAACCCCATCAAAGCAAGTCCCCTCTCGGGAAAATCGCAGCAGTGGTCCTGCTTCAGATGTGAGCATTGTCCAACTGCGCCATGTCAAGCTTTTATGGACCAAACATCGGTGAAATGGAAGTGAAGAGCGACTCGGCGTGTAGACTGGCCTGAGGGAGACAGGTTTGAGCCATGAAGAAGTGAAAGAGATGTAGTGTGGCTATTGCACGCTTTTATGAATCGACCTATGGATAAACCGTCCCCATCATGCCATTCAAAGAAAATGGGTAAAGATTCTCTTTTGCTAATATAGTAATGACAGAAGTGGTTATTTAAGTGCAGGGGCGGGGATATCGTTGCAACAGAATACAGCATATAGAATGAGCTTGTAGTCCTTATACGAACAAAACTTTGATGCTGCAATAGCTTCATGCCTGCCCCCAGCCAGTGTATACCCTCTCTCAAGTGAGAAAACATGGGAGCAAGGGAGTGAGAAGAGACTGGGGGAGAAAAGCTTTGAAGATCACAGTGCTGCCATCAAGTCGGTGTTTGGTACCCCATCCGCACCCTAGAAAAAGACGCTCCCTTTTTCCAGTAATCTGTGCAACTTCCTTTTTCTTCTCCCTCGTTACCTCCTGCTCTTTTACTCAACATCAGGAAAAAACTGGTGATGTTAGGAGGATGGCTGTGTTTTCTCGTCTCTCTCTTTTTCTTTTTATTCCCATTAGCCTGAAGTTGTCACAACTACCTGACACCCACACAACTGCTTGCTACCCAGAGAGGAAATAAAGATGGAAAAGTGATAGGACAATGAGTGACAGGTGATGAGGTACATAGGGGAGTCGATGAGAAAGCAGGGAGGAAAACAACAAGAAATGGATTTGAGATGGGGATTTGAGCAGGGAAACAGTTTAGCAGTAATCAAGGAGGGCAAGCCCCGACGGAGGATGCACATTCTCTGAAGAAACAGATGAACGCTTCCAGGGAAACATCTCAGTTAGATAAAGACTCTTTTAAAGACAACAGATAAAGGAGGAGAGGAGGAGAGTGAAAAGAAAACCAGGCAATGCAAGACACTTCATATTCAACCAGCAAAATCTATGTTGCAACCTCAGTGCAACAGTTCTGAACCTCTCCTCAAACATTGTTCTGGTGACAGCAAGAATAAAGGAAACCTCAAACCACACCTGAGCCACACCTTCACCCCAGACACAACAACAGTGTTCTGGAGTCAATGCACTGGCTGTTTCCAGTCTCTTAATATTGCTTTTAGGGTCATTGTTCACATCAGTGAAGCATACCGCTTGACTGTGTGACTCACATTGCTCTCTATCTCCCTCTTGCTCTGACACAGACACTCGGTTTTGCAGTTATTGTCTGGGTGTTTCACAGAATTTATTACCACTACACCGCACTATACCTTTGCAGCAGCACAGAGCGGCTCACTTGTAAGTTTTTCCCTTCTGTAGATAAGCAGCTACATACATACACAACCGCTCCCTTACAAAGTAAGTGATATCGTTATATTTGCCTTCAAGTAATTTAAAATTATAAATTATAAATTGCAGCTACGGTTGTGGACACAAATTTGTATGCACTCATCATGGCCATGAATGTCATAGTAATTTTGCTTTTAATAATTTCTTTGAACTGTTCTTTTTCCAGGGTTGAATAAATGTACAGCATCTTTAATTACTTTAAAAAATAAGAATTGGGTGCACAAGTTTAAATGTATTTTAATCCATATAGGGTCAACATTATACATATAGGCAGATATATATATATATATGCATACATCTCCACTAAAATTTAATTAAATATCCTTTAGCAAGATGTGTTTGATAGTAATCAACAAGCTTCTGGCTGGATATTTAACCACTCTTCTTAGCAGAATCCGGATGTTAAGTCTGACGTCACTAACTGTGTCTGGGCCTAAACTCCGCTGCAGGTCCATATATCAAACGATCACTGTGGCATTACTGAGAGTTGAAAAACTGTCTAAAGTCATTCATCTTTAATAAAATGATCAGCGTTCTGCTCTACCAGGTGTAACAATTGAGTTTAACATCCAGGCATCCATGAAAACAGAATTTATGACATTTAACGGAGTTAGAAGTTAGCAGGAAGTTAGCTCGCTAGCTTCTATCTAAATACAATATAGCATGTCCTGACTGCGGGGTTTTGGAAACAAATTAAAACGTACAGCTCTGTTATCACTTCCAACATAAATGAAGACAGAAAAGTAAACAGCAGTGACGTTTGTAGGGTTGCTGAAGTTTGGCAAGCTGTAGCTAATGATGTGCTACGTGACCGCTAGCGACACAGCTATGTTAGCATAATATAAACAAGCTAACTTTTTTTCCACTCGATAAAAGTTAACGTGAGTGTTCTCGGTGGTCAGGAACAAATGTAATCGCATGGCAGGATGCTGTAAAAGGACCAAACTTCAGCCAGGAGAACAACTGAGATAATCCATCCACAATACGAGGTTAGCTACATCCTAAGGTTTTAAAAACCGAGCTTAAATAAATGATTAGCGGTAATAAAAGCCGAGGGAGGTCAACAGTGATCACAGACTGTTTTAGGAGCTTTTTGAGATTAAATAGAAGAAAGTACATAACATTAAACATGTTAACAACACAAAAGCCATATTAAACGCAGACTACTTTAGGCCCGGAAGTAGGATTCCTCACGTCATCACTTAACGACCGGATTGATAGAGTTCATTTAAATTGGTTGATTTCCTACATGGCTTTTAAGCATTCGATTTCAATTTTTAAATTTGTATTTATTTAGCGTCAAAGCACAACAGCAGTCACCTCACGCAGCTTTATAATGTAAATCAGAAAATCAATCATAGGACCCCCGTGAGCAAGCACTTGGCAACAGTAGGAAGGAAAAACTCTCTTTCAACAGGAAGAAACCTCCATCAGAACCAGGATTGGGGTGGGCCGCCATCTGCTGCGGTGATTGGTGGTGAAAGGAAGCAAAGAAAATGAAAAGTAAAATGAGACTTCGACAGACTTCGACTGTGGAAGAGAACCAGAGTTTATTAATATCTAACAATTATATGGAAAATGGTTTATAAACATAGAGAGTAAAAAGAGGTGAGTGAAAAAGAAATGCTTAGTACATCACAGGAAGTCCCCAGCAGTCTCTACTGCAACAAAACTAAGCAAAAAAAGTAGATCAGGTTTCTGTCTCCTGAACTAAACTCGTCTCCTTTTTATGTCTTTGCTGAAATATTTGGATTTTCCAATTGTTCTGAGTTGTGGTCCATAGAGTGAGTGCTGTCAAACAAATCGTTTTCATGTTGGGAAAGAAAAACTACCAGTTGTAGTCGATCATGATCAGCGAGAAGTTAATAGGCTAGTCATTGTACAATCATTTTATTGTGGAAAAGGAACACTTCAAAGAAATCATTAAAAGCCCCAAATTATCATGACATTCATGCCCATGATGAGTGTACGCAAACACAACTTGGAATATAAATTCGCTTTTTTTAACCCTTTAAAACATATTTGATCTATAGAGTTTTTTAGAGTGCTATATCATCAGTGTTCCCAAAACACAAATAACAAACAGTACATTTTTAAAAAATAAATTACAAATAAAAGCCAGATATAGCAAATATGATACAAATGAAAACTAATAAATGAAAATTAAAATGTAATTTCATCAGAAAGTTCACAGTAATGGCTCTATTTTCAAAAGATTAGAATTTCCTGGCAATTATTTAATGGTTTAGACTTTAAAGGGTGAATAGGATAAAATCCCTAAGCTGCAGTACTAAAATAGAAGCCTTCATTTTTCTTAATTAAACCTGTGCTCTTCCTAATTTACCAAGTTAAAATGTCTGATGTGAAAAAGGTCCATGTACTCAGTTTCAGTGTAAATAATGATCTGAATAATGGCTTCATTCTTGTTTGTTATCCCTCTACGACCTTCTGCTCCATCTTCATTTCCCCCCTCATCAGTAAAAGGCAGAGGGCCTCTCTGCCTGACCCTGATATCTTCCTGTGAAAAGGATTTTTCTCTCTCGCTCTCTCAACTGTCACATTGTTGCCGCTCAAATGGAATCGCTGAATTTCTCTCTACATAGTAAAGATTTCACCTTACACTATAAAGCGCCGTACAGCGAGTATTGTAGTGAATTAACAGAATACAAATAGGATTTAATTGAACTGAACTGAGTTTAATTTAATTGCTGCAGCGAATGTTCAACATTGTCACACTGTCATGGACATCTGGGACAATGAGAGGCGTTTTTTGTAACACCTTTGCCTTAGTGACGAGCCAAAATGTCTGCTTTGTAAAAGGAGAAGACATATTACTAGAATAAAGGCTCATTTGTTTTAAAACACAACACTGTTCATTATGAAAGATGGCTTTAAGGACAGACTCTGATCCTTGTCTTCACTGTTTCTTGTCCCTACTGTGAGTGCAGGCTTTTACCTCCTGTGCAGCTGCACAGCTATAACCACGTTAGATGCCGTAAGACTTGTATGAAACCCCGTTCTTTTGAGAATACTGCACGAGCTACATTGCTCCCAAAAGATGCATTTACATGTGCTGAATGGCATTTGAGTAAAGCAAGCCTTTCCTAAATCTGCCATGTCCCAGAAGTCTGTTTTTGGGCTTCACTTCATTAAATGTAATAAGTGTGTAAGATCCAATTCACCTGAGCAATGTGGTTATGTTTTGAAACCTACATAAAAAATTAAAATTTTAAAGGAAAGCAAAACAGTTTCATTCTAAAAAAAAAAGAAGCAGCACTCAGGAGACGCTCCAACAGCAGACTGTAAATTAAATACATCTCCCCCGTGGTAGGTAAGTGTGTGTATGTTGGCTGGCAGGCTGGTTAAGACATTGGCCATTACTGGGGTTTCTGGTCACGCCATTCTGCCTGCCATTATTACACAAACCATCACTCAGGCCAACTGCGTACATTATTCATGCCCCGGGAGGTTTGTCAGAGGCTGTGACTGCAGGTGCTGTGACAGAGCTCTCGATCACAGGCACCCACGCCGTCTGCTCACCTGACCCCACCGTGACACAACAACCCATGGTCCACCTCAGTTCAGCAGTGGAATCAGGTCCAGAGCTGGGAGTGATTGACCTACCTCCAGTTTAGCTTATTCTAAACAGAAAACAATCTGAGACGCACCTTTAGACCAACAACAGCCAACGCCACACATATCAGCTCATGCCAACTTCAGCACACTGCTGTATAAAAGATAGCCAGGGGAATTTTATTAACTTGTTTGTTCTATTTCACAGAGCCACATAACTCCTGCTGCCATCGCACGCACCAACACAGAACTTCTTAAAATGGCGTGAGCCTGTGAGCCAGGACGTTTTTCCACTCTGCTGCTCAGATGCTTCCTGTCATCCTTCACGGGGACGAGTAAAAATTCTAGTGGCACACCGTTCCACCGGCAAAGTGAAAAGTGGCCTGCAAAGCTATTTACCTAATTTTACTGCATTTGATAGATACATGTGATCTTTCACTGCCGCCCCGGCGCCCCGCATCCACCGCTCAGTCAGACATTAGAGGGAGTCAAGCTGAGCCGTCATCCGCCAAATGTGGTGTTATTTACGACTCTGCCTTTTTGATGATGTGAGTAAGATCTGCCACATCTGAGCCATTTGTCCGCAGTGTGATGCCACTCAGATCCTTGACGCATTACCTTACAGGGTGGCAAATCCAAGGCTGCTCAGTGAAGTGTGAAAAAAACAAACAACTATATCTTCTGTAATTATTCTTTTATGGCAATCTTTAAGTGCACTTTCAGTAAGATGGCATTAAGCTACCCTTATGCTTGATAATCTGGATAGGGACACTTCCTTTGGCTTGGTACTCTCAGCTGAATTTTAGAGCTACCTTGTGTGTGACTGTAGGTGAAATGCAGTGGAAAAAATTTGTGTACAAGTGGAATTCAAATGTGGAGTTAATGAATGGTGAGAGTGCTGGAACTGAACGAGAGTAAAAATATTCTGTCAGTTAGAGGAGAAAATCTCATGCAAATTAATTAGTGATGAAACATGTGTCTCTGTCCTCCACCTGATACTCAGCTTTAGCAGAAACTAGAGTCTTTCCGATTCCTGCAGGATGTACACATACGTTCAGACATTGCTGATCATCTTTTCCCATTTTTGCCAGTCACTGTGTGTGGGAATTAGACAAGCACTTTAACATGTATATATATAATCAAATGAAGCCCTTAAATGATGTGAAAGCGCTATATTTATTTACTTATGAATATCCATTCATCCATTCGCTTCCGCTTATCCTTTTCAGGGTCGCGGGGGGCTGTCATAGGGCGAGAGGCGGGGTACACCCTGGACAGGTCGCCAGTCTGTCGCAGGGCCAACACACAGGGACAGACAACCATTCACACTCACATTCACACCTAGTGACAATTTGGATTATCCAATTAACCTATCCCCACAAGCTGCATGTCTTTGGACGGTGGGAGGAAGCCAGAGTACCCGGAGGGAACCCACGCAAACACGGGGAGAACATGCAAACTCCACACAGAAAGACCTCGGCCTGATGTTGGAATTGAACTCAGAACCTTCTTGCTGTGCGGCAACAGTGCTAACCACCGTGCTGCCAATTTTTAGTTGCATTTCATAACGCTCTTGCGAGAGATGAGATGTTTACTTTACAAACCAGATTAAGACTTTAAAAAAAAAAAACCAAAAAAATAGACAAAAAAAAATTAACTACAGAATACAAAACTGTCTTTTTTATGTAAAAAATGCTCCTTTTCCACTGGTGAAAATTAAAGAGAACTGGTGCTAATATAATTGTCTCATAAGCCTCAAAGGCTAACGTCTATTAAAAACCTTTAAAATATTACAATATTACTGATATGTTCATTATAGTTATTGTTATGTACTAAGGAAACTTGAGAAACTAACTGCCAAGTTCTTTTGAACTTCTAAAGAGGAACAATAGGAAGGTTCATAGTTGAAAACATCAAACAAAGTTAGGGGAAGCATACTGCCCGAGATCAAAGGATCTGCTGTAGATTAATAAAACTGCCCTGAACATCATTGGCACCCATCTATTGAGCATTAGTGATACTGGTGAGAGGGCATTGTGTAGAGCCAAGAGGATGCTGAAAGATAATGCTAAAACCCTGCTCCAGCCTGGCAAGCAACACACAAGTATCTGCTGTGTACTGCCACACTTCAAAGCTTTCCTCAGGCTGAGCTGAACTGAGACACTGAACTCATCATCCTCACTCCACTACAGATATTTTAACTGTATTTAATATCACGATGTCCTTAAAAGCCTTGAACGTATGCGCTAAAATCCTGTATATATGGTATGAAACTTGAATATGTGGAATATGATGATATAATAATGAAGGGAACTTTGGTCCATCGTTGCCTCCTGTTCAACGAGGTGACAGTCTTATTCTCCTCAGCTTTTGGAGATGCTTCTTCGTGTTCTGACACATGGTTGAACTGGAAAAGCTCAACTATGTGTTGAGGAAAAGAGTTGGTCATATGCCGGACTATGTAACGGGTCACTTTGCAAAGTGTGAAAATGAGAGTGAAGTTATGAATTGCTACATTTCTTAACAGCATGCACTTCTATTCCTGCTGAGGTGGCGCGATGCCAGCATTACTATACAGGAATGAAAATGTATAGAAAATTAGACAGATGGCTTCATAACGATGTAACGTGTAGCTACAGTAGCTTTTATGTGTTGTTTAACTGTGATCTGTAAACTGCAAACCAATCTAATGATATTAGGCATTCCAACCTATTCGTCGTCAGGCTGATGACGCTTAAAAAAGCCAAAATTGTGATGTTTTTAATAGTAACAGTAACATATATTTTACAAATCATTTAAAAATATACATGTTCTCTCTTTAATGGACACAGATATGCAATCCTGTACTGATTTGTGTGACCTCTGTATGTCTGCTACACCTAAATCTTTAATGTTTTCTCAGGTTTGTAGAATACCCACATGCATCCGATGGTTGTGAACATCATGTTGAGGTTTGTTTAACCTGAGTGCATGTTGGACTCATTTATTAATATTTATTAGTAAATGAAAAGAGAAAATACACATATATCCTATATGACTCTATATAGCAAAAATCATCACGTCTTATAAATATGTCACTTCTCTATTACACTTGAGTTAAAAACAAATTATGTGTGCTCGTCGGCTCATGGAAATGCCCTTCCACAGCAGAGGGGCTGTAAAGTAATGAATGTATCGACTCCTGCGGCGTGCTCTTAGTGTCCATCTCCACCACTATAAGCAGGGATTAACTTCCTCCTAATGAAGGGCAATTCAGTGCTGTATTAGGACCAATAGATGCCAACATGAAGACCTTACGTCCCTCACCCTGACAATTACAGTGCTCCGGGATTAGCAGGAAAGTTGTGAATATGTCTGCAGAATCCTAAATGAAGGCTGTGCTGCACAGTTTGCACACAAACACGTGCAAGTATGAACCACCACTCGCAATCATATTACCTGACATCTACCAAAGTTGAAGCTACATTTTACAGGTGCACACAAGCAACAAATGCCGACACAAAAGATCAACGACTTCTTCCTCCGAGCTACCGTTTCGTAGCGCTGCTAATGGCTTATAACACATCAGAGTGACAGCATCACAAACACACAACACTCAGCTACTTCTCAGTTACCTCCACTCTGTCTCACACAGCTCACACAGCAATGGTTGTGCCTGTATGAAAGCCAAGATTCAATATGTGTTGCTTCCCCATCTGCTACATGGATAAATTATGGGATACCATAATTCATTCCTGTCAGTGTGACGACAGCATTGATAGGTCTTACAAAAGCAAATTTACCACATCGGCGAGCATTAAACTAAGCCAAGGATTCTGTCTGTTAAGTAAAAGGTTGTTTTAAATGCTTTATAGGATTGTCATGTTTAGCTCTGTAGTTCCCAGCTGAGGGCTAAGTCCATTCAAAAAGTCAAAAGAGAAACCTAAGGGGCTTGAGAAGATTAATGAGGTTCACTAGCCTCAACTAATGTTCCAAAGGATATATTAAAATATAGCATATCTGCACTCCAGAATAACACAGAGATTTTTTAAAAATCAAATCAAATGATTTTTGTTATTTAAGATTAAATTATACTTAAAACAATTTAAATGAGTTTAAGAAAAACTAGAACATGTTAAGGCTCGGGGTACTTTGTCACAATGTCATAATGTCTTCATCAATAACCATATGAAATGGCCACAGCATCAGTTCAGAGTCAAGCGCAGCCCCAGTTGCAATAAACTCATCCACGTGTAGGGTACAGTAGTTAAGTTGCTTTAATGTAAGTTGATATAATGTAAGTTGATATAATGTAAGTTGCTTTAATGTAAGTTGCTTTAATGTAAGTTGCTTTAATGTAAGTTGCTATAATGTGAGTTGCTTTAATGTAAGTTGATATAATGTGAGTTGATTTAATGTGAGTTGATATAATGTAAGTTGATTTAATGTAAGTTGATTTAATGTAAGTTGCTTTAATGTAAGTTGATTTAATGTAAGTTGCTTTAATGTAAGTTGCTTTAATGTAAGTTGCTTTAATGTAAGTTGCTTTAATGTAAGTTGATTTAATGTAAGTTGATATAATGTAAGTTGATTTAATGTAAGTTGCTTTAATGTAAGTTGATATATTGTAAGTTGATTTAATGTAAGTTGCTTTAATGTAAGTTGCTTTAATGTAAGTTGATTTGTACTTGATGCCTGATCTGTTCTGTAGAGGATACTCCACCTCTCCATGTATCATCATATGTGTTCTACATTTGCCAATGGAGGCCACAGAACAGTGAAACAGTGGAAAATATAAATTTTAGCAGATAAAATAACTTCTTCTTTTTCATCTTCCTTCGACTGTGGTCCTAACTGAATTAAAGATTAGGCACCTAGAGTTTCTCTAAGCATTAAAAATTTCCAACATTTAAACAGGGCAACAGGAAGCATCATAATCTATGTTTAAATCTGTTTTTCAATCTGAACCCTTCCTTGTTGTTTACATCACCTCACACCTTGTTTAATCACATCTTTATAACAGCTGCTAAAAGGCATAGTCAGTTGAAAGTGAATAAAACCATTTGATGACTTTATACAGAAAGCCTCTTTGATGCAACAGCTAATAACCACAAGCATGAAAAGGCCTTTGTGACAACGACACATTCAACATCAAGAAAATACAGCTTTTTTCTGAAGGGGTTCGACTTAATTAATTTTTTTTGTGTGTAAATGTAAATCTTAAAAAGTAACTGCTATAATAAGAGCATTTAAATGCAGTGAACAAAAACTAGTTTTCCCCATATAATATAGTGGGGAAAAATGCTTAACTACAAGTGCATTAAATCTCTTCAGCCAGAACATTATTTTCCAACACACTGTCTCTTTCTACTAAAGCTATACCTTTAGCTCAATACCACACAAACATGCTAGCCAACTAGTGAGGCAGTTTGCTTTAAAGCAGCCCTGACAGAAGACGGATGAAACAGCTCTACCTGCTTCGGCTGCTTTAAGATGTTATTACTTTCTGCAGTGCACTGTTCCCACACAATAATGGTGCTTATGCATAAATGATAATCACATTTCCTCACTATAGCCCTCAGTGACATCCATGTGACAGCCTCTGCGCTTATGTATAAATGATGTTCACATCTATGTAGGTGTTACTCACTAACCCATAACACGGCCCCTTATTCCTCACTTTTCTATAAATCCTTTCTTTCAACTATGTGCAGCATTACATATATAATGCCTGCTCAAACTGACGTTAATTTCATACTTGTGTGCAATTCTTTACTCAAGGCTCAAGTCATAATATTGTAGTTTAAGAGTTAATTGACACAGCAGCCTGTGATTCTTAGGGAAATCCATCACACAGGAGGCAGATGAATTTTTAATTTCCTCTAGCACAATAGATTTTTTTTTTTGAAAAGAGGGGTCGTAAACATTGAACCTGGAATGGCAAACAAACGGCCTTTTCCTTTACACAATGTCCCTACAAGCGAGCTAGTCTGCATTCATAAAATCAGCATTTACAGTCATCTGTCTGCTGAGGTGAAAGTGTACGCTAATGCTAATTGGCTTCAATATGGCATAAAACAAGGCTTTTATCTAACTCATGCACTCCTAATCATGCTGCTCTGTAATAACAATATCAGAAATCAAATTAACAGTGAGAACAGGTCTTGCTGTGGGCAGACAGGGTAAGTGGGGAGAAATGTCCTCGAACTGAGATGAAATGCAATTTGGACTGAAGACGAAGGCAAGGGGAAATATTCTGAGGGAATTGGAGCAAGCATATGTCTCCAACGAAGAAAATGTCGGGTCCTGTTAATCTTATCTGAATGGCTGCCTGCTGACGTGGATTTAATTTTACACAAGCGCACGTCTGCTAGCTTGTGTAAGTGTGTGAGTGCACACCAGGCAGACTGTACACACACACACACACACACACTTTCAGATCTAATTGCAGTTTAACTTAAAAGTGCTAAACTAAGCAATAAAAAAAGGGCTAAGACAAAAATACGAGTAAAAGCACAACATTCAGAACATTCACTCACTGGCCACTTTATTATGTACAGTGCTCATTAATCTAATTTGATTAGCAACTCATAACAGAAACCCAACATATGTAGACATGTAGACACGAAGGTCAAGATGACCTGCCGAATTTTAAACTGAGTATCAGAAAGGGGTAGAAAGGTGGCACGGTTGTTGATGCGACTGAGTTGACTTCTCTGTGTCACGATGTGGGATGGACTCAAGCGCAGACGAGGCAGCTAAAATACACTTCCACTTATTGCTATACAACACCAGCTGCGAATATATACAAGTGAGAGGGCGGGGGGAATCCAGGGCACAGGGGAATCCGGAAAAGGAGCTCTTCACACACGAGGGACTTCACAAAACACAGCACACCAGCAACCTTGCACACCCAGGGCTCCGAGGGAAACGGAGCCCGCGATGAGCTCTGCCACGGCAAGACATGGCAAGCGTGAGAGAGGTAGATGTAAACAAGAAACATATGTAGCCAACCTGAGTCAGCCGGGCAGACACGGGGAACATGACACCGAGTTTTTCAGTCATCTGTCTGCAGTTTTTCCCCAAGAGGGTCACGGACCCCCTATTGATCCTCTATCTAATCACACGGGCCAAGGCGTGAAAACGGTTGTGGGTCACAATCAGCCAAGGTTTTGCATGAGCCCCTTGTGAAACCTAGCCCCACCCTATCATGTGATTTACTGAGGTCAAATGGCCCAGGATGCCCGGGACACTAACGACACCAACTGTCTGCCATCTTTAATCCAGTTTTGAGACCCCTTCCCAGATGCTTTAACGCCCACTCACATCCTGGGCCACACTTTGGCTCGTATGAGGTAGAGGATCAGTAGGGGGTCCGTGACCCTCTTGGGGACACTCCCATAGGGCTTAAAATGTGGGATTCTCCACCAATTGCTCTTATAACTGAGGCCCCAACCCAATAGTAGCAAGTTGTAGCTAACTGACTGGTGAGAGAATATTAACAAATTAGAACGTATGTTTGTATGTTAATCTGCTGATTTAGCCCCTTGTGGCAAAAGTCCATGTTTTAGGGGCTTTCAGAGTAGCCAGCAAATATCTGGATCTTGTTCCAGCCACTGATTATTGTTTACTAATGCACAAAACAGCTAAGGCACAGGCACAAGCATTCTCCACTGCAACCACTGAACATCCAAGGTATGGACATTGAGGCTGTGGACAGCTACAGGTACCTTGGTGTTCATCTGAACAACAGACTGGACTGGACTCATAACTCAGACGCCCTCTACAGGAAAGGGCAGAGCAGGCTGTACCTGCTGCGGAGACTCAGGTCGTTTGGAGTCCTGAAGACCTTCTGTGACTCTGTGGTGGCCTCTGCTATCTTTTACGGTGTGGTCTGCTGGGGCGGCAGCATCTCTGCTGGGGGCAGGAAGAGACTGAACAGGCCAGCTCTGTTCTAGGATGCCCTCTGGACCCAGTGGAGGTGGTGAGTGACAGGAGAACGGCGGCTAAGCTGTCATCCCTGTTGGACAACATCTCCCACCCCATGCAGGAGACTCTGACAGCACTGAGCAGCTCCTTCAGTGGGAGACTGCGGCACCCACGGTGTGGGACGGAGAGATTTCGCAGGTCTTTCCTCCCCACTGCTGTCAGACTCCACAACAAAGACTCCAACTGATCAAACACACACATCCACTAATGTGCAATAATCTTTTCTGGCATCGTTGTATTTTTACTCAGTTGTATATAGCATTTGTATTCTATTTTTATCTTATTGTATATTTTATTCTATTTTATTCTACTGTATATAGTATTTTATTTTATTCTATTCTGTACAGTTGTGTACAGTATTTATTCTTATTGTATTCTAATTTTTGCTTCATAACTTTTGCACTGTCCACTTCCTGCTGTGACAAAACAAATTTCCCACGTGTGGGACTAATAAAGGTTATCTTATCTTATCTTAAATCACTGACAGCTGACGATTTTCAGATTGTCAACTTTTTAAACCTACACTGTTTACCTCTACCCAACCTAAACCTGCTCAAATATTAGTGGTCAATAAAACTCAGATTATAAGCAGAGTACAAACAGAAACCTGAAAGGTCTGGGTGCAGCTAATCTGGTCCCTTGTCTATAGATTTGGCATATTCATATGGTGCTATGTGTTTAATTAGTTTAATTAACAGTTTCCCTTTTAATTTAAATGGTACATTTCTACTATTCTCTAAATGAAGTGGGTGATCTTTGTTGTACTTTCTGTTTTACTGTTTTGTTCTCTCTCTGTGATTTTTGCATTTTCAGGTTTTGCTGCGTGTTGATGATGTGTTTTGTTAAATGCATTTTCATTCTGATCATTTTTGCTGTGGTTTCTTACATCTTGTTATTCTGTTTTGCCAAACTTGTTGTGGTGTGCACTCTGGGCCACCATAAGGTGCGTGTGTGTAAAGCATCTTCTTCACAGACAATGGCCCACACCTCACCACCTACCCACCCTTCCACCCAGTTCACACACAGCAATTCTTTGTTCCTGGAATGGGAATGCTGAGATGCAGTAAACATAAACAGCATACCCTTCCCTCCCACATATTCCCATACCAGCATTAAGATGAACAACCACCCATTTACCCATTTACAATTCAGTACAACTTACAAGCACATACACGCACCAGAAGAACAAGTAAAGACGATTCTGTCGGGAAGCTATATCTGTTTCTCCGCCACCCTCATGCGCATCATTCTCAGAGGCGACAGGCAAAGAGAGTCAGGGAGAGATAGTACATGCTAAGTGAAATGGGAAATAAAGGAGTGAAGAGGAGGAGTGGGAGATGTGACAGCAAAGGGGAGACTAGTGAGAAAAGGGAGAGGATGATAGCGGAGTGCCACATTCACTCATCCTCAGACCTGCTCCTCTGCTCAGGAGCCATGCCTCTGGAGGACACCACAGACGCCCGGCAGCCTCAGGCTCATCACAACATGCAGGACCTTAAGAAAGGGCTGAGAACAAGAAAATGAAAGAGGGCCGCAGAAGATTTGAATCAAAGCAAAGATAAGAAGATCAAACTGTGACAGGGGAGAAGAAGAGTGGAATTAAAGAGTGATGGAGAGTGAAAAGGTGGGAAAAAAAGGAAAAGGGAACGCGATGCTCCCAGAAGCCAGTGTGGTGGGTCTTTGAGACTGTGACACACTCTGGGACATTCATGGTGGCAAATAGGCTAAGCTGCCTTGAACATAGATTAGCAGGGAGCCACAGCAACAGTATGTGATGTTCACACTGAGCTCTGTAGTGCTGCTTCGAGTGTTTATCTGTGGTTACGCTGTTATTTTAAAACCCTTAAAGCACTAATGTGACCTCTTTAGCCCATTAAAGAGGAAGAATTCTATGCTTTTGGTTTATTATCTTGATATGAAAGAGAAAATTATACAACAAGTAATGTGGTAGTAGGTGGGAAAATATTGGAATTTCAGGTGTTTGTTGTTTGGGATAGAGCAGTCTGGGTGCTCCCCCGTTAGCTCATTTTTATGCACAATGTGACACAAGAGAGCAGAAACGTGGAGACAGGGTAATTTCAGTAGCTGACACGTTGGGACAGAAGCTTATATGTATAGCTGACATATTTTTATTTTACTTCTTTTTTTAATCAAAGTAGCGGACCACACTCGCAGAATGCCAATCATGGACTCAGACTATAATGCAGCAGCCCGCAGATAAGAGAGGGGGGGAGAAAAAGCGAGCAAAATTTCCATCGCTGACAAAGTATAGCAGTAAACCCTTTCTCAAATGTCTTTTAGCAAGATAGCAGGCTGTAACTCTAAAACCCGTCTCTTATGTGCAGCAGCCAAAGCAAGGCGATATTCCCTCATGGCACACCAGTTGGATGACTGAGTGAACTATTTCCCTGCCAAGGCAGGGCAGTGGGCTGGCGCTACGTCCGCATAATCCTCATTGTGTATTTACAAACCACCTTCTGCCTTTTTTCTGTCTTTTATAACCTTGTCTAAGCTGGCCCCTTGTTCCCTGGCTTCCTCCTGTGACTCTCTGATGTGACAACTGGGCTGAAACTCCGTAATTTGGAGTTAGAGATAAGGGCAGGGAAAGGATGTAACTCCTGGTTAGACAGTGATTGAACTGGCTCTAGAGGCTGACTGCACGGCAGAAACCTAAGACCCATTTATTTAAGTCTGGAACGATGGGCCTTCAATAACTGAGCGTAGGTGGACACGGTTATCAAATGCATATAGTAGAGCTTCGTGGAAAGCAAGGAGGAAAATAAAAGGATGCATAGATTACATGTTTCTAGTGTGAGTCCAATTTATGTGCTAAACCTACAGGGACATAATTTCACTCAGGTAATTTATAGGTTTTCTGGAGTTGAGGAGAAGGCAACAAAATTTATAAAACTGTGATGAAAAAGGGGGAAATGGAAACAAAAAAGGAGATGAGAACAGATGCATTAAACTATTAACAAACTCCATGTCCATTCATCTTCTTTTTTAACTGCATTTAATTTGTGTATAATGGTTTAACGGCACCCACCTGGAGAATTAGCTCAGCCAGCTGTTCGTCTTGATGTACCCAACATTTGCATAACAGCACACATTGGAAATGTGCATTCATTTGTCTTTTTTTCCCCCCACTATTTACCTGAAGAATTCAGTAGAATATGTACAAATCTGAATTTAGAAAGTTAAAATAATGGGCAAAAATGGAAGTTTAGAGACGTATTGTGCAGAACTAGTTCAACGTGTCAACTGAGACAGGGTAGTGAGGTCACCAGCAGACCTCAGAATTCAGTGGACACTAGCCTAAAATTACAAAAGTATAACTGTGACATAAATATGAATCCTAACTTTTTTTTGTGTGTGACACATCTAGATCTGTGACACATCTAGAAAACCAGTCTTCCGATTCTAGACTGGTTTCTGGTCTCAGTCTTTTTCACTGAATACTGCTCAGCTTTTCATTGTTTTAGCAGCTAGTTTACAGTGAGTTTATCAGGGTTTTCTAGGTGCTGCAGCTGGAAGCATAGTTGGCCATAGTCTATGGCCACCACTGCATAATAACCTATAATAGACCTCAATACTTTAAATGTGCAATTCACTTGTATTTTTATTTTTATTCCTATTTTATCCCTTTCGTATATTTTATTTATATATGTCTCTGTATTTAGAGACATATATGTGTGTGTGTGTATATATATAATATTCTGCTCACTTCTGTCAGTGCTGTGCTTTTGGAAACCAAATTTCCCAGAAGAACCCACCCGAGGGATCAATAAAGTTTTATCTTATCTTATCTTATCTTATAAAACATTCGTAAGTTTCAGTTTTCTATAATCACGGACAAATACTGCTGTCATCTATCAAATGAATGGTTGCACAAAGCTCTTGGTTTAGTAATCTAACTTTGGTGTGGCGTGGCAGGCCATGAGCAATTTTACTAATTATTTAGTCACACGAGATTGAAATACGACAGAAACAGGGGACGCGACACAAATGGTTGCCAACTAGTTGCATTCTTGTTATATTCCTGTAGTAAAGCAAGGTTGTTTAGTGCCTATTTCATTTTTCAGTTAAATCACTGCCCTGCAGCAACAACTTCAGTATCTATAGAAGAATTTCTGTTTTAAACCTATGAGGTACTGGCTGGACAGAAGGTTGTTAAATTGGCAATGATTCAGACCTCTGGCCTACATGAAATCAACAATTCAGACAACCGCTCTTGACAACTGGCAAAATAGTGCTACCTTTTGCAAAATACAGTGAAATATTCAAAGGCTTCTCCCTTCTTCTTTACAATTGTTACACTTTGGAAAGCTATTCAGTGTGCTGTATGGTTAATAACCCTGCTGCAAGGACCTAAAGCCTGTGCCAGCTGCCGTTGGGCAAGAGGCAATGTAACCCCTAAACAAAGTGCCAGTCCATCCCAGAGCTGCTGTAACACAAGGACACAGCCTAACCTGTAGGCTCACGCTCACATTTACGGCCAATTCAGAATTACCAGTTAACCTACCTACTATGCACCTCTGTACTGTAGGAAGAAGCCAGAGTAGGCTGAAAAAACACAAGAAGAAGATGGAAAGTGCACACAAAAAGGCCCAGTTAACCATCAGGCTTAAACCCCAGAACCTTCTTGCTGTGACAGTGCATCACCATGGCACCACATCAAACTAGTCAATAGGATTAAATTAAAAAAACAAATAAATAAATTATCAACCGCCTAAAGCTATCTCCTGTACCCTCTGGCATCTGTTTGTGCGGTTGAGAGCGAGTGTGTGTGTTTATTGCACGCTTGGATGGAGAAAATGCCTCTTTACATGAGAAATGCACACATGACCGACTCCAGAAGTAACAAACAAGCATAAAAAAACAATTCCAAATAACAAGACTACATAATCTCAAATGTCTGTGCTTCTCATGCCAGAAAAATTCAAAGGCAGCAGTAGTTTTATAGCATGCTTGATAGTTACCCAGTGGTGAAGACGTGATTGACGTGGCTGCAGGATCTGAGCCTCCCTGAAATCGAGCCAAGCCTTCCGTGGCTGCCCTGCTCTGGCGAAGGGGGAGGAGGGGGGGAGGCCTGGCTGTGGAGGAAGGACAGAAGCAGCAGCAGCAGCAGCAGCAGCAGCAATCTCCTCACACGGGTGAAACCTACAATACATGAGACCGAGTCAGAAACTGCTCCCCAGTGGACAGAAGGAGATTTGATAAGAAGCTGAAAAAAGACACATCATTTAACAGATGTCTTTTGGAGTTTAATCCTTTATTGACATTGGGCCAAATGCCAAAGATCCCGTCCCTCCCTCAGTCTAACCAATCCCACCCCCCTCTCTCTTTTTTTTTTTTTTAAACAAGCCCAATGACATTCAGACCTGGGAGCAAAGCAGAAACAGCAGGGGTTTTAAAACATGTCAACGCGGAACATAAAGCAAAGGTTGCACCCAACCGCTGAGCGAGATAGACAGAGCAAGGTGGTCGGATTGTAAGTCGGTAAACCTCTATGACTCCAGCGTGGTTGTTCGGTTGTTTATTATCGGCAGAGAGCACACTCGGGTCTGGAATATAGGACTACTGAGACACTGGGTGCTGGCCACTGGCAAGAAACAGGGAGCAAGGCGTTGCACACGGAATGCCAATAAGTATCCCCTCTCTTCCAAGAGATTTCATTTTCGACTCTGCCACAAAACGACCCTGCAAAGGAACTCTATCATGGCCTCAGGTTAGATAGGAGTGATAACATTAACTGTAGTATTTTCTCTAATTCTGAGCCTCATATAGTGACTAGCAATAAACACCACATTAGTTTGCTTTACCCGTTTCAGTTCAGAGAGACATAGAAGCAGCTTTACCGAAAAAGAAAAAAAAAATAACAGGAACACATTTTGAGAAATTTTGTCAGCAAACAGGTTGCCTTAGAGGTGTGTCACATTTCCAATAAATCTAGCGAGGGTTCAGTGCAGAGGTTGGCAGAAGAAAGAGCGCACTCCCTAACAGTTCAAAACAGATATGAAAGTTTAATTCCAAGCTGGAAGCAAGCAGCAGGCAGAAAGGGAATGAGCTGAACTATTTTCAAAGAAGTAAGTGGCATTCATAATTCACATTATAGTTTTATATGAGGAAGCAGAATATTCCTTCAGACTATTTCTGTGCCTGTAGTACATCTACAGCATTGATGGCTGCACTGTAGCCACTATGTGTTTGTGTAGGAAGGCGTGTTTGTTTATATTCGCTTGAGTGACAGAATATTTCATTGGTTTAATAGACTCAATATGCTAAATTTCTGCGCAGCATCCTGGAGGGTGTCAAAATGAAAGCTACATGAAATAAGTGCACCAACAACTGCTGGAGACAATGTGAGAGACAGTTTTCATTTTCCAATAAGACAGCCAGAATCCAGCACAACGGCTACATCAGACTCTGAATCTCAAGAAATTAACTATCTTTGTTTGCTAATAAAGAAATGCAATAACGTGGGGATATTAATACGATTAAACAGTGTCACGGATATCCATGTAGTTACAGCAGGACCAGCTAGACAGAATAAACACAGCGTGGAATAAATAAAATGTTCGATACATGCATCCACGTGTGCACAAATAAACCCTGACAATACAACGTTTAAAACGATACCGAGCTATTACCGCAGTATTCCTCTCCTCAACTGTGAAACTGTTAAATGTTAATGAAATGTAAAGACAACAGCAAAAAGAGAGAAAGGTTAATCAGATCTGAAAATGTCAAATATCTCGAACTACAGAGATATAAGATACACACAGACATCCACATATTACGCAACTAAATCTACAAGGACATCTGCTTTTGCCACTGAGAAAAAGCCTGGATAACAACACCTGTGCCACTTTTAACTGAATAAAAAACGAAGCCATGAAACCGTAACAGCATTAATGGCAAAAACAGACCCCTCACAACAAATAATCACTTTATGAATTAGAACATTAAACCATAAGAAATCACTGAGCCTTCTTAATACTGGAGATGGAAAACAGTGCTAATACTGCGCATGATCGATTTTGTAAGCGGCATAAGTAAAAGCAGGTTTTATTTTGCTTCATCCTTCCTATATAAAAATACAAAAACAAAACCAAACAATGAAAATAGAGAAACTCCATATAAAGAAATGCAGGGTTTCAAGCTCAGTGGGTTGCCTGATTTAGTTGACCCTCTGCCAGACCTTTGCCTTGAGGCAATTTTCACATGTTTTTTTTTTTTTTTTTTACCATTGAGTAGTAAACACTGGCACCTCACAGCAAGGAAAACAATCAGTCGGCTGGAGCTGGTAGAGTTTATCTGTTTTCTCCGGGTGCTTCAGTCCCCCCTCACAATCCAAAGGCATGCATTTTAGTATCTGTTGTTTTTTTGTTAACCTTTCTGCTGCTCAGACGCCACAGAAGGTAGCGCTGCATATTTGATTTGGCAGATGCCATTCTAGGGAGCTTTTGCTGGTAAGGCAAATGTGTAAACCACCACACAATGGAGCCTGTGGTTCTTAGGTTAACTGGTGATTTAAAATTGCACATAGATATGAGTGTGGATGGTTGTCTCCCTCTCTGTATGCCCTACAATAGACAAGCGATGCATCCAGGATGAATGCCACCCTCACAACAGCCTTAGTGGATACATAGATAAGGAACTTTTATCTAAAAACTTAATTTACCTAATGTATTTCATTAGACATCTTATTCTTGTTATTGGTAAATACTCTTGAAAAGCTAAACATAAAAAAAGCAAATGTCATGACTTAATACAATTATACCTCTTTAGCTGATAGCTTTTAGGGTAGGCTTGGTCATTCACCACAAGGTTTACCATGGTTCTGTGAGCTAATGCTGGTATGGCCTACAGCACTTTCTCTTCATGCTGGACATGGAAAATAAATTCCCTGATGCCATTCTCGCTTCTCACAGTGAGAGAGTAACCATAGTAGGCATTGTGCTGTGCAGAAGTGCCACTTTGACCCAGTGTTCTTTAAAACAAAAATATAAATGAGCGTTTATATTTTTTTAAACTCAGCTAACCTTTGTTGCTAAGCAAATACAGACACCGTGCTGTTACAAAACCACTCTGGAAGATCGACACTATCAGCTACCCGTCACCGCAGTGTTGGAAAATTAGCAAAAGAAAATACTGGCATTGCCTTTTGTTTCAACATTCACCATGTTTGAATCACTATGTTTGATCATGTCCAGGTCAACCAATAATACATTTCTTGTTCATCCACGGTGTTGGGGAGTAACGGAATACATGTACCGCCGTTACGTATTTAAAATACAAAATATGAGTAACTGTATTCCGTTACAGTTACCGTTTAAAAAGGTGGTATTTAGAATACAGTTACTTTGTTGAAATAAATGGATTACACGGCGGTACTTTCCTGTTTCATATTGTGGCGGGTCAGGACTGTTTGGGTTTTGTTTGACAGCTACGTTCTGTTGTTCCAGGCGGCAGCGTTGCGGTTGCCATGGTTACAGGGTGACGCTCTCTCTCTGCGTGTTTCCTGGGTGAGAGAGTGCCTGTTGTTGTTGTGCTAAGCTAATAGGCAGAATGCTACAGGTATAGCTCTAAAGAATGTAGCATCATAGGCAGTGTAGTCCGTGCTGCAGGGAGAATGGACTGCCATACACGTTATGTGTCTGTGAGCGAGGGAGGGAGAAAAAGGAAAAGTAGAGCTGTCATCGAGCAGAAACGGGAGCTGGAAGCATGTAAATATAATAATAACCACTGCAGCCAAGAAGAGAGCCTGACGAGCCCAGTTGTAAGTAAGCTATTAAGACTCGACTGTAGGCTGTGTTCGTGTTTTCCTCCAAAAACAATAAGTTCTGTTGGAGCAGCCTTTCAACGCCTCTCTCTGTCTCTCGCTAGCAAAGTTGACCCAGACAACAAAGTAAAGCTAGTTTTCAGCTACAAGCCGACACAGAACCCACCGTATTAGCCAGAGGTCCCTTTACTACGGTTTGGAGCCGCGGACCTTCAGTAACAGTAATAAATCACAGCAATAGTACATTCATGTAGTTGTAAACAGCATGATAAGTAATTCAAAGTATTCAGAATACGTTACTCTCATTGAGTAAGTAACGGAATACGTTACAGAATACATTTTGGGGCATGTATTCTGTAATCTGTAGTGGAATACATTTTAAAAGTAACCTTCCCAACACTGTTCATTCATGTGTTACTTTAAATTACCATCTGATTTTTCAACCAGCCACTTAATTTAACACAGCTGGAGACCAAATAATAGGGTATTTTTCTTAGAGTATGGAATGGAAACACTATCAACTTTAATATATAATCTGTAAAATATTTAATAGGACTCGTACAAGAACTAGGGCAGCAGATCATAACCCAGATCACAGCCTTTAGAGATCTTTTTTTTAAATCTATTGCTGTAACTAGACAGCTATTTACGATTGTGGATAAAAACCCCATGAGGCTGACTAACACTTTCATTCATAAAATGCGTGTCCTACAAACCCAATAAGAAGGCTGCTGGAAAGATATCGTGTACAAATTTAGACGGCAAAAGATATTTGCAGTATGTATTTATTCATGTATTTTTTGACAGACTTTTTCATCACCATGACCTGTATGTAATTACTAGTTTTCTCTCAACAGCACTTTGGTGCCAGCAGCTACATACTTTAAAAATATATTATTTTTTTTAATTTTTCCCGTCAATTGAGTCAATTTTCAAAGGGAACATCTGCATATCTCTTTATTTCTTGCATATGCATGTGCTAATCTTTTTAGCAGGTTTGCACATTAACTTTATTTATTTTTAAAAAGAGTCAAGTGTGGTATGTAAATAAGATCATTCGATGCATAAACAACAGAGAAATTTAGTTGGAGCGAGCTCAGAAAGCACCTGCCATTTTCATAGTAGAACAGTCCTGAGTCCTTTTTGAGCTATTGAGAGCAAATGCTTGGCTTGGGGCAGAAAGACTGTGCACAGCTTTTTCAGCCCACAGCAAAGTCCAGTATCCAATCATGAAAATACGGCAGCTTTTTCACTTGGCAGAGGTGGGTAAGTTGGTCTAGCAATAAAAACAAAATGTGAAAAAGTGCAATGGAAACAGACATTGCAAATTAATGTGGACATACATGAAGCATATGATTTATCTGTCACTCACACTCCCACTTCACTGGAGAAACACTGGCAGACAAAAACAACAGATCTGTGCAGCATACTGAGAAAACTGTTAGACTTCTTCTTTAGCGCCCCAGTTCTTAACATTTGCAGAAACAGAGATGTGTGGAATCATGATTGCATTTGAATTTGACTTTTTCAAACTTATTTAAAAACAAAAAATGTGATAAAAACCTCAAAATCAACAATGACACTTAAAACAGTAGAACAGACTGATATAAAAGCATTCATAGATTTAGGAGCTACTTTGTTACAGGTACACTTTGTTAGTATCAAGTTGGACCCACTTTTGTCTTCAAACTGGAAAACACTCTGGTCCATATTGATAATGATAACATCCCACGTTTGCTACACATCCATGATGTGAATCTCCCATTTTGACACATCCAAATGTACTCTGTTGGATTGAAATCTGGTGCCTGTGGAGGCCGTGTGAGCAGTGAACGTTCTGTTAAAGAAACAAGATTATTTGAACTTGAATCGGAACTATATAAATAAAATTGAATTAAATCGAATTAAATCGACATGGTTAGAAACAATATTCAGGTATATGACAAGTGTAGTGCTCCTTTCTGTAACTTCACTTGTGTTTTATTTCTGTTTTGAGAGAGCTATTTCACAAAAATGCCCAGAAGACCACACGCCTACTACAACTAACTCTTCAATTTCTCCTCAGATTGCAATAGTTGGGCTCCCAGTGGACAAATAAACATTGATTTATTTTATCAATTCCTTCATTGTTGGCAAGACATGTTCTGCTATTGGAAATCCAGAAAATTCAGTGATTCAGAGATGTTCTGTCATTTTCAAAAACGGAAAAGATTACAGATACAGTTAGAAGTAGCATGAAGAGGTTCTTTGCAAAATGGCAACCTGCCCTATCTTATAATTCCATAAATAATAATGGATTGCATTTATATAGCGCTTTTCGGGGCCCTCAAAGCGCTTTACAATTCCACTATTCATTAACACACAGGTGGAGGCAGCTACAGTTGTAGCCACAGCTGCCTTGGGGCAGACTGACAGAAGCGAGGCTGCCATATCGCGCCATCGGCCCCTCTGGCCATCACCAGTAGGCGGTAGGTAAAGTGTCTTGCCCAAGGACACAACGACCGAGACTGTCCGAGCCGGGGCTCGAACCGGCAACCTTCCGGTTACAAGACGAACTGCCAAGTCTTGAGCCACGATCACCCCAAAAAGCATCTTATCTTTGGTGGGTAGAACACTTAGTTCTCCTATAGAACCATAGAGGGGCTCAAAGTTACACTGTATATAGGGATGCACCGATACCGATACTGGTATCGGGTATCGGGGCCGATACTGTAAAATGTGTGTGTACTCATACTCGTAAAAGTTAACCGATACCAACTTATTTCATTAATCAGAGGGTGGCTGGTCATTTCTGTTGTAGTTTTTTTAGATTGGCCACTAGGGGGCCAATTATTATTTTATTTATTATTTATTTTATAATAATTATTTTGTTTGTTTGTTTACAAGAGACAGTGCCAATAGTTCAGTGATATTTTGTAAAATTACAATGTGAAGACTCTGCAATAATTTAACAGAAGTGCTTATTTTTCACTTGAAATTTTTTTGTGGTCATTTTTATTAAGATTTTATTTTTTATCGGCAGGGAATATAATAAAACCTGTCTTCCAATTCATTGCATTTGTGTGTGTGTGTGTGTGTGTGTGTGTGGTAGAAGTATCGTTTTTTGTACTCTGTATCGGCAAGTACTCAGATCCAAGTATCGGTATTGTATCGGTTTGAAAAAATTGGTATCGTTGCATCCCTACTGTTAAGCTTTATAATAATGTTAGCCATCATTGTGTTTGTTTGCTAAGATAAACCGTCTGGCATTAACGACCACGCCACATTCAAGGTCTCTTTAAATCACCTTTTCTTCCCCATTCTGATGCTCAGTTTGAACTTCACCAAGTTTTCATGACCATGTCTACTTGCTGCCACGTGATTGGTTGATGAGAATTCCATGTTAACGAGCAGCTGAATGGGTACACCTAACAAACTGTCCTGTAAGTGTATGTTTCCTGTACTCCAGATATTTTTTGCGTCATGAAAGTGGTCGAGTCAAATCTCGTGTCAATGACGGATACGTACTGACAGCGAGCTAGATAAACAGACAGCCAGACAGAGTGATGGTTAGACCTTAAGTGCAGCTCTGTCACTCATTCACAGAAGTACAGCGCTGACACTAACACGATGTGTTACTGAATACTAACATTCCCTTTCTGTTTCTTCTTCACTTCCCCTGTGGCCACCCCACTGACCCTCAGCGTTTAGCCGCCTCAAACAACAACATTTCAAAGGGGATTCGGTGCGTTCAGGCCTTCAAGTTGTCAAAGCGTCTCACTCTTCAAGGTGGGTAAGGGGCACTCACTGCCTTGGGCCATTTTCACACATGCTCCTGCCAGCTTGCCCTTACCAATATAGGGGCATGAGTGTTTAGTAGTGTAGCTTCAGTGGCTGCTTGTCAATATAAATAAGACAGTGAAGTGGAATTCAACCTTAGAATTTGACACAGTTTACGATCTACGGTTTTATTCACCCATGTCGCACTCATGCTAGTTGGACAACGAGGGATTTTTGATTGGAAATAATTGTGCACCCTTCAAATGTTGCATTCATGTTTGAGAGAGATGAATGGAAATGTTGAGATGTGCACATGGATGCAACTAATTATATCATTAAAATCTGTTTTTTTGTCACCAGCAATAACACAGTGCCTTTCAACAAGGAGAATGGGATGTTTATACATGTAAACATGGTACAGCATAATACAGGGGATCAATAAACAAAGAAAGAAAGAAAGAAGAAAGATAAAAAACTTTCTTTTATGAAGTATTGGGCCGGTAGACATAAATACAGGAATATTGAACTACAAAATGTAGAATCAGAGGAAAAACTGAATGACAGATGAATAAGCTGGATATTCTTTATGCTGAGACAGAGAGTAAGACAGATAAACACTGAAAACACTCAACAAGACATCCCAAGAGCACAGCAGGAGTTTTAGTCCAATATTTCCCATCAAGTGGGTGGAATGAGATATGAAAAGCAGGGAGGACTGACTGTCATTCACACTCATTTACAAGCATGTCAGCATCCCCATAGCATGTCCCTGCAGTCAGAATTTGGAGGGAAAAAGATATCCTTACCAATATATAGATCAAAAGGGTCACACTAAAACCACACTAAGTCCTTTTCACACACACCATAGTGCAGAATTTCTCTAAACACTGATCAGAGGAGCTATATGCAAGAATGCAAATGTCTGACTCAGTCAAATCAGATATTAAACAGTCTTCAAACTTCCAATTCCCTGCAACAAAGTCTGTGTGAGCATGGTGAATGTAATTTTCTGCTGCATTCAAAGCGAGCCAGTGCATGTTATGAGTTCTTACACCTGCAAACCTACAGCGGAGTATTTCTAGCAGTGAGAACCTGTCTGAGGAGCACAATCTCACGTTGGGTACTGCGTGTGAGGAAGGGTAACTGGGACAATGTCCTCACCAGATTCTCCTGAAATTGCCTGAAGTTCATGTGTGAAAATGCTAACGTAATCTCTCCAAACTTACTAGTCTAGAGCTATGTTGTATTACAGTTACACTGCACACAGACCAGCCAAAAACAATAAAAACTGAGCCACTTAGCTGCCCTCCAAGTCTACTGTATTGTAATGACTGTAGCTTCACTATAATGTATAGTTAAGATAACATTATTGCCAACTAACTTTTTTTCTGCTGAGCTAAACTTAATAGTGCCAGCAGTGCAGGTTTGTCTTCTGGATCATGGCTTGAAAACATCGTTTTTCCAAAGCTTTTTTTTTTTTCCAGTTTAAGTGAACTACATTTATTGAACTGCAGTTAACTGTATTCATCCCTAGCAGGGCAGTTAAAGAGTTTCTTTTAGAGTATTGAGAACTGCTGTGCAATCCTCTCCTTCGACTTCTACAACAACTGCAACCAAGTTATAAGCAATAAGAATAGAAAGGTGCACTAAAATAGCCATCAAACCAGTCTTGATCTGGCCCTTTTAGTTTCATTCAAGGAAAGTTTTATGGTTCTTCTAAGTAATTCCATTAAAAAAAGATGTTTCCAACTTGCTGGCACCATAAAGAAGGTCCATAAAGATTATTTTTTTATTTCTGTGCTGGCCAGTCAAGGTTTTCAGCACCAGTTCAATACCTGAACCATCCAGAATCAGTGTCGGGCCAATGCTTTTGACATTGAAGGGGAACAAATCCTTCCATCTGTGGCTGCAGTTATAGCAGAATCTTACTGCCCATAGGTCTGGAAATAGATGTTCAACATCCACTCAGTGTGTGCATGTGTAATCAGATACTTGTGGCTATACAATCAAGTGGCTGCACATGACATTTCCTGCAGTCCCCTTTTAGTTTAGTTGCGAGTAAAATTGTGAGCATCGTAAACACCTGTGTCTGCAGTGTGCCTAAGTAGAGCTCCCAGAATTGTGCTCTCTTGTTTCCATGTGGCACTGAAGTGTGAAAATCACCTCTCCAGCTTCAATCAATTTCTGTAGTTGCCAAGTTGTCAGCCTTGCCAGGCAACAGAAATGCAGAACAATAAGAGAAAGCAAAACCCCACTGCATGTGGCTGGATCCGCCTACGCAATCAGCCTTTCAAAACACAACCACAACACCTGAAATTTTCACGATTCAAACAGACATGACGTAGCACTTTATTGACACGTACGGGATTTCTTTAAAGAGATCACCTCTGCCCGTTCTTACTCGTCTTTAACAGAGCTTTAAAAGTGGAATAAATACAGTATCTGCCCACCCCAGAGCAACAGCTTGGTGCCCAGTGGAGGAAGCGCAAACACAAAGAGTGTGTCCTCTCCATTTCTGTGCCCTTGCTGCCACCTCACTCTCACTTTGCTCACACTCCATTATTCATGCTCAAGAATGACCAAGACTCGGCTAAAGGTAAAGGCAAGAAAGTCTCAGAGTTTCTTAATTCTGCTGGAGCCGCATACTTTAGTGTAAGTGCTGCGGGGGCTTGTCCCCGAGGTACATAAGCTGATGAATAATGGCAGTATGGTGCACACACTTCAGCATGGCTGGCTGCGGCATGAATCAGAATCATAACCCTTAGAGTGTCGGGTTGTGCTTAACACACTGAGCCGCTGGATCCCCAGCAGGAAGTTTATTCCAGCTGTGATACAGTTACTCAAGCATACCGCGAATGCAGTGCTGCAGTCAGTCATCTTAAAATGCAGAACTATGTTCTGCATTTTAAGTGCCAGAAAAATATTTCTATGGAATGCAAAACAGCATAAGACAACATATGCGTAAACTGTAAGCATCATAGACTGTATATCAACAACAGACATGACCATTTGAAGACCTTGCCATCTTGGGTTTTTGAAACCAGACCCTACAAATGAGTTGAATCTCATTGAGAAACCAGGAGACGCTGCATGATCACACAGCACCAAAATCAACCATAATGTAGCCACGCCCTCAAAGGTCATCAGTCAAGCGAGCTGTAGAGTCGTGCCATGCTTACCTTGAGAAAGAATGCACGTTTATAGCACTTCCACAATGGCTTTGCCTCAGAGGCAATGGCCATCTTTTATATAAAGACAACAGTAACGACAAAGAGGCAGCAGGACTGAATGTGTGTTTCCAACCATCTGCAGCTCCAGTAAGCTGGCGGTCCTGCTGCGCTTCAATAGGTTTCCCTTGGTAATAAGTTCTCGTTTTAATCTGTTTCTCATTTAACAATTAAAAAAACGTCTGTTCGTAACAGCATAGCTTTTTAATAATATGGCAAACAGGCACACTGCTGCGTTTGATTAGTGTTATTTTAAAAATGCAATTATCATAAACTTAGTATCTGAAAATTAATGTGATGAAGAGCTAATTCAGTAAAAGAAAATATGAGAAAACCGCAATTTTGGGGCAAAGATCTATTAAGCAAATATTTAAGTATTGCAACAACACCAATCATGGATAAATTATTCTGTGTTATGAACTAGCATGTAGCATCTAGAGGTTGGTTGTGCAGTACAGCTTGTAGTAATATTTCACATGTGCAGTTATTACTTCAGTTGTCGCCTCTTTTCAGCAAGCCTTTGGGAATATGTTGACCGGGCCCTGGCTCCACTGCAAAACTACACTTTGAATGATTTAAGTTTCCGAACGGGAGGACATTATACAGTACCCATGTATCCAGTCAGATGTGAAATTTGTGCCCCTGAGTTTCTAGTGAATGGGGCTCTCTTGAGGGCTAAGTGTTGAGATTACTTGCACGCCATCTTCTCTGGTAATGAACCCTGTCGGGGTACCAAGATGTAGCTGAAGGGGCACAGTGGCCATAACAAGCTCCCTCATGGTGACTGCCCATCTTAAATAACGTTTTTTTTCCTGCACTTGGGAGACACAACCACAAAACTTTACAGCTACTTATGAATAATTATGATGATACCTTATGTTGTAGCACTCGTCTTCATTGAAATGGCCAACAAATATGACCATTACATCTGTTCTCATCTGCATTAACAGTGCCCTGTATAAACAGAGACAGAATAGCAATTTTACTGAGCAACCATGCAAGCTTGACACATACATCCAGTCAAGCCCACTCATGAACTCTGCTTGTAACTCTCTCTTAGACCAAAAAAAGTGTGGTTTAAAAGACAATTCTTCAAGCGATTTCCACTTGAAGAATGTTTATTATTCTCTATAACTTGTGAATTTGCCCTATTTAGAATTCCTCTCTTATTGCAAGCTTCTGGAAACCGTTCCCCTCGGGCACTGTTCTGGTATCAGCTCATACACGCATTCACCCCCCATCCCTCCATTAACCAACCATTCATCGCATCCATAACCTTCCTCCACATTTACTGGGATAAAAAAGGTTTTAAGGTGAGTTCTAACATTGTATCACACAAATCCTGGCACAGTCGAGCCTCTTACATCGGCATTATTCACTACTGCACAGTAAAAGCCATTAGATATAATTGCATTTTTTATGAAGAGCCCATAGAAGCTTCCATTGTTTAATCAATAAGAGGGCTTTCATTTTTAGGGGATGTCACTGGCTTCATGAGAGGTTACCTTACAGTCCTGGAAGGGTCATCCAGGTCAATTACCCTGCAGGTTAGCATCATGCCACATCCAGATAATCACTCCTTTCTCTGCAAGTTGCTATCTGGTTTTACAATCATCCAACATGCTGCTGTAATAGGCTTTCTGTTGACTCTGGTAGATTGTTATCGTGTTCTCACCGATTGATTACAACATGGTATCTTTAGGCCATATTGACCATCATGGATGGGGTTAATATTGAATTTTAGGTGAAATTAACAATTTCCATAGAATAAAAACCATCCACAGCGACCTTGCCATAATCCCAAGACAAGCACAACATTACTTCACCATTGCTATTATCTTCCACACATGTCCCAAGCTGCAGGAAACAGGGACACCACAGGGAACACATCTGCTAAGTTGACCCATTTAAAAACCCCAAAACAAAACATATAAAAAATATATGTAGCTCCTTCCAGAAACCTTTAATAGTGACTCTCTTCCTTATGCATAAAGCTAAAAAACTATTGTGCAATGCTTCACACTTTCAGCTTAGAACAATCATAATTGCACAAATGAATATTACTTATATTATGTTATAATGTGTTGCTTATTGTGATTGGACCCACGGGGAGTTATCACCCCACTCTGCAGTTTCTGTCAACTCAGCCAAGTATCTGCGAGAATTACATCCATATTAGGCGATTTTTCACCTCATGACTTACGTCCATTTTCAAGGTTGAGTGCTATCACTGAAGGGTTGGTGACCTTAATTTAGCAAGGGCAAAAGTAAGGGTGTTAACTTCAAGGTTGTGAAAGGGTATTAACCACCCCCGACACAGAACGCCGGACTTTCATTCACAAGAGAGGCATTAACCTGACATGAAAGACAGACAGACAATTAAAATTTGTGTTTTTATTAAACACAACCCTGTCCTACATCTCTTCCAGTTTCTGCACATTTAACCAGATGACAGATGGTTCCTATTTACTTTGGCTTTTGACTAAAATCTGTTGTTTTTGCCTTTGGCTTTATTCCATACACACGAACTACCTTTTGCAGCCTGGTAGTAAGTTTTATTCTATTTATTCCCATAATGTCAGTGTTATCAGTGAGGAATAGGCAGCATATGGGTAATCTTCCAATGGAGAATTGGTGAAATAGAATAGAATAGATTAATCCTTTAATTGTCCCGCAAGGGGAAATTTGGGTGTAACAGCAGCAAGAAAGACACATATACAAACAAACAGTACACAAGACACAGAACAGAAACATACACAATTTGTACATATTTAAATCAAGGACAATAGTTACCAAAAATGTTATTAAATTAAATAAAATTAAAAGAAGTTAAGAGGCAATGAACATCTCCTTTTTTCCAATATTTTCCAGGAACGATGCTGGGAATCTGCTTAGTGATACCTCTGATTTGGTCTAAATTTGGCTGTTCTTCTGAAAGAATTAAATCTACCTTCTTCAGCCTACTCAGGATAATCCAAAGAATTACTCTGCATCACAGATAAAGATGATTAATCTGCAATTCTGGCAAAGTCTTAAATTTCTATTTCTTTAGGACAATGATAGTTAACTATAGTTTTCGATTCGTAGAACATTGTGTCGTTTTCTATAACTTGCCAGATGCACAGGGAATTTTTTTCTGCTGCAATGTTGTCAACATCAGGTGATTTACTTATGTTTATCCTCCATACCACATCCTCCACTTCAGTATGGTTTTGATATGTGTCAGGATCAAGTCTTATCAAAAGGTTCTTGACATTACTACTGCCGATTCCTGTCATCTTCTAAAAAAGCAGAGAGAAACCTTTTAGATATTGTAACTACAGTTGGCTCCGTCCTGGTGAGCTTTTACATTAGGAAACGTTCGCTGTTGCTCATCACTACAGCTGCTTTCTCACAGTTGCAATTGACCTTTTTTGGCATATTTAAACCTCCTGTTGAAAATTTCACTCAAATATATGTGTCAGGTTAGGGCTGTGTGCAGGCAGGAGTGGTGGTAAGGAGGACCCAAAGTGCAGACGCTCGGAGGCAAGAGTGTACTTCAAAACAGCTTTAATGCTAAACTCAAAAAATAACAAAACTGAGAATCCAAAATAAACTTACACGGACAGACAGAACACACAGCAAGATGAGGGTAGATCGCGACACAGACACAGAGAAACACAAGGCTTAAATACACAGAGGGAGCAATCAGGGAATGAGTAACAGGAGGGAAACACAGCTGGGGCAAATCAGGCCTAACGAGACAAAGGAAGCACAACCAGACACATTTACATGAGACACGGACTTTCGAAGTAAAACAGGAAACATAACACAGACTGAACTTACAGACACAGACTCACAGACAGGCACTACAGAGGGAACAGAGACGTGGGACCAGGGCAGACACAGACACTGACTGGACACGGGGATATAGCCGACAGGGGAGACAGCAACTAAGGATAACACAGAGACATAAACCAAAAGACAGAACTCTAACAAAGAAACCAAAGACTAGAAATTATAAATAATATAATAAACTTAAAAACCCTGGGTCAACGACCCAGGCATCCTAACAATATGTGCCACTTCTCTGCATCTGTGTCATTCTACTGTCTTAAGAATGCTGAATATCACTCTTCTAGCAAAAAGTGTTCTTTTGGTTTTTATGTATTTTCTTTTTTTTAATTAAACATCAAGAAGAAAGATAATCTATTCATTCTAGAGAGCTGGAAAAAAGAAGGCAACTGGACTTCTTTAAGTTTGTGGAGAAATCCAAGAGATCAGATCTAAAAACAAATCAGATGAGCTCAATAGGTCACGTTACTATCACTTATGGTAATGAACCACCGATTTTTTCACACCTTGGCTCATGTGATGACTCACATGATCAGCAGCGCGTCCAAAGGGACGACTTCAACAAGGAGTTAAACTCCTGATTTACAGTAGGTATTTATTTAGGTTGATTTAGAGCAGGGGTCCCCAATCCCAGTCCACGAGGGCCGGTGTCCCTGCAGGTTTTAGATGTGTCCTTGATCCATCACAGCTGATTTAAATGGATAAATAACCTCCTCAACATGTCTTATTGGCTGTATCCCAATTCAGGGTCTGCAGCCTTAAAGGCCGCATTTTAAGGCCGATTACGTCACCGCGACGCGACGAAGGCTGTCCCAATTCGAAGGCTGCTCGAAATGCGGCCCTCAAATGCGTCCTTCATTTCCCTGAATTTTAAGGATGTGGCGGTGTAGACTTCGTGGCCCAACATATCCCAGAATGCATAGCGTGGTGGTGGGTGTGGATAATTTTGCCGAAAAAAACGGCGGATGAGGGGCGCCCGAAGAGTAAACTTTAAGTAAGTACTGAATATTATGTCACTTATTTATGTGCAAATGTTTAATAACAAAGAACATTAAAACATTACTGTTGGCCACATGTCGGCAAAGTTATGTGACATTAGTGACGTTTGTACTAACTTGGTTTTACAGCCTTTAAAATATACGCCGTTCAATAGCTGAGCTTAATCAGAGAATGATCAAAGCTCATGTAGAAACAAACAAATGAACAAAAGATTTTCTCCTTCATTTCTGTCAAACAAAGCTGTATGAAACGTTTCCAGCTGTTAGTATCACTGTTGCTAGGCAACCTGGGCAGCGCAACGGACGCTAGACCGTCCCATTTCACAAGCCTCGCAGTTCCGGCCTTAGCGGTCTTTAAGTACGCGGCCCTTGAGGGTCGTTGAGGCTGCGTACTTTAAGGCTGCAGACCCTGAATTGGGATACAGCCGAAGTTCTCCAGAGGCCTGGTAATGAACTAATCATGTGATTCAGGTGTGTTGACCCAGGGTGAGATCTAAAACCTGCAGGGACACCGGCCCTCGTGGACTGGGATTGGGGACCCCTGATTTAGAACTTAAAGAAGACCAGTTGCCCTCTTTTAGTTATCTAGACTTCCATGACCTGGATGACTGAGGACCTGCACAAACATGCTTGGTTATCTGGTACTCAGACGACCAAGCATGGCACAAAGGCACACTTTAATATAGCACAAGTTTAGGGTGTTTATACTGGAAGCGTAAAGGAACAGAGAACCCAATCAATTAATCCAACATCCAACAAGTCAGGATAATCATTTACAAGTAAATAGCATAAATGTGTTTTATATTTTAATAAATGGACGCCTGATAACTGTGGCGCATTGCATCTGTCTGATTCTAATAGTCACAATGAAATGAAGACAAATGGATTTTAATTTTTGTAGAAGTGCTATGATCATTATTTCTAGGTTTGTATGAGGGGATGTGATAGGCCCATTCTGCTGTAATTGTGTGAATATAAAGACGATATAGACCAAAGGATTGATCACCTGCTAAATTTACAGGAGCTGCGTGGCCATGGAGACCAACGCCGTTAGGCTCTGGGCACAGAGTTTTTCTGTTGATTTTAACGCCAGAGGAGGTTTGGAGCTGTGCGGTTATTGAGTCAGCAGAGCATTGGAGACTTTTACACAAAATGTGCCGCTCAGTGACCAGCTCTGTAACTTCAGGGTTGTTGTGGTTCCTCATCGATTCCACTTTGCAATCATAGTTGATCGTGGAATATCTAAGATTGAGGAAAAATCACAAACTGGCTTTCTGCAACAGCGCCATCCTGTCACAATACCGCACTCGAATTCAGCGAGTTTGTTAAAACCCATTGTTTCACAAATGATCATCATACTATGTTTTTCATTTGGATACTGTGCATCACACAGACATGGTTAAAATAAATATTAAACATTATTGATATAATAAATAAACAAACACAATCATATCTTTTTAATTTAATATATTACTTTAAGTGCTAAGTTTTACAACCTTAAACAGTAGCTCAAAAATGCAAATATTCACCACTTGATATGTGTAAAATAGAAATCTAGTGCAAATGCCAAACCATCTGCACTGTTCTTATTTTTCACACTTGATTTTAGCACCACTCCACAGTAGCTAATAGCCACATCACCCACATATGCAGGAGAAATATGTCAGTAAACCACTTATTGTTAATGTTAATTATCCTTGCAACTGAAATTACGCTCCCTTTCTGTGTCTTCTGTTCATGTTTGCTGTGCGAGAGCAAGCAATCTTAATTTATACTCGTGGTCACAATATAATAACAAGAAGAGCTTGATTCATGCAGGCCAGAGACAGCCTCCTCAACCCCAGAGAGAGAAAACAAGCAAGTGTGAAGTGCTTGTCCAGATTCCAGGAATTAGTTGTCGAATATCAGTCATCTTCCTCCTCCACAGTTTGCAATAAAATGAGCGAACACGATCTAAGAGGAGTGTTGTTACACTATGTGTCAGATTAATGCAGGCCAGAGAAAGCCTCCTCCTCATCAGTTAAGGGCACAGAGGGGGATGCAAAATAAACTGATCTAATTGTTGGCAAAACTGTTGAACTAAAAGAGCCTCAAAACAAGCACAGAGGAATACTTTGCAGTCATTTTTCTAACTTTCGTCTTACCGAGATTTAGCCCAGACAAGTAGGAGGCCCTTTTACAACTTGATTTGGTGAGCTTGGGAAGCGTATCTGTAACCGGAAGGTCGCCGGTTCGATCCCTGGGCTCTCTGTCCTGGTCGTTGTGTCCTTGGGCAAGACACTTCACCTACCGCCTACTGGTGTTGGCCAGAGGGGCCGATGGCGCGATATGGCAGCCTCGCCTCTGTCAGTCTGCCCCAGGGCAGCTGTGGCTACAACTGTAGCTGCCTCCACCAGTGTGTGAATGCGCGAATGAATGAATAGTGGCATTGTAAAGCGCTTTGGGTCGCTTGAAAAGCGCTATATAAATCCAATCCATTATTATTATTACTGACACACACGCACATACAGTGACACGCACCACTTATTATGCCCTTCAAGTCTTTTTCTTTTAAAAATGGGATGCTAAAATTAAAAACCAGGATCATTTTTGTCATTGTAGCCCCTTCGTTCATACATCAGTATGGTCCCTCTGAACATTGTTGAATATCCCTCATAGTCTAAGAAGAGGGCAAAGTAATAAAAATGTTAATATGTTAAATTGACTCCTTTTTACTATCACAGTTGCCTCTGAGGAAGGAGTTTAACAACAAGCAGCAGGTACTTAACAGATCAGGTTACATACATATTACACTTTTCTGGGTCCTTTTCAATATTTTATTTTCAGCTTATAGCTAAATTATACTATTTAAAAAAAAAAATCAGATAAAGACAAAGCAGTGAAGACAATTTTAAGACACAGATGTTCAAGATGCCCTGCTGAAGTTCAAACCAAGCATCAAATTGTGGAAGAAAGGTGATTTCAATGGTTTTGTGGTATATTTGTTACATGTTTTCCACATATCTATCTCTAGGTTTTGTACAGAATTAACTAAAGAGGTGAAAATATCCATTGAGCTGCAGCTTTCTAGGTGAAAACGCTGTGTTGATGCCAGAGATCAGAGGAGAATGGCCAGTACACTTCGGGCTACCAGGAAGGCAACAGTAACTTAAATAACCACTCATTAAAACCAAAGTATGCAATAAAGCATCTGTGAATGTACAAAACATCCAGTATTGAAGCAGATGAGTTACAGCAGCAGAAGAGCACACCAGGCAACACACATCACACAAAAAGTTTACAATAGCAGGCAAAAACTCTTTTCTGGTCTGATGAGTTTCACTTTCTGCTGCAGGATGGGTCAGAATTTGGCATAAACTACAGAAAAACATGTATCTATCCTGCACCGTATCAATGCTTCAGGCTGGTAGTGGAGGTGGGGGACATTTTCTTGGCATGCACAGGGCTTCTTAGTACCAAGTGAGCATCATTTTAACACCACACCCTACCTGCGTATTGCTGCTGACCATGTCCATAACAAACCACGTCACAAAGCTCACTCAACTCTTTTCTTGAACATGACTATGAGCTCACTGTGGCCTCCACAGTCACCAGATTCAATTCAATAATGCAACATTTCCAGCAGCTTGTTGAAACTACGCCACAAGGAATTAAGGCAGTTCTGAAAATTAAAGTTGGTCAAATGCGGTACAAGCAAGGTGTACCTAATGATGTGTCCAGTGAGTCACAAAGTACACTGTACAGTCAACATAGAGATTATAAAATTGGGGCGATCTTAAAATGTAAATTTTTGGACAGCTACACACACATACACACTTTTTTTTAAATCACACAGATTTCCTGCTATGTGGGTTCCACAATCCACCTCTTGTGTTTACTTTCTAATGTTTAAATCCAACCATGGCTGTCATGCTGAATTTGAAAAGAGCTGCTCCTTATCAGGATGCTGCACTCCCTTTCCACCACCCCCTGCCTGAACCTGTCACGAGTCTAGCTGAGGACAAACAGATCTCAGCTAACCTTGTCCTTGTGCTAACTGTGCTAATTGCCACTAAAGCGCTGATGTTACGAGACTTCCCGGGGGCTGACTTCCACAAATCACAAGGTTGTTGTCTCCTGACGTCCATCATATGTTTACCAACGCTTCCCATTCCTTGCTTAGGTCCTTGAAATGCCAGAGTTCAGTGGCAAACCGTGGCAGCGCTAAGCTTAATGTGGCTGAGTTATGTTGACAGAAACGTGGCTCCCTCTGCTACCTCTAAACCCTCCAGCATCCCCGACACCTCCCTACAAAACAAGGTGACATTTCAAGATGAATGATATTTAGGAGCTTTATTTTGAGAAATGAAATTAGCCAAGGTTAATGAAAGAAAAGCAAGTCCAATCAGGGCATTGATTTTCAGGCAGAAAGCGACTATGCAGAGATCAATTTGGAGTAATAAAAAAAGGCCATAAACAAGGGAGCCCACAACACAGAGCAGTGCATCTGCCTTCGTGCACTATAACAATACTACATTACTGAGCTTTGATTTTTACTTAAAAAATGCATCAGTCAGAATAAAGAATGCAACTTAACCAGGATCTTTGCAGCAAAAAAAACCCCCTAACCTTTCTTGCAAGCATTTTATTAAGTTCATATCTTCTATGACAGTTCAGCATTTTACTTGAACCCTCAAGTCATCACGCCTGCTGCAGAGAAACACAATTCAGCTGTCACCTGGTAAGCAACAAGCTCAACCACTGGAAAATTGCTACCTGTCCTTGTCAGTCTTTATGTCCTCTGTACACTGCTTTTACACCTGTGTAATGAGATGTAAGAAGCGCAACATCAACCAAGTATTCAAAACTCTATGGATGGATATAACAGATGACTGACAAATATAGTTAAGTTAAAAATCAGGGGACAGCTTAGCTTCACATAATGAGCAGAAACAGGTACTCAAAGTGGGCCTTGTAGTCATAGCCAAGAGGGCCACAAACAAGCTTGTAAATTTGTGTTGTATCATTAAAAAGTGCGTCTATACAGATGGGGACCATTTATACCAATGCAACAAGAATATGATCTCTATAACTCCTTCAAACATTATCTCTGGGCCAATAGAAACTTTGATACATTATACTGGCAAAGGTATTGGTACACAGGTGGCCTAATACTTTTGTTCCTTTTAGCGTATGCCAATATGATATTGGCATATTGTTCGCAGCAGGGTGCAGTGAACCATTTCTGCTGCAGTGTAACTTTGCTTATTAGCAGTGTTTGGTGTAATTATATTCCATTTTTTATTAACACAGTCAGCTGATTACAAGTCATGTGCAGGAGGAGATAAATGTCCTTGTGTCCTTTCTTGCAATAAAAATAAAAGTAAAGTGTAAACTATATCCAGGATAGAAACAACTACTTCTTTGCTTTGTGTTCATATGTAAAAACTGAAAGAAATATTGTTTGTATGTCTTCATTAGGATAGGGCTTCGTGTTGGTGTGTGGGTCTGTAGCCTAATATTTATATTGTTAAATGGTGATTATTCTAACTATTATATGAGCACATAGAAATATTTGAATCAGTTAAATTAGCCCCATCACAATCCAACCTAGACAGAGTTATGAGAGTGTATTTTGTAATAAAATTTGTTCGTAGATAAACAAAGAGCCACCTGGCATTGCTGTCATACTTGACTGCAGAAGAGTCTTGAGCTACTCATCTAGGAACAATAGAAATAACTGCGAAAATGTCTTAAATGTACAAAGATCCATGTAACACAGAAAAGGAGACAAAAACAGTTTGTGCAGTTGTGACAACCTTTATTCTCCAACACAACCTGAACTCTTTTAGGCAAAACTTTCTTTAATTATAGACTGAAGGAATATTTCTCCAGACTTCATGAAAGACATTTCGAAGCTCTTCTTTGGAGGTTGGTTGCTTTTTGATTTCAAGATGATCCTAAACCGTCTAAATAATGCTGAGGTCTGGACTCTGTGGAGATCAGTCCGTTGTATAGTTTGCCATACCTCAGCCTTTTTTCCTTCCTTGCTTCCTCAAGAATGACCTCGTGACAACCACCCTTCCACTGACACCATTTCTGATGAGTAAACGGTAAATGGCCTGTATTTATATAGCGCTTTACTAGTCCCTAAGGAACCCAAAACGCTTTACATATCCAGTCATTCACCCATTCACACACTGGTGATGGCAGCTACATTGTAGCCACAGCCACCCTGGGGCGCACTGACAGAGGCGAGGTTGCCGGACACTGGCGCCACCAGGCCCTCTGACCACCACCAGTAGGCAATGGGTGAAGTGTCTTGCCCAAGGACACAACGATCGAGACTGTCCAAGCTGGGGCTTGAACCTTCCAATTACAAGGCGAACTCCCAACTCTTGAGCCACAATCGCCCTGAGTAGAAGCACAGTAGATGGACCAACTGAACCAGATGCATCTCTCAGGTCCTCTGTCAGGTCTTTGCTGGATTTTTTTCCTGTTTCTTAACTAAATTACTTACAGATACTACTAATCTTCTGTAGATAGTTTTTTTTAGTCGTGCCACTTCCTATTTCTCTAAAGTTTTTAAGCTTGTCAGCTCATTCACCAATTTGGGAATCACATTATTAGTGTGAAAAATACTATTTTATCCCTATCAAACAATGTTATTTTTGTAGTTTTTTGTAGATTCAACAAAGAAATTGAAACAAATCATGATTTTGTGACAGCCTGACTTTCACTTCCGTTTTGCCTCAGTGCTTCATAGGTTACTGTTGCCAAGAAGCTTCGCAAAATAATAATAATAATGATAATACTAATAATAAGTCCTCTGAAAATGGTCAAGTTCAAACACTAGTCAAAATTAGTCAAAAAGCAGCCAATGTCTATGTCAGTAAGCCTGCAAAACTATTGCTCAAGACTCCTTTAAAACATTCAAGAAACCTGACTCCTTGAAAGCAGAAATGGGAGTGGGGGGCAGATAAATGTAGTATCCAAAGAAGCGAGGAACTGTTTCCAGTCATTTATATTTCTTAATCATTAAAAAAATAGCACTAACCATATTTCAACATATATGTGCCTAACAGATCATCTAAGTAATAAATTAGCCATCATATTTAAGATGAGACAATATTGTGCTTAAAAGTGAGATTCTGGTGAAAGATTTTCATTTTAATGTCACACTTCAAAGTCATCTGGTATCAGAGAGAAGAAAGACAGACATAAAGCATGACAAACCCCTTCTGTGACCAAAGGCTCAATAAGATCCACATCAATAGTCCTCTTTAATTTAAATGAGAAATACGTAGCCAGCAAAGTAAGAATGAAGGAAATTCCAGGCCCGTGAGCTATACATCTTGAGAAGAATAGACTTCTTCTACTGCCAATTTAGTAAAGCCTGCGCAGCAAATTTCACACAACCATTTTGTGCTCTGCTGATAAAACACTCCGAAAGCCCAATGACACAGACAATGCCTTCAGATAGGAAAAAGCCACGTTTTGTCCCCATCCTTTTCATCAATGTCCCAAATACAACCAAGCCTAACTGAACAGTGGAACAGAAATAGCCAACAAAAACTCTGGCATCGAACACCCACACACACACTTCAAACAAATTGGCTGGCATGTGTGGCTGAAGCAGTCCTGCTAAAAATCTGATCATGTTTTGGTTATTGAACGACTCAATCTTAGGGCGCATCACTGCTCTAAATGCTACTGATTAGGTCTATTAGGCGTGTGAAGAGGATCTGACACAATGGCACTAGAGCCCCGCACCTGTCGCCCTCTCATCCACACCCCACTCAATTTCTGTCAATGAATGTAGCTCACTTCATTTCCATGTTCCACTCAAGCTCTTTATTGATGAATAAAAAGACATCGCTGGCAAATAAATGCTTGCTTTTATAGCCTCATGCATGGGAAAATGAGATGGATTATTTAGTGCGAATCACAGGCCTCCACCTCATTGAGTTTTACTGATCTTGTGAGCTTTCATTTTGATTAAGAGCTCACATCTGGAAGCTTCGTGGTGTATCCAGTCTCATCAATTCCACCAGCCGAGCACAGAATGAATTCACAAACCCTGGTTGGTAGACCTCATCCCTTGGCAGCCTTTCTGGGGACCAAAAGAAAAGAGTTGCCTCAGAGTCCCAACTGCTTTTCATGCCACCCTCATCCAGTACCTCGGCACCCAGTGGCTCATTAAGACAGGCAGGCAGTTCAGTAAAAACAGCAATGATATGAGGAAACTGTTTTTATGAGCCTCACACTGTTCACTAAACTCCCTAAAAAGCGAAAGTGTAATAACCATAGGTGTGTAAATCTTGACGTTTGGATATGAATATTCAAGGACTGTCTCTGGAGTATGTATGTGTCATATGCAGTGTTGGTCAAGTTACTTGAAAAAAGTAATCAGTTACTAATTACTGATTACTTCCCCAAAAAAGTAATCCCGTTACTTTACTGATTACTTATTTTCAAAAGTAATTAATTACTTAGTTACTTTTTAAAAACACGATTTACAGCCTGAATAGGTGATAAAGCGATAGATCTTTCAGCCCAATTCTACTTTTTCTACATAATCCATCATACAAAATGTAATCAAATGGAAAAGTCTCTTTTTAAAACTTGTTTTATTAGTTTTAATCTTTTAATTTTAAAATTTAATTATATGCAACATTCTCTGACTTGAAGAAATTAGTTTAACATTTAAACCTATTTTCTGCACATTCCAGCACATAAAATAAAATATTTTTTTGTGTTTACACTCAGTCTTTCAAATAGATGCAAGTAAAACACAGCAGAAAATAAATAAAGTCAAAGACTAGCGGTACTTTTGCTCTATTTTCACCTGTAAAGCAGGAGTGGGGTAGGCGGAGGTTTACCCTGGTGCAGGTGTGCTGCGGTCAGTGGAAGAATCCGCGAGTTTCTCTGTGAGTTTCCCATTACGTCATAGCTACTCGGTGCTTGTTTGGAAGTTTAGGGGTTTTTTTCACTGTAAAAAGAAGTTTTCTTCCCACGCACAACGGACACTAATGTTTTTGTCACTTTTTATGGAATCAAACTCAAAGTAAGGTCAGTACTTCCACGCTTTAAACGCTGCACGCTCATACTCTCTCTGCACTCGATATATGATCCATTGTTGATCTGCACACAGCTGTTGTCACGAACGTCGCACTCGCTTACGTCACTGTCATGAGACATTCTTGCAAAAAAAAGAAATCACGGTTTTAGTAACGCAGTGTTCCTACGTGAAAGCAACGGTAATCTAATTACCGTTTTTGCAATAGTAATCCCTTACTTTACTCGTTACTTGAAAAAAGTAATTGGATTACATCTCTGGTCATATGTGACACAGTTTCACAAAAATATAAAGAATGAAGAATTAATCACCCTGGATCTGTTGTTCAAGCACGAGTGTTCGAGTATTTTTTAAAGGAATTGGGTACAAGAAAAAAAATGAAGCTTTCAATATTACTGCTTTTATAGAAGCTTCATCTCCTACATAACCCTGTGGTGTAGCTACCAAAGAAGGGGGAACAAACATTTTAGCTGAACTCTGTGATCCATATTTATTACCATCCAGCTGCTTTTAAATAACCTTCACGTGAGATTAGTGACACTGTGACACCATGGGTGTAGTAGGTTGCTGGGTTTATAACAACCCGATGTTCAAAATAATTTTGTTATTGTAAAAAAGTAGATACATAAAAAATTTAAAAATTGTGAAGAGAAATGTAAGCTGGATGAGTCTATTAAGTCACTGAGTCAGCCACTTAATTAAGACTATTTTATCAGACAGGGTTATCAGCGGGCCAGATTATCCAATGGGCAGCCTGAGCATGTGCCAAGAGGCTCACACACAGCTGGAGGCCCACCCAAGAAGTAAATGAGAAAAAAAAATAGCAAAAAACACAATTTAATTCCCTAAAACTTTTGATTTTGAAACCATATATAATCATAAGTGTTATAGCACAATATTATATCTTGTTAAGTCTTCCTGTTTTCTTTTGTTACTTCTCTGTCTCTTGTGATTTGCTTTTACTTTTACTTCCTCTGTTGCCTTAATTAATTTCAGCTACAAAATCTTACTGCAGTGTTTCCCATCTCCCTGATTACATAACGAGTCTATTTAAAGCCTCAGTTTGCTTTCACTCTTTGTTGCATCATCTTCTGTTTTCTGTTTCCTTTTCCTCGCGTGTTCATTCTGTAAATTTATGTTCTTTGTCAGCTTTCGGATCATTTGCTTCACCTCAACAAAAGAAATCTCCATTTAGGTGTGCAACATGCAATTTATAACAGAAATAGGGTTGTCAAATGAAAAGCACAAAATAGCTTGTGCACAGGGAACATTTCTACTTTACTTACATTTTTTATTAGATCAAAAAAAATGTATTCCTTTTCTAAGTAGATACATTCAGAAAGAGTACTTTTCCTGAGAAAAGCTCTCCAAGCTCTACTTGCACATGAATTATTTTTCCAACAATCAACACTTGAGGTTGTGAACAGGTGCAACAGATAGAGGGAGAGAAGTGGTACTGACAAGTGACACTGAAAGGTTGAAAAGTAGAAGATTGTCAGGGAGACAGACGGAGAGACAGGTGTGTGAGTATGTACACATTAAACATGGTATCCTTATAAAGGTGTCGTGTGTATTAGGGGTGCAACAATACTCGTATCGATATTGAACCGTTCATACAGTGCTTTCGGTTCGGTACGCATATGTATCAAACAATACAACATTTTTTATTTATTTTATCAACTTTTCTTCTGACGATGCTGTCTGAGTTGAGCGCTCAGTGGATCTGCATTCGACTACTCCGCCTAGGCTGCACTGTCGAGTGCAGATCCACTGAGCACAGCGCAAGCTAGCAAGACAGAAGCTAAGCTCGTTGCAACATGGCAAATTGAACCTCCCCCACCCTCATTCAGATCTGGCGTTTGGAATTATTTTGGTTTTCATGTGACGTATGACCCTGAAGGTAAGCGCGTCATGGAGAAAAGTAAAACAGTATGTCGGATGTGCCACGCAATGCTCAATTACATGGGTGGGAACTAGTGTGTTAGCGCAGTTAGCTCATTAACGTGTTGGCCGTCCAACCCCCCGCACTGGACGATCCGCGGTAGCTCGTTAACGGAGATTTGCCGCGTTATGGCGTTAACGTCATTTCAACGAGATTAACGCTGACAGCACTAGTGGGAACACAACGAATATGACTGCACATTTACTCCGACATCATCCTAGTCAGCCATTGCCTCCGTGATTTCTGTTGGGCAGGGCCTAACCAATTTGTTCCGAGCAGCTCGAGCGAATCTTTGTCATTTTAAGTCAACACTGATACAAAGTCATGCAAACGCACTGATTTGGTCCAGATTTTAAGAGTGCGGTCAGGCAGCACTGGATACACGGCACCACCATTATTATGGTTCCACCACACAGCTTGACATTTCTTAAAAACAGTTTGATAACAGCATTAGGCACGTCTGCTCACTTTCGGCAGACCTTTTCCCATCGCCCTTTTTCCGTCTCATTTTTTTTTTAAAAAAATCATTCTATAATGATTTTCTATATCACTCAAAATATAGAGCAAATTCAAAGTCTAGAGTCTAGAGCAAGGCAAATATGGTATCTGAAAATGAAAAGAGTAAAAAAAGAAGCATGAAAGAAGCAGTTAAAACAGTTAAAAAGAAACTGACACTATATTTGTTAGTACTTAAGAAGAAAAGAAGAAGAAAAAACAACAGTCCAGTTAGAAGCTGACATCACTGTGCATTGTACTCTATATCCTACAGAAACTGGTATTTGCCACAAAAAAAAAGACCTTTTCCTACGTCTGCTGTTTTTAACAAAGCTCATGCATATGTTCACTCCTTCCCTCATCTGTCTGCTTTCAAGTGCTTGGCTGCTAGTCTATTCAGTACAACACTTCCCCACAGCGTAAAACTCAATGCTGACGTCATTGCTATAGTCTATCATCTTTCTGCCAGCCTTCATCAAACCAATTAAGCTCCAATCTGTGTACTTTAAATCACACTGCTCATCTGTCATTGTCCCTTGCAGACTCCTTCATGCAACCCATCACCGCCTCACGCAAATCACTTCATCAAACCAATTAAGCTCCAATCTGTGTACTTTAAATCAGCGGTCCCCAACCTTTTTTGCGCCACGGACCGGTTTATGCCCGACAATATTTTCATGGACCGGCCTTTAAGGTGTCGCGGATAAATACAACAAAATTAAACTAGTACCGGTACCGAAAAAAAGAAAATTTATTCATAACACACGTGAAAAGACCAAGGAAAACCGAGTAAACGATAAAAACGATAACAAAATAACACTGAAAACCGATAAAAACCCTGAAAACTATACATTTCACACCCGAGCCTCAACTCTCGCGGCCCGGTACCAAACGACTCACGGACCGGTACCGGTCCGAGGCCCGGGGGTTGGGGACCGCTGCTTTAAATCACACTGCTCATCTGTCATTGTCCCTTGCAGACTCCTTCATGCAACCCATCACCGCCTCACACAAATCACTTCATCTTCCCCACCACCAGTGCCTAGATTCAGGGGGGTCTTGCTCTAATTCCTATCACCAAATAGCATAATTGAATTCTGTATATCAATAAATCATGTTCATTTCCTTCTAATGATCTCTCCTTATTGAGACAGAGAAACAAAGAAACTAATAAAATAAATAAATTTTAAAAAAGATGTCTGAAGTCTAAAGTCAAGAACCAAGAACCCAACATAAACCTGACATATCCATCTATCCCCGACCCAAAAGAGATTATACATTAACAGCACTTTGTAGCCCACATCTCATTTTACATTCACTCAGGGAAATTCTAGATTTCTGCTAGCTTCATGTTCTTTGCTGAGACTGAATAGTGATCTAGTTACTCTCATGGGGAACAAGAGCATTACCACACCATCGCCATGCAGCTATCCCATTTTCCTAATCCATCTAACAGCGCCCTCCCACCTCCTTGCTTCCCTTTGACAACTTTAAAGCTCTACCTTACCCATTACCCTTGGGCACGAGCTGCCCTTCCCTGGACCACACCGGCATTCAGATGCTATTTAGAGCCATTAGGCCACCAAGGTCAGCACTTAACTTCCATTTTCACAGCCTTCGGCATCACCATCCCCCCACACACACTCTTCTTTTATTTCTCATTATTCCATTATTGTTGTTTTGTGTGGCGCACTGCACACAAGTCAGTGAATCGCTCATTAGTGGCAGCTTATGGTGCCATAACGTGCTGAGTGGAGAGAGAATGCCAGAACATACAAGGCAACATTTTTAATCAACACAGTTACAGCATCTGATGAATTAGCTTGCACTGCAGGCTCTCCTTGCAACCCTGTGGAGAACATCTTGATTCTTTAGAGGGAGGATGGGATAAAGGCCAAGGATATGTCATTTTATTCACAAGGAACCATTTTTAGCAGGAGTGCAAGCAAAGACAGACCATCAAGCAGGTCCTTCTAGTTTCCTTTGATAGCGCAGTCATGGTTCATACATTTCTTGATGGTATGAAGCTTGACTTTGTCAGAAATAAGACTTTCAAACAAAAAAAGAAAACTGGCCAAAGCCTTTTGTGGGGAGGTTGGGAAAAGAACGAAATATGGTATCAAAAGGCTAGTGCTTGACCCTTCAACAGAATAAAGATCATGAATTATCCTGTCAGGAAAGCAAACAGCCTCTGGAACAGATCTCATCCCGTCTCCAGTCCATTTAATGTGTTATTTATTGAGCCACAGGGGAACTTTAAAAGAAAATCACATTCTTTAAACCTTGACAGAAACAGTCACAAGGAATTTAGTGTATTCATTATTTTTGTTTCACTTTATTTTTCCCACTTTTAGTCTTTTCACAGTCGTATCAAGGTTGAGAATATACACAAAGCATTGTTATATAATGATCTGGCAATTTTGCAAAGAGTAGATGCAAGTGATGATCATTATGGAGTAACACTTTGTAAAATGCGCGAGACGTTATGGAAGCAAAGTGAGAAAAGACGACCCAAATTCTATATATATAAAATTAGAAAGAAAAATGTACTTGCATTTGAAGTTTTGCCAGATTGGGTATGCATACTATGAGGTAATGATGCATTTTTATATTATAGTCACATGAAAAAGAAAGTACACCTTTTAATTAGGAGGTTTTATCTATGAGCCATTTTCGTTTGCTTATCTGGTTCAGGGTCGTGGGCGCCTAGAGCCTATCCAGCAGCAGGACAAAGGGGAGTGTTCAGGCCAAATCATCACCCCTCCACTATTGTGTTTGACTGTTAGTATTGGATTGTGTTGACATTAGAGGTGGGAATCACCATACATCCCACGATACGATATTATCACAATACTTAACGCACGATACGATATTATTGCAATTTTTTAAAATATTTTGCGATATTCAGATTCTGTACATAAAGGTAAACTTTATCAATATTCATTTTCTCTAATATCAAAGTCTCACACTCAGTCTTTCTCTCATTTCAGTTTTATTGTTGACAAACTGAACGGTTTGTATTACAGTCTAGTCCAACTTAACTGAATCAACCATCTGGTACAATTATAGCTATTCTGAACTATGCAGTTTATGAAAACTATGCAGCCCCTTCAGCAACTGAAGAATTTGAAAGTAAATTAAAACAAAATATAATTTTACATTAAATAAAAAAGTTTTAAACTTAATTAAAATAAAACATGTCTTAAATTAAAATAAGTAAACTGTCATGTTTATTGCTGCCAAAAACAAGTTAAACACATTTGGACAGTGAAGGAATGTCAGGATTCTTGCTCAGAAAAAGGATCAACATGCTCTGAAGTCAGAGCACAAAAACCTTTCTTGTAACAAAATATCGATTTCTGCTGTCCCTGTATCGATACATTATTAGCAAACAAAATATCACCATACTACACAGTATCAATTTTTCCCCCACCCCTAGTTGACATGCTGTGTCTTAACAAAACACATCTCTACTTTGGGCTCTTCTTGTGGTTTGTCCAGATGCAACGTGGCAAACAAGCCATGCTGCTATGATCCTTTTTTATAGAAAAGAGCCTTTTTCCTGGCAAACCTTCCAACGAAGCCAAACTTGTTTACTCCTGTTCTATTTGTATTGTCATGAACTTTAACATTTAACATGCTAACTGAGGCGTGAGATGTAGCTCTTGGGTTTTTCGCAGTCTTGGCATTGTGTTAAAACACATCTGAACAACATCTGCTTTTCCAGTGGTGCTCACGCATGCTGATGAACAGTTAATCAAGTGCATTTGATTAGCAGCACCTAGCTGCTACTCATCTTAATCCTTTAAGGACAAAAATTGTGTATTACTATTTCCTAACGCGTGAAAAGTTGCAACCGAAAGAAGCTTTACTTTCTTTTTCGCATAACTGTATATTTATATAGTCCTGCATAATGAAATGATGTGAATGGATAATGTAGAGTAACTGAAATGAACTGAGCCTTGATAGCTTTAGGGTGGGTAGAATATTCAGTGAAGTAATTGCATTAAGACAACATGAACATTTTATTTGCTGTGTATTTCTGCTTCACCCTGCAGCCATGTGCAGATTATCTTTTGTTTCTTTTCTACTCCCTGTTCAAGATGTTTGCCAATTGATCGCTTCTCCTGGAGTGAATCCCAAAGTCACATCCCAGCAGAGCAAATGAGCAAGCTGTAAATTAAGTTTAATTTCCCAATGACAAATGCAATTCTACTGCAGCAGGGGTATGACATTCATATTTGATGAGCCAGTATATCTCACTTCAAAAGGTCTCAATAAACCAGCAAGAAAGGAGTTTTTTTTGTAAATAGGAAGCACTGCACCGAGCAGACTGCAGCCCCTCATTGCCTGGCAACTCCCCATAGGCTGCTATTGCTCATTCACAGCTCTGTGAGATGTCAGGGTTTGGCGCTTATGAAAATTGAACTCCAAACTCATCTTCACCCCAGGCCAAAAACATGCTGAACAATGCCTTGTCATTTTCACACAGCAGAGACTAATCTGCGAAGGAGAGCAGGCGTCCACAAACCTAATGACACATTTTCATGTATTGACCGAATGAGGAGGGGAAGGTGTGTGTGTGTGTGGGGGGGGGGGGGGGGGGGGGGGGGGGGGGATGGTGTAGGACGTGGATGTGGCGAAGTCATACAAATGGAAAAGTGTGTGTAAGAGAGGAAAATAGACAACGGGGCGGGTGGAAGTGGGAGTGGAGGGGTGCCTTTATTCAATTCTACCAACATTTATTCCAAACATTAATTTCACTGCGCTATCAGAGCCGTTTCAGGGTTGTGGAATGAAGGAAGGAGGAACAAATTGCTTTCAAGTTCTACGGAGCATTCCCCGTGGATGGCACAGACTGGGACGTCTCTCCCTCTAATTAAATCCCCACTGTTGTATTTAAAAGCATAAGATGTAATTAGAACATTTAGTTTCATTTAAAAACACTTGAATTTTTTTCCCCCCCTCCTACATGCCACAGTTTAATTATATCCAGCATATCGGGAAGTCCTGGCAAGAACAGAGTTGCTATAGAGATGACCATGGCTGAGCTGTGCTTGGAAATCCTTCAGACTGGTGTAAATTTACATAGTGAACTCACAAACACAAGCACACTCACACAGAGAGAAGCGAAACTGCAAACAAGCGCGAGCAGGTGAATACCACTTTATCATTTTTCTCCTGTATATACATACAAATATGCAAACACATGTATACACAGCCTCGAGCTCAGCCAGCCAGCACCTCAGCCGAGCGGCAACAAGCAAGCACATTATTCAATCAGGTGTCAGCCTCCTGCACAGATACAGACCACAGGAGATGCACCTTTATCACCGGCAGCAGAAGCCACCCCCACTCTCTCCCCTTTCTCCTTGTCTGTAGCAACCTCCCTGCCTCCTTTGTTGCCTCTCGGCATCCTGCAGCGGCAGATGGTGCCGTAGGTGTCTTCTTCACTCTCCCCCTTGTTGTCTTGATTGGGGCTTTGAAGCTAGTGCAGCAGGAATCAATGGCATGCCCACTGTCACGCTCATTAGGTATCCTGCTATGATGAAAGAACGGACGGCACTGCCGGTCCTCAATACAAAAGATTTACCCCAAACGCTCATAGAACAATCATGCTCTCTTGCTTTTTTTGGCTTATTTGGCTTCCATTGTCTTTAGGCTATGAGTTAGTAACTGTAACTGTAATAAGTGACAGTATTTTTGCAGATACTAGTTGTGGCGCAGTTAAAAATCAATGCTGAAAAGCATTTTTTGCAGCGATTTATCCTGTGCTTTACAAATCAATAGCTATTGCACTGACGCATTGGCAGCTGGCAGAAGAGAGGTCACAGATATTATGAAGAGGGTTTTTTGTCATGCAAGAATATCCAACGCTCCAGCGTCTTATTATGCGCAGCTTAGACATGGCTGCTTAACATTTGCTGAGCGGAAATAGCACCAAATAACTGTTTTCACAATAACTGTTTAGAAACAAGTCTAGCAAAGACTGACTCAGTTCATATATAAAAAGAAATAATGTTATGTATGGTTGACTAACAAGAAGCCAAAACCAAGTTGATTGCCATGTGTCATGTTTTTATTTAATCACAGAGTGCTTTAAATGCCAGTTTGAAGAAAAGTTTTAAAAACTTTTAAATGCTTTAAATGTTTGTTGATGTGCTGCAAACGGGACGTTTCGTGGTCAGTGCTGATTAGTAACACAATAATCTGTAAAATGTGATTATGTTTGCAGTAGCCTAAAGGAATATAATTTAAAATTCAGTTATTACATTACATTTGCTAATTCCAGTAGCACTCCTGCTGCTTTGGCATTTTTCTGAGTGCATTTGATGTCTCACTGAGTGTGTTTACTGTCTTGATGTAGCGAGAAATAGCAGCAAAACCCAAAAGTCTAAGATGAATGTTGCTGATAAAATAGCTTAAAAGACGGAAATTTGTAGCAATTTTCGCATTTAAAAGATATACTGGTTCATAAAGTGAAACTTAGGCAGTGTACCTGAGTAGGCACAACGTGCTTTCCCATATTTAAACAATACTAATCGCCCTCCTTTTCTAGGTCAGTCTGCTTTTCAGTCTTCATTGGCCATTTGAAACCATCATAAACACGTTGATTCCCACCATGGGCTCACTTATTCCAGTCCAATTAGTCACACATGGGAAAAATAGCAGACCTCTCGATCCATGAGAGAGAGAATTATGCTAAATAATCTCAAGGGGCATGACTATAGTGTCTACACTGCTACTTAATTGACTTTAAAAATAAAATGTGTGCTAGACAATTGTTAAGAAGTGGGTTAAATTAAATGTCCGTAAAGCAGTTAGGTGGATTTCCCTTTTATGTAACCAGTATTACCAGTGTTATCTAAGTCAGTATAGCCCTCAGGAAGAAGTGTTGCCCGGCCCTGCGTTAGAGTAGCAGAGAGTGGTCTTAAAATACTGTAGAGCCCTGAGCGGAGTGTCACTTAAAAGGTGCACGAGTCCAAAATATTTCAGAGTATTTCCAAAAAAGCATGAATTACCTTCTTAATTAAGATTTAAATGCTTTCTCGGTTCAAAGAGAAATATACTGTAATGGTCAAACGGTTTCTTTATAATCCACAATAATCCGAGCTATACTGGAATCTGAAATATAAACATCGCAGGAGACACAGCAGGGCGGGTGTGTATCAAAGCACTGCTGTGGATCATCCACCTCCTTACTACGAAAATCAGAAGCCATTAGTGTCAATGACGACAAGAAAACCTAGTCATGTTTTAAAAGAACATCACCTAACTCAAGCAGTCGCATGCAGTGATGATAATATTTACGGTATGGTAAGTCCCTGCAGTATCACACGCACACAAATACACAGCCCTCCCCACAGTGGCTGATTCAAATAAACTTCAGTCCTCCACACGGCCTGTCACAACAACTCTGCCCTCATCGCTACAGGCAGAACTTTTCAGTTACCTCTCGCCCACACACAAACTAACATAAGAGTGAGCCTCTGTTCACTTCTAACCCAGCTGGTCTCTCACTTTATATAGCAATTATCCACTTCGTCGGCATTCGCAGAAATATATTTATGGAACAAGTAATTATTCTTGTTAAGTGATATCTTTCAAACCACGCTGGAGAAACAACAGAGCAAAAGAGAGCGAGCGAGACAGAAACTGGCAGAGCCACACAGGAGGACTGAGGAGCCATGACAGCTACTCTATAGATCAACTTTCACATAGGTTTCCCTTCCTAATTGTAATAACCTTAAATTGATATCTGCAGACACTCTTCTGGCTCATTTTCAATATTTGAATTACCGCATAAATGATACTAGATTTAAAAATGTTAAAGACAAGGCACTGGAGACTGTTTAAGGCAGGTCAATTTCACTGCGACTAACTATCATTAAGTTAGAAAACAACAACTAGTATTATATTTTAGTCTCATAATAGGGAATTATCAGGATCATAATAGGGAATAAAGTGGATTTAAGTGGCTTTGAATGCGGTTGGATGTTGTTGGTGTAGATGGGCTGGTGTGAGTGTTTCAGATATTCACACAACCCTCTCTAAAGTTTACAGAAAATTGTTGTAAAAGGAGAAAATATCCAGTGCTTGGTAGTTCTCTGGATGGAAAATGCTTTATAGATGTCACAGAGAATGGTCATACCAACAACTGCACAACATCTCCAGTCTTAAATCAGATGGGCTACAGCAGCAGAAGAACACGCTCGGCGCCACTCCGGTCAGCTAAGAACAGGAGGGCACAGTTTGCAGGGGTTCACTAAAATGTGACAACAGAACAGTGCAACAACATTTCCTGGTCTGATTAGTCAACTGAACATTGTTGAAATGCCACAGTCCACCTGAGTATTGCTGCTGAACATGTTCTATATGACCACACCTGCTATATCACGAAGCTCAGATCATCTCTGGCTTCTTTAACCCTTTAAGACCTACCATAGAACCAAGTCCGCCAGAGCTTATATTATATTTTTACATGCTGTGGAGCCATTTTTGGGAGCATTTCAAGTTGCTATACATCAATACAACCATTATAACCTAGATTTTAATAATATGTCTGCATAGTAACTACATAAATTGCAAAAAAGTGCAATAAACTACAAAAAAATTGAAAATCGTTTTTGTTTTTTAACATATATTTCTAGTTAGAGAAATTTAAGAGGCTTATCCCTCAAAACTGTAAATACAAAAAAGTTGCACAAAATAGTTTCCCACCACAGGAAATTTATTTTGAGTGTCTTCATAGTTTTATTTTTGAATTACACCAATTTTTATATACTGCAGGAAAAACTAAAATAAATATTATAGTGCAAATTTGCAAAAAAGCAGCATATGCATCAAAATAAACTATTTCCAGCAGTGCAATATGAGTCCTAAGCATCCCAGAAACGACACAGAAAGTCATAAAGTCAAACATAACTTTTAAAAACACCAGTATAGGCTCATGAGGCCTTGATGGTAAAAAACTACATTTCCACGAAAATGACATCACTTCCGGTTTGGGGCAGGTCATGGCGGACATGCAAAAGTTTGCGCTGACGTCTATTCCAACATAGGAAGTGTTATGAACAGCTGATCGGATCGGCAAAGCGTGTTTCTGGAATATTATGTTTGTGTTCCTGCAAGCGCTTTTTATGCAAATTTGCAAAGCTATATGTGGAAGGAAACTGTGACCGAGGACAAGCTGATGACATAAGATGTAAGTACAACTCCTCCGGTTACATAAGCAAAAAAAATTTTTGCGCTAGCTTACGTGGTTGCAGAGCTACCGGGATTTAAAAATAGTTACGCAAAACAGAGCGTGCCCGCTCTGACCGGTTTTAAAGGGTTAACAGGATACTCAGTTTTCTGTACACAAATGGCATCCACAGCCACCAGGTTTCAATCCAACAATGCACCTTTGGGATGTAATGGAATAGGACATTCACATCACAGATCTGCAGCAACTGTGTGATGTTATCATGTCAACATAGACCAAAATCTCTCAGGAAAGTTTCCAACACTTTGTTGAATCTATGACACAAAAGTAGCTCTGAAGGCAAAAGTGAGATCAGATAACGTGACTGATTTTCATCTTTTGAATGTTATTATAATTCTCAACAAAAGTGCAAATTATAACCAGCTGAACTCATTAAAATAATATTCAGACAATGACAATAACTAATGAATTAATTCACTATTTTATTGATGAAAAAGTATCCAACTGTCATTGGATGTATATAATGTGTGTAACGCTTCACAGACGTCAGTCCTTCCAACACACTGATCAGATACTTCAGCATTATCTCAGCCTCTCTCTTACACAGTCACCAAAGTCAGAACTGTGACTGCTGCAACTGTAGATGCAAGAAAGAAATTATGAATTTTGTTCTTTACACGGCTATTTCTTTTCACCTAATGTCAACAACCCAGTGCAAAAGGAACAACACTATTCCCCTACATGATCTTTGAATCTCACTCTGTCCTCAAATGTGGGTGTTTAGGAAACCTTTAAACCTTTAGTGTGTTTTCTCGCTTAGTTGGACAGCAAATTAGTTGATCTAATTTCAAACTAGTTATTTTTGAGTACATCCGCGCCTTGAGACATGCCGTGCTGCCTCTGAGGTTAGAGATCTGACATTCACCCCCTCGTTCCCACCCATGGCCCTCTCTGTATGTCATAAGACTTAACGACAGATAAGGGAGTGAAAATGAGGACGTTCGCAGGTTTAACACTCAGATGAGTGCAGCATGGGGCCTGACAGCCTCACAGAAACACGGGAAGGTGTTTGTTCGTGTGAGCGTGCGCGTACACAAACAACCTCTTAAGACAGCCGCGTGTCTGCGTTTTAAGTTTGTGCGTTTCTGTCTATGAATATCTGCATGAGTAAAAAGTGTCCAGAGGAGCCGTGAGAGTAAGTTATGGTGCGATGTCAGGTCTAATTAGCCAGCCCTGCCTAAGGCTAATTTATCACAGACCACTGGGAGGAGGAAATGGGGAAAAGACGCGGTGGGGGGATGAAAAGGCCACACGGGAAGCACTCACCACAATCGAAGCTTCATCTCTACAGTTCGACCCAGGTATGACACAAGACTTTGATAAGGGCACACGCACCCCCCTCGTGACCTTGCATCAACCTCCTCCTGTTCCTTTATGCCTCCCACACTCAACACTTTCTTCAAGCCTTTACATGAAGACTAAGCAAGAAAAAAAATGTGAAGGTTAACTGAAAGCATCTTCTTACCTTGATGATGAAGTGGTCGTCACCGAGATATGTGATTAGAAAAGGTAAGAAAAGCAAATTCACTGGAAGGCATCGCATATTATTCAGTTGTTGAAGCTTTCATCAGGGTGGTTATTATTAGCGAACAGTATGGCTGATTGCTAACAGGTTAAGTACAATTGTTAATAATCAGACCCAGAAAAAGGTTTGAGTTCAAACCTTTTTCTGACAAAGGCTTGTTCTAAAAGCAACTAACCGAACAAAAGAGTTTCATTCTGAACCAGAACTGAAGAGAAAAAGAAGAAGAAGAAGAAGAAGAAATAACAGCCAGCAGCTCAAAATTGAGATGTGTGTGCATTTTTGACTTGTGGGTTAAAATCTCAAATACTGCAGGCAAGAGCTCATTCCGCTATCGTATTCACTGGGAATACAAATACTTAAATAACACCTTTTTCTCTGACAGTTTTCATTTCATTCACCGCACAAGAATTGCCTGTTGGGTCAAGCAGTTCACTCTCAACGGTGCTCCACCTCCTCTACACAGAGTTGAAAAGATGTGCGGTGCATCCCTTTGCTTTGTACAAAAAATAAAATAAAATAAAATAAAAACCTCTGATTCTGCATATTTTGTCATTTCTTGACATATCTGCTTTGGAGATTACAGGATTATTAAAAAAACACTTCTCTGTGTTTAGTCCCTCTTTGCGTGATAAAGAGGTAAACACAAAGGGAATGGGATATGAAAGGGATATACCAGAAACCACTAAATGAAATTTAATTTGCAACTGCAGTGCAGGGGACGGCCTTTAAATTTTACAGGACTCTGTGATGATAATAACACTGCACTGTCCCTACCCTCACCTATGGCCACGAGCTGTGGGTAGTGACCAAAAGAACGAGATCGCGGATACAAGCGGCGGAAATGAGCTTCCTCCAAAGGGTGGCTGGCCTCTCCCTTAGAGATAGGGTGAGGAGTTCGGCCATCCGGGAGGGGCTCAGAGTAGAGCCACTGCTGCTCCACATCGAAAGGAGCCAGCTGAGGTGGTTCGGGCATCTGACAAGGATGCCTCCTGGGCGCCTCCTGGGTGAGGTGTTCCGGGCATGTCCCACCGGGAGGAGGCCCCGGGGCAGACCCAGGACACGCTGGAGAGATTATATCTCTCGGCTGGCCTGGGAACGCCTTGGTGTTCCCCCAGATAAGCTGGAGGAGGTGGCTGGAGAGAGGGAGGTCTGGGCCTCTCTGCTTAGGCTGCTGCCCCCGCGACCCGGCCTCGGATAAAGCAAATGAAGATGGATGGATGGATGGAGTAGAACCCTACACTTGTTTATGGTAGTCTTATGTGCAATTTCCTAAGGATAGCATGTGCGTCTTATGTTGGTCTAAATAATGGCTAAACGTAAGGTAATATTTTTGAGAGAAATGTAACAACATTTTAGTTAACTGGAAACATACTTTTTAGGAGATTAGAGATAAGGGTTTTCCTCTTTGATGTGGTTGAAGAACACCTGTTTACAAGATCAAATTTAAAATTTAGATTTTCAATTAATCCGTTTTGATGCTGCTGTTCACTTTGGAACAGTACTAAAGGGCGCTGAGGCTCTCAACAGCAATATCGCAACTAAAAGGTTAACATCATGGCTGTAGATAATGCGATATAGACTTTAAATAAGGTAAGGTCACAATCTCACTATAATATAATAAAAAATATTGAGTGAATAACATAATGCCTATAGCTTTCCAGTGAATGAAGCCTTAGCTCGACCCTCCACTTAGCCGCTCTTTTCCTTTTTTCCAAAAATCGACAAGAGTCCTTGGTACGGTTTTTAAATATTTACATACGAATGTCCAAACAGGTGCACAGAAACTGAAACCAGAGTGATCAAAACTTCAGTTCAGTTCAAAACGGACGCATTGAGATTGAGAGGTCCAAAACCTTGTGGCTCCACTCTCCTCTCCCCTAACTTCCTGGCTCTGCCAGACTATCAAAATAAAAGTATACATTTTAAGCACAAGAAATCAAACTTCAAACTTATTCCATTATTCGTAATATGTCAATCTGTAAGTATTACGTCCAATATAATACAACACTAAGCAAGTGAGCCATAACTTTATAGTTTGAATCATATAAACTCCACAAATTGCATCTTGCCTCCTACAATGCCTTTTGTGCATACGTTAAAAAGTTATATGTTACTTATTACATACGTTTAGAATGAAATGTTCTTTGTGATACGTCCGTCGTGGTTCCAAGTTTGTTTTTTTCCTGTTTATCTATCCAGTCCTGAGTTATTATGATTGCCTTCCAGTTTACATTGTTTAGTCTTCTAGTCTTTGTCTCTTAGTGTTTATGCTTCCTGTTCTATTTTGATAGTCTCTTATCTCATGTGCATTATGTTCAGTTTTGCTTCCCTTGCCTCACTAGTTGGGTTCGGTTCACTGTGTTTCTCCCCAGGTGTCTCCATTCTAGCCTCATTTCCTCTTGAGTATTTAACCCCTCAGTTTGCTCGTGTTCTTGGTTGTGTTCTCCATCATAACTGCGTCCTCCTGGTTTCTTTTGTGAGCCATAGACTAGCTAGTGCCCGTTTTTTTTTTTTTTGTTTTGTTTTTAATGCTTCTCGAGAAATTTAACCTTTTAAGACCTACCATAGAACCAAGTCCACCAGAGCTTATATTATATTTTTACATGCTGTGGAGCCATTTTTGGGAGCATTTCAAGTTGCTATACATCAATACAACCATTATAGCCCAGATTTTAATAATATGAATGCATTAAGTGCATAGTAACTACATAAATTGCAAAAAAGTGCAATAAACTACAAAAAAATTGAAAATCGTTTTGGTTTTTTAACATATATTTCTAGTTAGAGAAATTTAAGAGACTTATCCCTCAAAACTGTAAATACAAAAAAGTTGCACAAAATAGTTTCCCACCACAGGAAATGTATTTTGAGTGTCTTCATAGTTTTATTTTTGAAATACACCAATTTTTATATACTGCAGGAAAAACGAAAATAAATATTATAATGCAAATTTGCAAAAAAGCAGCATATGCATCAAAATAAACTATTTCCAGCAGTGCAATATGAGTCCTAAGCATCCCAGAAACGACACAGGAAGTCATAAAGTCAAACATAACTTTTAAAAACACCAGTATAGGCTCATGACACCCTGATGGTAAAAAACTACATTTCCGCAAAAATGACGTCACTTCCGGTTTCGGGCAGGTCATGGCGGACATGCAAAAGTTTGCGCTGACGTCTATTCCAATATAGGAAGTGTTATGAACAGCTGATCGGATCGGCAAAGTGTGTTTCTGGAATATTATGTTTTTGTTGCTGCAAGTGCTTTTTATGCAGTTTTTGCAAAGCTATATGTGGAAGGAAACTGTGACCTAAGACAAGCTGATGCCATAAGATGTAAGTACAACTCCTCCGGTTTCATATGCAAAAAAAAATTATCGGCTAGCTTACGTGGTTGCAGAGCTACCGGGATTTAAAAATAGTTACGCAAAACAGCGTGCACGCTCTGACCGGCTTTAAAGGGTTAAGCAATAAAGCTGTTACCATACCAAAGACATGCATGCTTGGTTTATTGGTGGATTTAAATGACCTGTATGTGAGCATGAATGATTGCTTTCTTTCTATTCAGGTTGTACGCTGCCCCTCCCCCAGCAGTCCAAAGATTCAATCATCTCTTCTCATTTTGTAAACCCTATTAACTTCTCACCTTCAACCTCTACTGAAGTGACGTCATAGTGTCACACTGCAGATCCTAATCAGAGCTTCTACTAATAAAAAGCTTTAAAAACAGCGTTATCAGCAAACAGGAGAGATTCAGTCTGGAGTCATCGTAGAGGCGAAAGGCAAACGTGTCATTTACTCTTGAGCTTGTTGGGAACAGCTGCATGAACTCCAAAAAAAGGATAAATTAGATGAACCAGATTAAGAATTTTCCATGACAATCTGAGAGCAAGAGGAAAGGTCTGCTCAAGTGTACTACATGAAATAATGAAATTAGCATTTTTCCATCTGAATCTGAATTGGAAAACTGGCTGGAGCCCATCAGTTATCAGCCCTCTGGCATCAGCTTTTCAAAAGAGATTTTTACAAGTGATTCCAGTAAAATGCTACTGTTCCTGGAGGGATGCATAATTTCCTTCCACGAGTGCGCATAACTGCCACCCTTCATGACCTGTTCTTTTCTCGGGTTGTTTGAGTATCTGGTAGAGTCACAAAAGGTCAAAGGTTTTTTTTCCCTTCTTTTTTTTACTCTGACCAGCAGAAAATTCAGTGTGAGTGATAAACAAAAATATATACCATATTTAATATATATATATTACTACTTATGCTTTTTGTGTTAATACTGAGGCATTATTTCCAGTAGGTGTATGAGACCATGAAAACTTTAAAAACTGAATACCAGCTGCAGCATTGTTCTTCATTTGCTGCATTCATTTGCACAAAATCCTCCCTCCACCAGACTGTGAGATATGGATCCAAATATCCAAATAACAATTTCCATAATAATGAAAAGTGGCATTGTGTTTTTCAGCTGTTCTCTGAAGTGTAGAACTAATCCAAATGTAATTAAAAGTTTATAAATGTGTATGCTGAATGTAATAATAATAACTAACACTGTCAACTGTGGAATTCCTTTTAATTTCCCCTCCTGGACGTCCTTATTTTGCACTTTATCTTTCACCTGGAGTGCCTAAGGCTTCCCACGATGCACTTGAGTTTTCCCATGACAACATTTGCAAACTCCCAGCTGCATTTTAGACTAACGAGATGTAGCACACACAGTCCCACAGGCAGAACCAAACACCGTCTCATCTCGCAAGAAGCATAATTCCAGGGTTGTCCTTCTGTCTTTTCTTTGTATCCTTTTCTTTTTGTTTCCTCTCTACAGATGAAAAACGAACCCTTACTCAAAATGATGAAAAAAAAAAAGACACTAGCCTGATTCTTTGAATTTCCTCTCAGAACCATATTAAAGAGCTAGAATGAAACAAGCCTCACCGAATCTCTTGTGTTTTGAATAACGGCATGAAAGAGCACAGGGATAAGGACTGTCAGTCTGAATTCCAGAGATAAGTTTTGATGTTAAGGCTGTATCTATGGAAGACGAAATCAGGCTCCGAGTACACAGCAAACACAAGTCTGGCATTCAGAATAATAGCAGTCGAGACAGCCTTAGATAAACAGTCAGTTCCGATGGAGGTCAGTGTCCTTCTAGCTCAGCACCTGCTTCAGTCTGTCATCTATCCATCTATCTGCAGCCCTGCACTACTCAGCTGATTAAACACTGCTGATTGATCTTTGCAGCAATCTAAAGTTCGTGTCTTTTATTCTTCAGGCTCATTTGCATATAGACTGAGCTCTAAGAACAAATGACTCTTTGAAGCACTCGCTTAGTTCCGCCAATCTATTAGACAGAGAGTTGAAACTTTGAACACTTTATCTTAACCAGTAACTGGGCTGAAATAACACTACTGCCTCGCAAGAAGAAGCTCCTGGGCCACGTCTAACTGTGCACAAATCTCATAGTTTGCAGGGGTACTCAAGTTCCTCATGCAAGGCAAGATGAGGCACATATGCACCACATTTATTTGCATAAGACTTGGCAACTAGAAAGTTACGGGTATGAATTTAATTAAATGACAGGTAAAAGTCAAACAACAGAAAGAAGACTGATGGGAATGTTTAAATGTCGCTTTTTAATTAAAAGTTAAAAAGTATGGATGCAACGATACCAATTTTTTCAAACCGATACGATACCGATACTTGGATCTGAGTACTTGCCAATACAGAGTACAAAAACCGATACAGCAGCCTCCAGTTTCTCTTTTTTTATCTGGAGCTGCCAGTCTCACTCGCCTAACCCTGTGCCTGTTTAGCGTGGGATGTCCCCCTAGTGGCCAATCTAAAAAACTACAACAGAAATGACCAGCCACCCTCTGATTAATGAAATAAGTTAGTATCGGTTCATGGTATCGGTTAACTTTTACAAGTATGAGTACACACACATTTTACAGTATCGGCCCCGATACCCGATACCAGTATCGGTATCGGTGCATCCCTATTAAAAAGATTAATAGGTGTTACGTCCCTCTGCAGCCTCTAATCTGCTCAGTGTGTTCAGCTGGTGCAAATTGACCACACCTAGTCAGGTGTGGATAAAGGCATACCTGAGGCAAGCTTCCCGGACGAGCCCCCAATTATGTTATGGCCCGTCTAGGCGCGGCCAGACCACAACATAAGGGGTGATCCATCCCCGTCCAACCCCAAGCAGCACGTCACACACTTAATATTTTTGTGACAGTGATTTATTTACTGTCACAAATTTGCATGTGATGAAGATCAGTCGTAACATAGGTCAGTCCTGTGTGACATTTTCTGAACATTTATTCTGGATCTGTGCAGCATTGTAGCTAAAAGCCACCACCTTGTGTCTGTATTTGATTGGAAGGATGGTTATTAGACTTATGGTAGTCAACCTCTGTGGGCTGATGCTGCAGTGGAAGGTAAGAGATGGATTTTTGTATCAGTTTACAAATGAAAACAGTGTTTCGAATTAAATCTTCTGAAAAACTTGGACTACAAGGTGTTCAGAAATTAGTCTCATAAATAAAACGTTTGCTTTTTTTGATGAGTTGCGTTAGAATAGACGCTTTCACAAACTGGAGCAAAGCTCGTGACACCACATTAACTTAAAGACAAATCCAAGGATGCCTTTTTGTCCTCGGTTCTTCTCTGCCACTCTTTGCTGGTTCATTTCTTTTCAGGTGATGAACTGGGTCGACTTTGTGGTTACACAGTGTGACAGTTTTCAAATGCAGCCATTTGTGTTCTTGTAGAGAGTTAGGTGAGAGGATCAATACCAAATATCTGTCTGTCAAGTGCCAAGGCACCGCCAAGAGGTGTTAGCGATTAAGCTAAAAAAAAAAACAACACCTTTAGTGCCTCTGCTGAGCATTTATAAGAAGTAGACGGGTATTTTAAGGACAATCGACTGTCTTTCACACAAGAACGTATGGTACTCTGCAACAGTCATTTCTGTATATTTTAAAAGGAAAATGGGAAATAGGCAAAGTGCTGACATGCACAAACATGCTTGGGGAAACAGTTTATTAGTTTCTGTTGAAATTTGACCGTCGATATTTGGTATGACCCCCTTTATTCTTCAGCACAACCTGAACTCTCTTAGACAAGCTTTCCTGTCATTTCTTTTAGTCTTCAAAAACTGTTTGTCGGGCTTCTCGAAGGACATTCACGACTCTTATTTGGATGTTGGCCTCCTTTTGTTTCATTCTCTTCCGAGATGATTATTCCGCACCGCTTAAAAATGTTGACAGTCTGGATTTTCAGAGGCCAGCTGATGATTGATAGTGTTTGATTGTGTGGGGGTTATTTTGTCCAAGTGTGCTTTTATTGCATTGGCATTGTGTTTGGGATGCTAAAAATTTTATACAAAGAGCTGAAGATACTTCTGTGCATTCATAATTCAGTCAATTCTGACAAGATCTCCAACAGCCCCGAACCACAACAGAGCCTCCAGTGTGTTTTACAGATTGCTGTAGGCGCTCACAGTTGACCCTCTCTGCTGACCTCTTCTGTAAATATTAACGACGATTCGAAGAAAAGATTCAAAATTTGAAATCATCACTCGTTAAGATCTTTCAGCAAATTTTCAGCTAACAGCTGTCGCGAAATCGATCAATGTAGAGCAGTGAGACAAACCACGGAGGCCCCAGAAAAGTGCAATCAAACGATGAGTTTATTAACAGCCCGGAGAAAACATCAGCATATGTGCACGCCCCCCCCATGGCGTCAATTACAGATTAAAATAATTTCCAGACATTAGTCACAGTTAATCGTACATCTTTAATAGCTATAAGCAGACATAGAACTTCTCTTTTCTATAACATCTTCCATACAAGGTAATAAACTTCAAGCCCTCAGGACCTCTGGGGCTAATTATAGACTCTGGTCATCTGTTGCCAAGTAGAGTAAAATATAGTAAGACACCAAATGAGTTAAGGCCTCAGGCCCGACACATTCCTAGATTATATGTGTTATATGTATTGTAAGCATGCATTGCAGTTATCCTCCTATGTTCTAGTTTCCCTCAGCATGTATCACCTGGACAGTCACGCCAGTGAAACTTAAGACCCTTAATGAACCGAACATCAACTCCAAATAAGCACAAATATGCAATGTGTATAAAATACTTCCAACCGTACTTGTAATAAAAGTTTACATAATGGAAGGATCCTCAAATGGACATCTTCAATAAACAACTTTAATGCAATATCAACACTGTGAGAAATATGATTAAATGGAATAATGCTGTAAAGAATGTTATTAATGCAATTATAATGACGCAGATTATATGACAGCAATAAAATAATTTCTGTATCTCCACCAGTGTTGGTCAAGTTACTTGAAAAAAGTAATCAGTAACTAATTACCGATTACTTCCCCAAAGAAGTAATCCTGTTACTTAACTGATTACTTATTTTCAAAAGTAACTAAGTAATTAATTACTTAGTTACTTAGTTACTTTTTAAAAACACGATTTACAACCTGAATAGGTGATACAGTGATAGATCTTTCAGCCCAATTCTACTTTTTCTACATAATCCATCATACAAAATGTAATCAAATGGAAAAGTCTCTTTTTAAAACTTGTTTTATTAGTTTTAACCTTTTAACTTTATGCATCAAGCAAAAATTTAATTATCTGCAACATTCTCTGACTGGAAGAAATTTGTTTAACATTTAAACCTATTTTCTGCACATTCCAGCACATAAAATAAAATATTTTTTGTGTTTACACTCAGTCTTTCAAATAGATGCAAGTAAAACACAGCAGAAAATAAATAAAGTCAAAGACTAGCAGTCCTGTTGCTCTATTTTCACCTGTAAAGCAGGAGTGGGGTAGGCGGAGGTTTACCCTGGTGCAGGTGTGCAGCGGTCAGTGGAAAAATCCGCGAGTTTCTGTGAGTTTCCCATTACGTCGTAGCTACTCGGAGCTTGTTTAGGGGTTTTTTCGCTGTAAAAAGAAGTTTTCTTCCCACGCACAACAGACACTAATGTTTTTGTCACTTTTTATGGAATCAAACTCAAAGTAAGGTCAGTACTTCCACGCTTTAAACGCTGCACGCTCATACTCTCTCTGCACTCGATATATGATCCATTGTTGATCTGCACACAGCTGTTGTCATGAACGTCGCACTCGCTTACGTCACTGTCATGAGACATTCTCGCAAAAAAATCATGGTTTTAGTAACGCAGTAATGCAGCGTTCCTACGGGAAAGTAACAGTAATCTAATTACTGTTTTTGCAATAGTAATCCCTTACTTTACTCGTTACCTGAAAAAAGTAATCGGATTACAGTAACGCTTTACAAGTAACGCAAAATGTTATGTTTTTGCAACGATTCCCTAAATATATGAGTTAAACGTGTGTCTTTGCTAAGTTTTCTGTTATGTGTAGCCTCAACACTGGTTCATCCCTGGAGTTAGATGTCTTTTTAGTGACCTACTGCTACTGCTTTCTTTATATTTTAAAAAATGACAATAAAAGTCTGTCTCCTTGGAAGCAAAATATAAAGAAATTAGATTTGGCTCAAGATATTTGAACAGTGTTGTGTAAACTGAGCAGCTTGTACAATGGGAATGCTTTTAAAACAACTTAACACTAACAAACAGCTACATTATCTGATTATGAATAGGCTTTACATAGGACACAGCATGCTGCTATTCTCCTCCAACTGAAAAATAAGCATGCTCTCATCATTCAATAGCCTTCAGAAAAAGCCTTGTCTTTTTTTCCATTATTCTCGTATGTGACTCATAACACTGGAGTAGTTTTTTCTTTTGGAAATTATTCTCTAGTCCAAAACTTTGAAACTTCTTTCATAGCGTGCATTCTTCAAATCCAATTTCATCCAGAAGTGTAACCAAGGCATTTTCTATCATAAGCCAAGGCTTAAACACACACACACACACACACACACACACACACACACACACACACACATCTTTCTCGCTGAGGTGGCTACATAATTACCAGAGACTGTGGAGTGTTTTCCGATCGCTCCGTGTAATTTCAATCAGTGATGACAAATCGTTGCATAACTAGCTCAGATTAATACGTTAATCACTCCAGCAAGTAAAAAGCAGTCAGTGGGGAGTTTGTTTAGACCGCAGACAAATATTTGAAAATTGTAAATTAGCTCGCAGATATTTCTTCCAATGTCAGCGGTCTCGAACTTAAAGATAGTGAATATATTTTGAATATTTAATAATAGATTCTGCAGACTGCATCTCTGGAGGAGTAATCTTCTGTAGGTTTATCTACAGTTAATTTAAGTTGTCCAGCAAACGTTCTTTGTTCATTCTGCCTCTGCATGTTGGAATTAGTTCTGGGATGAAAATTTTGTTTAACTTTCAGACTTGAAAGACTACAAAGTAATCAGAATCTCCCTAAAGCCCAGAATATTTTGGCAGTGATGTGTTGAATCTTTGCAGAGATTCCACATTTTAAATAAGTGGCAATCTAGCTGTTACATAACTAATTCACACAGAAGAAGTTGATGATCTGAAGGCAATAAAGTCTGGCAACCATTCCTGGACAGCAACTGGAAACCACGACCCTTACCTCCTCATTCTTCTTCTGTGATGTTATTTACATCTGAATCCACCAGCGTATGCACGTGTTTTTCTATGTTTTGGCCACTGCAGGTACGAACAGTGAAGCTCAAGCTCAAAAGAGTTATTCTTACTCTGTTGCACATTTAATTATTTCAGCTTTTGTTTCTGGTGCATGGCTGTCTCCGTCTCTGGCTCTCCCTGGCCAGTCTCACTCACCTGCTTTCCACCCACCTGCTCATCTGTTCCTCATTCCCCAATCACCCCTTCAGTATTTATACCACCCATCTCCACCTGCTCCCTGCCACATCGCCACACTGTCAGTGACGCCAGCTTGTCATAACGCTCTAGCCTTCCTGCCTGTAACCAGTTCCTGTTCCCACCTTTTTCCTGTCGTCCTTCCTGTGTTATGACCTAGCTGTCTCCCTCACCACACAAAGTTTCTTCTTTGCTCCTTTGAGCTGGTTTCTCACTTGTCCATTTGAACTGTCATTAAACAAAAAAAAAAAGTCCACCTACTTCATTTTTCTCCACAAGTGCAGTTAAGTTCTCTATTCTCCTTCACTGACACGTGGGGCAATTTCTAAGAAAGCTCAGACTGCTAACCATAAGCTTCGGCTGTTGTAGACGCGAGAAGAGGTCGGGCGGGGACGTAAATTCGACTGTTGCTGACAGCAAAATACATGATACTTGTGAATTCACAAACAATCACACCAGAATTTAATCTTTCTATTGATTTATGCTGCACACTGCGTTCACCACCATCTTCAGCTCCTACACACTTGTAACTGCATTACACAGAATATAAAGCTCGGTGACTGGAGCATTGGGAGGCATACTTAGTAGCTTCAAAGAAGCAGATAATGCAGTGCTAAATATCTTTTGCACTGATGATTACCCAAGTGACTTTCAGGTTTAACTGAGAGTCATATAACATATCTATGGAGAAACTTTACTTACACAGTTGGAATAAGTATATTTTTTTCAGATTTTAGCCATATTGTTTTAAAATAAAGTACCCTATCGTACCCTTAGAGCAGGGGTGTCGAACTCCAGGCCTCGAGGGCCGGTGTCCTGCAGGTTTTAGATATCACCGTGGGTCAACACACCTAAATGAAATGATTAGTTCATTACCAGGCTTCTGGAGAACTTCAAGACATGTTGAGGAGGTCATTTAGCCATTTAAATCAGCTGTGTTGGATGAAGGACACATCTAAAACCTGCAGGATACCGGCCCTCGAGGCCTGGAGTTCGACACCTGTGCCTTAGAGGTACACTTGTTCCTTGGAGATCCTACTTGACAGATGAGCCTTATTTATACCCTTATGGTTTACCCAACGGTAAGTGGTCCTGAACCTGTGACAACAATTATCTACATGAATATTATTTATATATTTTTAAAAAAAAATCATAGACTTGGAAATGGGCTGGGATATGCAGGGTGCTTTTCCCATCTTACTCTCCAGCTCATCTGCACCTACTGTTTGTCCACCAGGCAATGGAAGAACAAAGACAGGTTCAAAACCAGAACCTTCCTGCTGTGAGACAACAGTACTATTCACTGAAAACTCTGGAAATGGTGCACATGTGCACCTTTTTTACCTGGAAACACAAGATTGTGCAAGTTTGGCCCACAAAGAAGTTACAAAATTAGCTTGAGTTACAATAATTAAAACTAAGAGATATGTGAGGGACCGGTAAGACATGAGGACACGGTGGGGATTTTGAGAAAAGTGGGTTTTATTTACCCAAAGATGCAAAAATATACAAAAATACGCGACTTTGATCAGAAGCCAAATAGCAACTTAACAGAACTCCAAGCTTAACTGATCTAACACACAAGAAACAAAGGTGACTTTAAATACTGGTTGATCAGACCAGGTTGAAAAAAGAAAAAAGAAAAACAGTTAAATAGTTACTTTAAATTAACAATGTCTGTGAAGGTTCTCAGTCATCCAGGTCATCGTAGTCAAAGGAGCTTGCAAAGAAAAGCGTCTGGACTTCTTTAAGTTACTTGAAGACGTTTCACCTCTCATCCGAGAGGCTTCTTCAGTTCTAAGGTCAAATGGTGGAGAGTCCCAGATTTAAACCTAGTGGGAGTTTCCCCCCACAGAGGGACAAAAGGACCCCCTGATGATCCTCTAATTGCCTGAGCCAAGGTGTGAAACTGGGTGTGGGTCCCAATCAGCCAGAGTTTCGGGTGAGTTCATTGTGAAACCTGGCCCCACCTTATCATGCGAATTCCTGAGGTCAGATGGCCCAGGGTGTGAGTGGGCGTTAAGGCGTCTGGGGAGGGATCTCAAAACTGGATTATAGATGGCAGAGAGTTGGTGTCGTAAACCACCGCCTCTGTTCAAAGATGGTCGCTCACAGTGGACATAGATGCTTCTTTCACTCCTCCTTTCAAACCATCTGTCCTCTCTGTCCAAAATGTGAACATTGGCATCCTCGAAAGAGTGTCCTTTATCCTTAAGATGCAGATGGACAGCTGAGTCTTGTCCTGTGGAGGTGGCTCTTCTGTGTTGTGCCATGCGCTTGTGAAGTGGCTGTTTGGTCTCTCCAATGTAGAGGTCTGGGCATTCCTCGCTGCACTGTACAGCAAACACCACATTGTTAAGTCTGTGTTTTGGCGTTTTGTCTTTCGGGTGAACCAGTTTTTGTCTGAGTGTGTTGCTGGGTCTGAAATGTACCGGGATGTCATGCTTGGAGAAAACCCTCCTGAGTTTTTCTGATACACCGGCTACATAGGGGATGACAATGTTGTTGCGTCTGTCCTTCTTATCCTCCCTCGCTGGTGTCTGATCTTCTTAAGGTGAAACGTCTTCAAGCAACTTAAAGAAGTCCAGACGCTTTTCTTTGCAAGCTCCTTTGACTTTAAATTAACAATATTCAACACAAGACTAAGCAACGCATAAGTCAAAGAAAATATACAACAAACTGCGCGTGGTATTGACCAATCAGCACTTTCGGTATATAGCACATCGTTGTTCTTCGTGACTCCAGCAGCCCTGAGCAGGCACATGGACCCGCCCAGCACCGGTAAAGAAAAAAAGCCAAAGAATGACCCAATAAAATGAGAGGCTCAAAAAAAAGCTCAAAACATAGGTTCACTAAAATTTGCATTTTGGGTGTTCAAATGCATCAGCAACACATGCATGTCTGCAGACTCCTGGTTGGTGAGCAGAAAATATGCTTCACCGTGAGAAATAAGAATGTACTGCTTTGATGACTGAGTGGGTGTATGAAGTGTTTAGCGAACATCCTGCTCCAACTAATCTGTGATGCAGAAAGCCAAACGAAGCCCACCAGAGTCACACCACGGCAAAACACCGGCAAAGGATCCGCCAGCTGGATGTTTACTGATCAGAACGACATATTGTATCTGGGAGGTAAAGAGCGGTTTTAATGCTACCAAACAATATATACTGCCAAGCCCCTGTGGCTTGGCAGTTCACATCCATTGGTTTTAGCATGACTCACTGCTTCCTTGCTAACAGTGAGCATCAACGGGAGACTGGATCTAAAAATAAAGAGGCACTATCAGCATTTCCTCTCATTCTATACATCTTGCCCTGCTACTGAACCAGTCAATCTGGGGTTAAAACAAAAAACAAGGTAGTAGGAGTGCATGCTAATTTCACAGACATAGTCACAAAATAATTTTGGTGCAAATTCGGTGACGTGAACAAGGATGTCTGGAGTATATGTCAGCATTTAATATGATAAGGCGAGAGGCTTGTGCTGGCACATGGAAAGGTCAACATGATTGGAGGAAATTTGAAAGGTCAAGCCAGTAAAATGATCAGATATCCAAATTACTGTAGTTTAGTCAAAGTTTGTTCCACAGCTCCTGGATCTTGAAGAAAAAAGCACAAAAGGGGAAAAAGGCTTTAAAAGACTAGCTACCTTCAGTTCAACGCCCTGCTGCCTTGTGCCAAAAAAGCAGGGTTTGACATGATGAAGAGTTCTGCAGCTTTGCAAGATTTCTCTGCCTATTGGGTTGTTTTGCATACCAATAAGAGTGAACTCTTAACACTGCAGTTTCCATAGGAACTATGTGATACAGCTATCAGCACTTAAGACAGATTGGTGAGACATTTTTAAGTGCATGAGAGAGTACTGATGTTCAAAACAGAACCAAAAAAAGCAAACAAAACGATTTGGGAACTGATTAAGAAGGATTATAAACCATCTTTATGAAACGTGTTGGAAAATCTTGACATTTTGCCATAATGCAAGAAGTATAAATATCACAAAAATAAACACCGCCTAAGGCAAGGTGCCTAATCTGAGATGGAAAACCTTTTCCAAAAACAGAACTGCAAAAGGAAAAGAAGCTGCTGGATTTGCCGAGGGGAGGAAATCCACAACAGGCGTTTAATTGACTTAACTTTTAATTATGAACATTTGCACTCAAGACATATTCTGTGTTTTAGATAAGCTCAACTCTTCCGTGTTTGTTTGTTTTTGTTATTTTGCATGCACAAATATATCTTTATTTTACCATTTGTCATATGTAACATTCAATGTTCATCCATGCTGGTGACATAACTTTAGGAACAGCCCACCATTGTAGTCTTAACCAAGATATCTCAACAAGTCTCACAGAGATCAATATTACAGTCCTTTATGGTTCCCAAAGGCTATGCCATATAATAAGGATATCCTTTTTCCAATGATGTATTCAATCTACAGTCGAATCAGTTCAATGCTCTTCTATCAAAAAAAGAAAATTTCCCACAGTGATGACATAAAAAGTTAAAGCCACTGATTTCAACATCTATGAGAGAGGGTACTGCAAGAAAAACACAAAAGATATGCAGATGCATGCAGTACTTCCTACAGAAATTATGCCAACTGCTAGCATCATTGTGCAACTTTCATTATTACCTGTAATGTGGGCTGGTTATCAAAAAGCCACAGAGGAAGAACCGTATTAATGTAAAAGTGGCATATAATGTTATTTTTGTCCAGTTCTGCATGCATATTTATGTCCTCACGATGAATTCTTAGAACAAGTTGTTCTCTAGTTCCACCGTCAGGTCGAATATTTGAACAACCTCCAGTAAAACGAATAAAATCCCAGCTCGCCACAGCTGTAGCCTGCTTATGTTAGTACACCAGATTCTAATGGTAAACACGAACACTATAACTTTTCTTCAAAGCAGCTTCTTTACTTTCTTTTTTGCTTCATGTGTGTTGAAAAATGTAATTTCAGTTGAACATATGAACTGAACATATGCAGTCGCTTAGGCCCAATATAGAACTGCGCCGTCTTTATACACCTGCCATCCCTTCCTGAAGCCTGAAGACAGCCCGTGTAATGATATCTGTCACTACAGGAGCGAGCACTCCAAATAAAAGCAGACAGAATTAATTGCAGCTCGCTGTAGTGACCTTTTCTGTTTGATAAATCATAAAGCCTAAGAGACTGCCATTAGTCTTATAGAGGGAAAATACGCAGGTTTGAGAAATGATCTCAAATTCTCAGGATCCAAAGCGGTATCGACCGGCCACTCTGTGCTTGAAGCACACATACAGAACACACCCACGCTTGCATGCAAAATTTGTAGTACCCTATCCTACTCATCTGAAATGGGATAGAGACACTGGTGCTTTATTGTCTGAGGAGAAGTCAAATTCCTATTTCATCATTTAGTAAAGGGAAGCATTCCCATGGCGCTCAATTAAACCTCAACAGCAGGAGCCACACTAGTCTCTGGACTGTGCATAATGTAGACAGTCATTAGGTTATTTTCTGATCCATTTTAAGAGGAAACCACATTTCATTGGCTTTTCGAGACACAGAGGCTTTTGAACTTCCCGAACTCTTCCGACTTTTTTTTTTTTTAAAAAATTTAATCTGTAGCTCTTAAATAAAAATTTCAAAAGTGGGAGATGAGTCAGAGCCAAGACAACGATTTTAACTAATCAGGTAAGCACAGTTTTAGAGACGAGTAATTATTTTCAAGGTGAAACACGAGTTTAAAGAGTCAAGGGTGATTTCTGGGGGATTTCATCATGTACACAAAGTCGTTTTTGTTCTATTATCTATTACCTTCTGTAAAATCTGAGCAGCCGTGTCGCTCCATCAAAGCTCAGCTCTGCACAGATTCATAGCACTGTCATTATATTCAAATAGACTATATTTGAGTACACGCAATGTGGTTTTTTCCTCCAAATGCTCACACTGATCCACGATGAAGGAGCAGCCGTACAGCTGAGCGTGTCTGCATCGTCCTTTGGTGTCTTGGAAAAATGATTAATTATCTCAGCGGAGTGTTAGAGTAAACATAAAAACTTGTGTTATTACATGTTCCTGGAATACAATAATAAACAAACAGGTGGAACTCAAACACAGAAGGCTGTCTGCTGGTGGGAAAGTGAAAAGACTACAAAAGAGAAAAGTATGGATTTTTGGGTTATGCAATCGTTTACCTCTTTGAGGAGAAATCTGCGCCGAGGTAATGTGAAAATAGGCTCAACTTGTACATGTACCACACTGGTAATTTTGAACTGTATTCCCTACCGAGGCTTTATCAATGACATCAACAGCTTTGCCTTTTCATTTGGGGATTTATTTTGATTTTATTCTGAAGGGAAGGGGTGTCACGCTCACCTTTATTACACTTTAACTCACCTGGATCTTCTTTTTGTTTGTTAATGACTGATTTTAAATAAATAAATCAGTCTCACAAGTTTCACGTGAACATTTCTGGGCTCTTTTTTTCTCCCGTTACAACCAGGCCTCACTCTTTGAAAACCTTTACGACGACTAGCATAATTACAATTTGCACATACTACAAATGATTCCCTCAGTTTGTCCAGTTACACCATGCGGTTTGTCTTTCAGCCTCATTACACTGATGAGTTTCCAGCAGCAAATGAACATGACGGTAAAGTTCTCAGATGCGTTGCTGCTCAATTTCCATTTCAGCAGTCAGAATGCACTGCTTTACTGTGTGTGACTCACCTCTGCGTTAAATGCTCCTCATGACGCAGAGCAGACAACTAAGAAACCTCAGACGTTTCATTTTAATGATATTTAAACATCAATGCAACACAATCAAACGAGCGATTCCTGCGTGTACTTCAGGAGACCCTGTAGCTGATTGAAAAGGAGAGAGCATCACTTATTTTGATTAACAAAAGTCTTCAGCCACATTTTTATTTCTTTATATTTTGTTTCTAAAGAGCCAGACTTTCTGGTACTTTTTTTAAAACGGTCTTGAGCAACAGGCTTTATGAAGAGTTTCAAAGCTTTTCTTTGGACAATGAATATGTTGCTACAGTCTTTGTACCCGACCATTTTCAGAGGAATGAGTTTTTCGTTTTGTTAAGCCACTTAACATTAATCTATAAATGATTCAAGCATAAAAAAGACACTGAACTCCAGGGCTGAACCAGTGCTGCGTCTATACAGAACTTAGCAAAGAAATAATTTTAAATTGTATCTGCAGGCACTTTGTAACTAGCAGCCTGTTGCAAAAACACATCATTTGTTCCCATTTTTTAAATCTGAATCTATTAAAGATATCAAAGATAACATATAAATATAGCATAAAATAGGATTGTTGCACCAACAAGGTGATTCCCAAAGTGCTATTAGCCAAAAACTTTCCATGTTTCAGAATGATGTGCAGTGTCTCCTTAAAAATAAATACTGAGAAAAAAGTGTCAGGCCTGAAAAAGCATCTACGTAGATGAAAGGTATATTGAAACAGTCGTCATTTGAGTCTTCCTTAGAGCCAGTGGTGATGGGGATCTTTTCTAAATTGTTGAAATTATGAACAAAGAAAAGTATTGTCAGATGTTGATCTACCATCTGGAAAGATTCTTATTGCCAGCAGCATGACGATGATCCCAATCGAAGAGCCAGTGCAGTAAAAGCATGCCTGCTACACTATCAGTCATGGACTGACCTCGCCGGAGCCCAGACTATTGAAGCAGTGTGGGATCATCTTTACAGAGAATAGAACAAAAAGCAGCCAACATCGAAAGAAGAGCTTTGAATGTCCTTCAAGAAACCTGGAGCACTATTATTTAAAGACTACTTAAAGAAATTACAGTAAAGCTTGCCGAAGACAGTTCAGACTGTGTTAAAGAATAAAGGTGTTCATACCGAATATTCAATTTCAAGCTCAAGTTAATTGTAAAAAATAATTGCATTCTTTGCTTTATTTCCATGCATGTTTGCATTAGGGCTGCCACGATTAGTCGACTAGTCACGATTACGTCGACTATCAAAATCGTCGACGACTGATTTAATAGTCGACGCGTCGTTTGAAGCTTTGTAAGATCACAAAAGACGCAGGAATAAGTAGTAGGATTTAAGAGTGTAATAACGGACTGAAACAGAAGATGGCAGCACTGCATGTACAAGGATGCCAGCTGCCGTTAAACCCTGAAGAAGAAGAAGCTGTGTCCCAGAATTCATAGCGCAGCCCAGCTCAGTTTGCAACAATGGCGGCAGCTAGTTAGTTTTAATATTACTCTTATTATTCTTTCTGGGTCACAAAATAAACGTTTAACATATTTTCAGGCAAGAATGTAGCTGTGTAAACCTCAAATATCTGCTCAGTTTATCAAGACACCACATATTTTCAAAAGCGCTCCGACGTTTTCGGAGACGTCTGTTAACCACTAGCTCGATAGCTAGCCGGGGGCTAGGCTAACTAGAGCCGTGAGATCACCGGACTCCCGGCTAATCGTTTTCAAACCCACCGCTGTCTTTCGCTACTCAGGTTAAACATGATATAAGTCACTTGGATAACTTTAAAATGTTATTGTTTGGCTTTTTCTTTAGTATTTTATTTGTTCCTGAGTAAATCGGTTTGGCTGAGATTAAAGAGATGCTCAAGAATATCCTCTGGTGTCCTGTTATATTTTAGATAGCAAGGAGCTGACGGCTGAGTTTATTAAACTTCACCAAAACAATCTGCAAATTTCATTAAAATTTAATAAACTATCATCTTGTCTTTATTTTTAGTTAGCACATACCACATACCTTAAACACTTCAAGCTAATGATAGTTATATAAGAGCAGATGCTGCTGGTGCAATAATCTGTACGTTTTACATCCAATGGATGATGATCTGATTAGTCGACTATCAAAATAATCGTTTGTGGCAGCCCTAGTTTGCATATGTTACAGTAAATTGCTGCAGGTATTTCCAATTTTTCTTGAGAAATAAGAAGAAATAAAGGGCGACTCAAGACTTTTTGCACAGTAATTATGTGATGGAGGAGAGTAAAAATGTCACAACAAAGTGATAAAAAAACATTTAAACAGAGGTTTACTGAAAGAAATAAAGAAATATATTCCCTGTAATACTTATACCGATAAATATAAATTCACAGATTAAAACAAAATAAAATAAAGGTCAAACCTTTTGAAAAAAAACGCCTCATAATGTTTAATTTCTTCAGACTGTGAGCTCATTCGGTATATTGAACATAAGCTACCTGAGAACAACACATGCAGTGAAAAGACAGAGTGGAAGAACTGAATAAGAATCGTCTCTAGCACTTCGTTTTCCCTCCTTTTCACAGCCTGAAGGTTAGACTAAGGAGGGGAACATCATGAGTCATTTCGAATGAGTTCACCACCTTGTGTATGGTAAAGAGGGTTTTCAAATTGCCATAAATATGCCATTATGTCTGCAAAATGACATGAAATGACTGTCACCCAGCTCAGTCAATCCTATTTCCTGAATCTAAAAATAAGGGATAAAAAATAAAAAATAAAAAAAAATAGCAGACCTGATTGAGGTGTAGGCCAGGGGCCTGTTTCACAAACACACTACTCACATGCAAATTGCAAATGGCATCCAGTTTCACTGACAAATTGCAGATAAATCTGCCTCCAGTGCCGTTGCATGACTCACAAGTATTATGTTTCTTTTGATGAGTGAAAAGTGCCAAAATTAACACAGGAGAAGATGATCTATTTCTGCAAGTCACAGTGTGCGTGTTTCAAATTTGATGTAGTGGCCGTCAGTGCCAGAATACCCAACGCACACCCATAATGTCATCCCCATTCATGTCCTCCGTGAATGTTCTGGAGTGAGCTGAGGGAAGCCAACATGGGTTGCAGAAGAGAATAAAGCCCAAAAGAGGGTCATACTGCCAAGCACCGATCAGAACATCAGAACTTGTCGGCTCCAATTAAAAGCGCATAAGCAGAATATGAAGTGTGACCAGACGAGCGGCGGCGCCACGTTACCCTAACCAGAGCTGACACAAGAGTGATCACTCCACCTGAGAATAAAATTTACTGGAAACTGTAAGGAAGCACATAAGTTATTTAACACAGCTTGGAAAAGAAGCTGCAAGTGGCGACGCACACTCTGCAGCAGCCACAAGAAGTATGTTGCACTCAGTGCAGGAGCCATTAACTCCAATTAGAGGGTAGCAGCTGGAGGAGACTGCTGAAGTTATGTTATTGACCAAAGTGTCTACTACAGTCTGAAGATCCATCCTGAAGAGCCGTTATTTTAGTCTTTTTGAAAAAGATTAGATGGAGCTTTGCATTTAAATGATACACTTTAGCAGGAAAAGATCATTAAATCATTGGAGTTGTCGCTGGGCAACAAACAACAAACTCCTGCCCTGCGCGCTGACAAACGCATATAAAAAGCGAGATAACCAAAGCCAGCATCTCTGGTGGAAAGGCTGAAAAGATTAAGATGTCACCTTCGCATTTTGAACGCTCCCAAAACTGTTTAATTATCTTTTAACAATGTGGATTTTTCACTGGAAATTTACCATGAAATGTATTAAACGCAAGTCTGAAGCTAGTGAGCGAGGCGACTCGAAAGCTGTGCGTTGAATAGAGATTCCCAGCATCCTCTCGATAATGATGCTGACACGCGACACGACACACAGGCGGAATCTTTTATGTAATATGATGTATTATTATTGGTTTAATTCACACAACATTTTCTGACTATGCAAGCGTTTGCTGTTTTTAATACTTTATTTCCTAGTCGGTCGGTCTGCGTGCGCTTGTATAGTGTCTTTAAACCTCAACTAGGTACAAGGCGCTTTACAGTGTGTTTTGCAGTCACCTATTCACAAACTCCTGCAAAAAAACTCCTCGCTACATAATTGAGCTCCTCATGAGAGACGACTCGGGGCTTCGGCTGTGCAAACTAGCTGTACAGCTGAGAGAACTGCATCATTTATATCGTGTCATACACTCAGTTCTGGCAGCTGTGCCATGCAGAGTGCCACTGGGAGCAACTTGGAAGCAACTTGGGGTTGTGTGTACCCAAAGGAGTTTTGGCACAAGCCTGCATAGCAGACAGGCAGCCTCACCAGGTATCAGTGGACACCTATTGTACCACAAGGGTAGTTCTGAGTATGTTTTCAGGGGTTTGTACCATCTGCCTGTGATATTTCCTGTGCAGTAGAGCTATAACCATGCAAGCTGCAGGCACAAAACATGTTTGCAGCTGACATCAAAATGCAACTGCAACATAAGCTCTAGTTTAATTTGCAGTGATTTGGTTGTAAAGTAAAATAACTGAAATTTGTTTTTTATATAATTTCCTTTTTAAAAAAAACACCACTACATAGCACATACTGTATATGCTAGAGTAACTAGATGTATCATCTGAGAACCACAGATGTCTGCATTCAATTTCGTGCCAATCCATCAAGCACATTTTACGATATCTCACAGGCTGTGTGACAAATTTAACCTGCAGCGTAACTGGATAATAAGTCAGAGATTCTCGATTCCAAATTTCATTCAATCCATCCAGAATGTGTCGAGATATTTCCGATTATAACAAAGTGACTGACTTACACTGCTGCCCCTGCAGCCTCGCCGCCAGGAGGGCATAAACCAGAATACCACCGAGAGAAATTTATCAGCTCGCACAATATTGCACCTATGCAAATTGAAAAAATCCGGCACGACATTCTCTGCAAATGAAATGAAGCAACTGGTCGGCCATTCCCTCCCTCGCCCATCGTGCCATATTACAGATGACTTGCCACATCTGTAATATGACTGTGAGCTGGCCCTCAAAGCGGCTCCGAGAGCAAGGCCTGCAGTGGCGGGCAGTAAATAACCGGCATAAACGTGTCGTGGGAGACACCCCGCAGACACCAACCCATTTAATGTTAATAGGAAAGCATCGGTTACCAGATTCTAAATAATAGCTCGCAGTCACCATGGCCAAGGATAGTTACCACGGGCGCAGGAATTTATGGAGTCAGCAAATTGCTTTTCTATCCCCATTCTTCCCCTATTTGTCCGTTTTGCCATCTCTCAGCGCAGGACGGGGATGATGGAGCAGAGCAGGGAGATGACGGGACCGCTGCAGCCTGCCTGACTGAGCACACCTGTCCTACGGCCACATAGCTCGGGATGATGATGCTCCTAGGTGTACAACAGCTATCATTCCATCTGGGTCTCAGGAGGGACAGCCACTTGACAGGCTGCTGAGATATTTTTATTCCAGCAGGGCCTGAGGTGTTTCAGTGTGACTGCTGGCACTTTTATTTCTTGGACAAGAATTGTGTATACACACTGCTCAATTTGAATATGCTTGGCATTGTTATATGAGCCCGATAAATGTCATTTTCAACTGTTTATTGAAGGTTTTAAAGACTGATGATGGATCTGTCTGTTATTTCACAATTTCCTACCTAATTAAATGTCTGAAAAATAGAATTACACCTGTTTCTTTGTTTTTACTTTACAGTGTCACAAAAAAAGAAGCGATGTGGTGCCAATAGACTATTTTCAGTTCCTTTACTGTCAACAAATATCATAAAAACATCAGAGGCAAAAACACGTCAGTGTGTCTCTTAATACTTTCTGACTTCTCCGCCCTGTCTTTGGCATCCTGCTGTCTTTGAGATCTTAACACCTGCTGAAAATCCTTTTTTCTTACCTTGTTGCGGTGAGATTCAATACTTTGTGAAATCACTGTCAGGTGCATTTAAGCAGCGTTCACGTGTGCATATTGTGCTAAAACAAATGGTGGGTGTTCCTGATATTTAGGGGGTAACTGCCTCTGTCACAACAAGGATGGTTGCTCACCATAATAATCGGATGATCTGATATCGTCGTGTTGGTGTTGTTCCCAGATCATCATGAAAATGTTGTTCCAGGTTCAACATTACAAGTGACCAATCACATTATTGTGACGTTATTCTTTTGCGCACCAACCCATTCGTGCATTTATGAAATTCCAATGTTGCAAGGACAATATCAATTCTGCTTAGCGTTTATTAAAGGGTTAGGGTCCGTTGATCGGCGGACAAAGGCGGTTTCTTGCAGCTTAAGTACAGTTTTTTGTTTTTTCCCGAAGTCGCAAAAGTATGACATCACAACATTCTGATTGGTCACTTGCAATGTTGATCCTGGAACAACCTTTAGTATGATGATCTGGGAACAACACCAACACGAGGATATCAGATCGTGCATAATAATCAACTTCTCCTTCATTTTCACAGTGAAGGACAAAGGCTCAGTCACCCAAAAATTGATTGTGCGACAACCTCGACCTCTGAGCGTCCACTTTGAATCGCAAGGAGATAGCACAGGTCGCCCGGTAGGAGGAAACCTGTCTCCAATCGCAATCTGACTTGAACCGACGGCAGTCACTCTCAGACAGGTTGACGAAGGTTTGCAAAATACTGACACGTAACATATCAAAGCAACAAACTGCAATCATTTCCAAGTCGGTCTGCACGGATTAGTACAACTTACCTGTGACGTGTCTCTCTGCAATAGTAGACTCATGTATTCTGGTTATATTACCGTATAAACACGGGCTGCGGAGCGTCAATACAATCTCATTTTGTGTTAAATTGTGATCCTTTCAGCAAATATGTCGCCATTTATGAATTCTTATTTTAAATCTGGAAGGTTCTGGCTGGACTCTGAATGTAAGCAGTCATTGTAACTGCATATCTGCAGTTTTTGCCAATTATTACATTAGTACAAAAAGATGTCATGTAATTGCAAAATGACATCAAACTTATCACCATTCCTTATTTATGTGTTTATATGTGTAAAAGCCACAACCAATACAGCCCTCGTTCGAACAAAATCATACAATTGATTGTCCCAAAAATCAGAACAGAATTGGGGAAAAAGGCTTTTAAATACGCTGCCCCTGCTTCCTGGAATAATGTGCAGAAGGAACTGAAATGATCAGAATTGGGAGAGTTTAAGTCTGTCTTAAAGGAACGAGAGAACAGCTCTTTTACTCAGTGTGATTGTTTTTAATGTACTCTTAATTTGATCTGTTATTGTATATTTTACACATGTTGGTATGGGATATTGTATTTGTTTTAAATGTTATATACCTATGTGGTATGTGACTTTTGTTGCCATGATGCCAGGTCTCTCTTGGAAATGAGATTTTTAATCTCAATGAGATTTTTACCTGGATAAATAAAGGATTAATAAAATTTCATTGTCGCCTAGATGCACCAAAGCTACTTTGAAGATTCCAACTGACTGCGAGCGGTTGCAGATCTGGTCTCCCCTTTTCAAAGAAACCAAGGCTGCAAATTCATTGCCCACGGTCACAGAAATTTTGGTCATGCTGTGGTCGCCAAATACTAAGGAAGTTTAGCATGGCGTTCAAAGTATTCAGTCAAAAACAATGATTCATTAACTTAATACTCAGTAGACAGGAGCCTGGCAACAAGTCTATGACTAAGACTCGGCTACACGGACAGTTATTGTTGTTTGGATCAGTTCAGTGTTGGTTTTGCATTTTCATTGTAGGAATGTTCTACAATTTGGGGCGATCGTGGCTCAAGAGTTGGGAGTTCGCCTTGTAATCAGAAGGTTGCCGGTTCGAGCCCCGGCTTGGACAGTCTCGGTCATTGTGTCCTTGGGCAAGACACTTCACCCGTTGCCTACTGGTGGTGGTCAGAGGGCCCGGTGGCACCAGTGTCCGGCAGCCTCGCCTCTGTCAGTGCGCCCCAGGGTGGCTGTGGCTACAATGTAGCTGCCATCACCAGTGTGTGAATGGGTGGATGACTGGATATGTAAAGCGCTTTGGGGTCCTTAGAGACTAGTAAAGCGCTATACAAATACAGGCCATTTACAATTTTACAATTTCACTGCACTTAATTTTAACAGTGCTGTCAGCTAACAAAGCTGCCCTAAAGAAGAAGACACAGAAGTGGCGATCAAGGTTCCACTTCTTACTGAGTATATTCGCCTCCTTCTTCTTCTTCACTGTCACAGATGACATCTCGTCCAGTCAGATAGTCTCACATGTTCTCTGCATGCAAACGAAAAGCTTAAACTGAAAAAAGATGACACAAATGTAATTTACAAACTACGAACTGAGTGGATTTTTCTTGTTTAGTCGAAGCTGTTTTTCATGCTGTGCAAGAAGGAGAAGTATGAAATGGTTTCATCTGACTGGAGGAAAATGAGCCCTTGTGTCTGCAGCTATGGTATCTGTGTGCAGATTAAAATGGGATTACAGTACATTATTGCTAATTATACTTATGTAAAGATGAAAGGCAGCCCACATTAATGTCACTTTAAATACTGAAAAATTAAGTCACAAAAGTGCCATTGCTAAAGATATTCAGTCTGGCAGCATGGAAAACAAATCACTGAGGTCCTCATCTTGCCCACTGGAGAGCAAGGTGATATCAATAAGGTCAGAAATATGGTCAGTGCTAATAAAATCCCAAAAGCACTCTGTCCAATTCAACTCCACGAGGTACTTTTGAGGTCTCAACCTGTAAATTCATCTCAATGTTCCTCTTTGTAGAAAGAAAATACGAGACCAGACTGATTATTCATGATCACAGCATCTGAATCTGACCTACAGTCACTTGTTCACTGTAAACAAAGAAAAATCTTCTGGATAAGAATATGCAATGTCACTACAGCACTTGGTAGGTTGCTAATTCTTAACGCTCTGCTAGAGTTACTGGAGACCCGGGGCAGACTTTAACAGAGGATGACATTTTCAGATCACTCTCCTGAATTAAAAAAGGAGAGAGAATAAAAAAACAAGCCCGAGACAATCTTTAACACAGTTTGCTCCCTACATAACATTGTAAATAATGCAATCCCGAAATGCATTCTTAGGATTCATGAGAGGAGATTTAAACAAACCGTGAAAGGCATCAGCTCTCCACTTTGATTTTGGATTAACCTTGCACCCTCCCAAAACTGTGAAAAGTTGTACAAATCAGAAGGAAAAAAATGCTAATTCCCAGCCGGGGTTGGTGTGCTACTGAGCATGGATGCATGGAAATAAAAGAATTTGCAACCTTTTACAATTGATCCATCACATGCAGTTGAGAGTGTAAACCTGTTAATGTAGACTTCTAAAAAGGATAAAAGTCAAATGTCTCAAAAAATCCCCTAAAAGTAATGAAAATGATTTCTGTTTGCCATCTAAAAACGAATGCATAAATGGTTCTAAACGCTACTAAAAGCCTCCCTAATGGATTAACAACTGTAACAGTCGTGATTCACTGATTGAACAAGATAGCTTTCCAAGAGACTGTACTGCCAAGCGGTTGTAAATGTGGCCAAACCAATTGTTTGACATGAATTCAAATCCACATATTTGCATGCAACATGACGGCTGTGTCAGGGAAGAGGTACTTCAGAAGTACTTCAGCTGACAGGGCTGCGAGGCCGTAGCAGACATAAAAGGTTGGGAACTCCAACCTTTACATTATCCGACACGAGCGGCAGTGGCGCCGTCCTCTCCAGAATGAATAAATGACATTAAAACTGGAAGACGCTGAATGATTTCATCTATATTCTGCTAAAAACAGCTTGAGGGAGAGAGTGTGGAAAATGCATAACATGAAACATGACCAGCAGGCATGTAGAAGAAGAAAGGCGCTGAAAATAGAACACGCTCATAGTCCTTTTAGAGTCTTTCACAATTATAGTTCATCACTGCGTGGACCCTTAAGAGTTCTGCCAAATCTGACTACAAAAGAGAAGCGCACGATGTGAGCTGCTAGGGCATATGCTACCATTATTAAACCCGCTACGTGGATTTATTTTTTAATATTACAGATGTTTTGCAGCTGTGCTCAAGATCAAAAGCTGTGCAATCCTGTCGTCAAATCAAATTGGATTTCGAGAAAGAAAACAAAATCTGATGGGCTTCTGATAGCCTTCGGGCTTGGAGGAAAATGCTCTTTCAGTGTAAGTACAGGAAGGTTACTGACCATAAAAATGCTCCGAGTGAATGCAGATTGATATAGCTGGAAGGTCCTGCAGAATGACAACATTAAAGCCTTTTTAAGATGAAATTCCTTTTCAAGATGTCACTCCAAGCCCTTTTGGGAGAGAAATATTGTGCGGCTCTTTTTCTTTACCAGCAAAATAAACCATTTAAAGCTCAGAGAGACATTCAGTTTCAACCTGGGCTGGGCCATGAATAAGAGTTACCGGGCTTTATGATCACAGATGAAAGGAACAGAATAAAAGAAAATATCACCGGCCTTGTAAGAATGAGGGAGAGCAAAGCTTTTGATGTTGAAAACCAAGATTATTTTTTTTATATTTAACTGATTCTTAGAATAGCCATCACAGCCAGAATGTGGACACGGGAGCAGTGATAATATGGCAGATATTTGAGGCAATGCTTAAAAGAACCAGTCAGTAATAATGCAGAATATCCATAAATGGAAACTAAAATTGAGGCCAAAATATGCCAAACGTGTCATAAAATCTAAAAAATAAACTTTAGCGTAGTTTGTGTTGACACCTGTCAGTCAGCTCGGGAGTAAGAGCGGGTTCAGATGTCATTTAGTTAGTGGGGATTTCATTTGGGTTTAAATATAGGCTGCTGCTGCTGCTGTCACGTCCACGGAAGCGCACAGGATTACCTTCCTCTCCTCCAAATATATTCCCTAAATTATCCCACACTGTGTTGCATTCTGGGGCCCTGAAAGGAGTCTCGGGGCTTAAGACGCACACCGTGTAATTGTAACCATAATTACTCGCGACATCCAGAGTTCAAATCCGGCTCAACACCTCAGCCTGCCATCACACGTCAGTCTCCACCCATACAAACTGATGAGGCAGAAAAGCCCTATAAATTTTTCTTTCTTTCTTTTTCCCTGCAGAAAGCGACACTCGAGAGGCAACTTGCAGGGGGAGAGGAGAGGGATCTGACAGGCTCTTTTCCTGTGAGCTCCACAAAACAAGCACTGAGCGCACACTTAATCACTGTCTTTGAAATTACTTCCTTTCCTTCGCAGTTAATGATTTGATAAAAATGTGGCCTGTGCACAGCCTAATTCATTCATTCATTCAAAAGAGGAAGAGGCGAGAAAAGTCAAAAGAACAGTAGAGGTTGCCTAAACGCCCGACACCTTTTGATCTGGCAGCTCCACCGGTCAGAAGAGCGCGTACACTGTGCATACACAGGTTGTAGCCCTGAAGCTCATCCGGCAAACCTCATCCATCACCCAGATGTCTGGTTTTAAAAATAAATCTGGCAGACTGCGACCAGGACGATGGCCAGTACTCAACTGCAGCAGCACAGCCAGTTTCCATCTGAACACGCACAAGAGTAACCCAAAGGCAATTTAAGAAGCCAGTTACTGTCAACACCGCGTTCCTGTTTGCTCTGAATGTGAGGGTAACCGGTTGAACACATTTCCTGCAGTAATCACTTAAGAAGAAGAAGAAGAAGCCTTGAACAACAATCTTACCTTTCTCTCCCTGGAGCGAGGATTTGGCTCAGCTTGGACTGACACGGCTCAGCTGCTGGCGAAGAAGACGCTGAAATAAATGAGCTACTCCGGTGGATGCGGCCGCGACATGAGCTGAAGAAAGTGAGGAGAGCAGCAGCGCAGAAGATTTGAAACGGCGGAGCAGCGCAGCGCTGTACCGGCGGCGGAGTCTGTGCCTCTGACGCTGACATCAGAGGGCTGCTTTAAGGTGGCTCCGCTCGTTCACATCAGCGACACGGCGCACACGGGGAGGCTTCCAGGCGCCCGGTTTAACTATCGCAGTAAAGATTATAAGCTGCGAATAAAATGAAACTGGAATAGAAAACTTGGGGTGGGGGATCGGTGGGAGCTGAATCCGTCCAAAGAGAGCTCAGGAAGTCATTTAGCTCAAGGTTGAGAGAGCGCGCGCACAGCTCCGCAACTCTTCGTCATTTTACAGCAAAACACAAAACTTCAGTCAAGCCTGGAAGATGTGAAACAAGATTCTGACTTTCGGTTTTTCCTTCCAACCCAGCTCTGGGTTGTTATGTGAGCCACAAAATATCAGCAAACGATTCTGTTATAGGTCCATAAGCACGGAAAGGATGGCGCACTTCGAACATTAATGGAGAACTACTATGCTCAATCCGGCCTTATATTTTATTCTTGGAAACCAACAGATTAGCTTTGCATGATCAACAGTTCAAAATAATCTCTAGTCACCCTTTAAACCAACTTTTCTCTGATTGGCTGCCCCTGTCAAACAGAAGATTTGAACAGAAGGTGGGCGGGGCTTCTGTAGTTGGAGTTTGCCGTGTGCCTGAGAGGGTCACATTATATATATCCCCACTTGGATGCCGGTTTAGCTCATTTGGTAGAGCAGGTGAGCCATATGGCAAAGGCTAATTCGGACACCTGGTTTGAATTTACCTCGCTCGATCCTTTGCCCAGATTTTCTGTTATTGCAATAAAGGCCAAGAATCTACTTTAAAAATAAAAGGATATTCCTCTCTAAACATTCTGTAGAACAAACCATAGATAAACCTAGCATTTAGGGATTACTTTCATATAAACTGACCTTATCATTCAAAACTTTGGCCATGTTTATATCAGTGTCTGGTCTGTAAAGGTACAAGAAAAAAAATGAAAGGAAATATAAAGCATTACAGATTTAAAAAGCATTTAAAAAGCCAAAGATGACAGAGTACTGGAGAGCGCAACACACTGCACCATGCACAGGACTCCAAGGATGCAACCACTGGGCTTGAGTCAGTGAGTTTTCATTTCCTCAACAAATGATGAAATTAATAATTTGTTGCAGAACCAAGATACACTGTGCTCAGTTCAAATTGTTTTCCCAAGGGCCCACTTGAGCTCAGGCAGTTCTCTGAATCTTTCAAATTATCCTGCAAACTGGGATCTATCCAACCTTCATTGGGTATAACAAAAAAAAACTGAAATAAAAAGAAAAAATATGTATGTGGGAGTTCTTTTCAATTGCTTTTAGAAAGTATTTTCTTCAATAAACTTCAAAATTATCCTGAAATGAAGAAATGTAGGCAATACACACACACGAGCACAACAGAAGTTAAACATTCAAGATTCTGACTTAGAATAAAATAAAAAAAGAAGAAACTTGAAGTCCACGTAGTGCTTTTGTTTGGTTTTAAAGCATTTTAAAAAAAAATACATGTAGGCTATGATCCAGGTTGGCTCCTACCAAAATTAGACAAATACCATTTTATAATGATGGACTACAATTCACGAGAAAGAAGCAAAACTCAGGGCTTTAAATTATTTTAAAATAAACTATGAACTGTGAGTGCTGTGTTCTTTAGAAACAACAGGTATTATTTATTTGTATAAAAAAGGAAAAGTCTTACACTTGTTTATTTTTCAAGAGTGCAATTAATAGGTTTGCAGCTGACAAGCTGTACAAGGGGAAAAACAACACATTGCTAAATGTACAAGACAATAAGGACAGATAAATGTATTTACATAAAAACTATTCGCACACTTGGAAGAGGCGAGGGGATAAATATGTACAAGTCTTTTTTAAAAGGGGGGGTATAAGAAGCGAGTTGTTGCTTTTTTTCTTCTCCGCCAGGTTCAGCTTCTACCTCTGCTGTGAGTCAACCTGACCGTCGTCTGCTTTCAGCTGCCAGCTGATGTTACTCTGAACAAAATGTTTAAGGCCGTCATAGCCCTGAGTGAACAAATACTCCAGGTACCAACTCCATGGCTTGGAGTGCTGAAACACACACACAGAAACATGTCAGCTCAGATTGCAGACATCTGAAGATTTGTGTGATCAAAGATGTCTCTATTAATCTATGAAACATGACCGATGCACATCAAACTACACCTGAACTTTATTATAAATGCAGGGGAATGAAAAGGAACCTCTCATACCTTAATGGAATTGAGGTCCATGTCCTTTTTCCCCGGCCAACACTGATAAAAAGAGAACATTAATATTTATCGACAGCCAGCCTTCGTGAATCTCACAGGATCGCTGCTTGACGATGCAGTTGGACCCAACCGAAAAATAAAAAAGGTGCGGATATTATTAAACTTGATGAAAAACCCCATCTCGCGCTGCACTCATTAATAATAAAATCTCCTTCTGTATTAATGCATCATCTGTGAGAGATACATTAACACCACATTTAGCTGGTCTGTAAGATGATTAACCGCGCTGCCTGCTGATCCAAATCCCCTGTGCGCTATGAAAATAAGCACGTAGCATGTAGGATTCAATCCAAATCAAGACACAAATGACGCGCGCTCACCTTCTGGTGAAAGTTGACCGCGTAGTTCATGAAAGCGGGATGGTGGACGAGGTCGAAGCTCGACCCGTACTGTGGCACGTTACTCTTGAGAAGCAGCTCCTCTCCCAGCTGCACGCCCATCCCTGGATGAAACATTCTGGAGTTCCACAGGCAGTTGACCATGACGACGACGTAGTGGTTGAACTCGCGGAAAGTCTGGCGGCTGATGTGAAAGGCCTGCTGAGAAGCACATTTCAAAAGGAGAAACTAAGAAAGTGGAGTAAGAGTAGAGCCGAACTACAGAGATCTGATGCTGTTTTACTTAATAAAGGCTGCCAATGACATTTTCAGGCACACATACTGGCTTGCCTGACATGTACTTTCAAATTGGCAGCTCACAGTGACTGCTGTAATAAAGAACAACTTTAAGTTCACATCTGAGAAGATATTAAAGTCACCAGGTTTAAGTAGATGCTTGTAGACTCCTAAAGAGCTTTACTATTAAATCTACAAAAGTGAATGAAGGGACAAAACACTAGAGGTGGGAATCACCATACATCCCACGATACGATATTATCACAATACTTAACGCACGATACGATATTATTGCAATTTATTTATTTATATTATTGATATTCAGATTCTGTACATAAAGGTAAACTTTATCAATATTCATTTTATCTAATATCAAAGTCTCACACTCAGTCTTTCTCTCATTTCAGTTTGATTGTTGACAAACTGAACGGTTTGTATTACAGTCTAGTCCAACTTAACTGAATCAACCATCTGGTACAATTATAGCTATTCTGAACTATGCAGTTTATGAAAACTATGCAGCCCCTTCAGCAACTGAAGAATTTGAAAGTAAATTAAAACAAAATATAATTTTACATTAAATAAAAAAGTTTTAAACTTAATTAAAATAAAACATGTCTTAAATTAAAATAAGTAAACTGTCATGTTTATTGCTGCCAAAACAAGTTAAACACATTTGGACAGTGAAGGAATGTCAGGATTCTTGCTCAGAAAAAGGATCAACATGCTCTGAAGTCAGAGCACAAAAACCTTTTTGTAACAAAATATCGATTTCTGCTGTCCCTGTATCCATACATTATTAGCAAACAAAATATCACCATGCTACACAGTATCCATTTTTTTCCCCACCCCTACAAAACACACAGAGAGCATCGACTAAAACACTAAAGCAGAAAATTAATGTATAATATTGTTCACATGTAACTACACATGTTCATTTTCACATAACAAAAACAATAAGCATCAATCTTTACCTCTGTCACTTTCTCTTGGCTCTTGGCTGATGTCAAGTTCACTTTGTACCTGATAAAAATAGAAGAAAAATAAATAAATAAAAGCAATGGACCAGTGGCCTCTGTGATCATAAATCACTGCACAACAGCCAGTTCTCTATGGTCAGTCAAAACACACCGTGCAATTATGTTTCACTTTTGGAGTCACGGCTTTTTACTCTTAGCTTTGGTAAAATTATTTTAAAACCCCAGGGTGTACTCAATAACACACGTCCTTATAGCCTAACTAATTAAAGCCTGGAGTTATAAATGATACTAGAATTCCACGTAAGGAAAGAATCTGGGCTTCAGGGTATTGCCCCCTGGCTTCCATCATTAATAATGCCTTAACATGCAAGTTCAATTAAGCCATTTGATTCCAATTCAGTCGCTTTATCAAATATGTATAAGCAGCATATGACATACTACATTTAGGGCATTGCTAATGTGTGCATTAAGATAAGCTTATGGCAGCTTCCCATAGAGGTGCTGAGCACTCACCTGTGCATGATGTAGGCCAGTCGGTCCACGCTGACGGGGTCGGTGGCAAACAGGGCTGGGTAAAAGACTCCAGCTGGGGGCATCACTATGAGGGGGAGGCCATACTTCAGAAATGTGTCACAAACCTGCGGGAGGAGAAAAACATGTAACAAACACCCACAGAGATTAAAAACGTTAAAGCGGAGGCTCAGACATAGAATATGCATCCCCGCTGAACCTTTTAGAAAGAGTGTGCTCTGCTACAAGTTGATCTTTAAAGCTGTTCAGGGAATCTCGTGTTCTCTCCCTCTACTTGCATTTTGCTAAATAAGACTGGGCTTGTGTTGTTAAGGTGTCAGACCCTACAAATACCATCATTCTGTAAGATAGGGGTGGTGAAACATCGAGGATTTTTTATTTTTTGTGTCACTATATAGAGACAATAACAAAGCACAAACACAGATTATGACAAAGCTACAAAACCCATTAGCTCCAGCTTCTTCTTTTACCGTCTCATAGAAGTCCAGGACGAAGCTGAGGAGGAGACAGTGACAGCCTTCAAGCTGAAGGCCCACAGAGGCCAGTCGACCCACAAAGTGAATCAGCTCCATCATCGAATCCTTAAACCCCGACAGAGTCATGTTTCTGGAACACAGGGCAAAAGAGAGTCGCTTTACCCAAAACTGATGCTAAACAGCTGTGACAGCATTTAACTCATGTCCTTTGAAACTTTGTTGCAGTTTTTTATATAAAACACAGGAATGACAAACACTGAATCAAACAGATACAAACACAATGCGTGATCAATGATTTCTTCAATGAGTTGTACACTGGGTGAATACCACAGGTGAACTTGGAAATGGCACTGAGTAAAATGGATCTTTCCACTTACTGAAAGCATTTATTGCAGGATTATACGAGTGATGAAGCTCAGGCATTTAAACATAATTGACTCGTACGCCACCCTTCAATTTGGAAGCTAGAAAATCGTTTCCCTGGATATTAAAGTGCCACTTGTTCCCAAACAAATTTCAAATAAAGGACTTGTATAAACGAGCTCAAAACCCAAAGGGAAAACATATCAATAAAGACTTCCGCCTGATTTGCTTTAGCTGCCACTGGATAACAGATGGATTCAATTCAAGAGAAATAGTTGCAACATCTGCAAATGTCAGTTGTCTTTCAAGATTTAACATTGCAACGAGAGACTTGACATTTAACTTAATTTGCCAATAATCAAAATTAAAACTGCTGTTTTGTCCTTGGAAAAAAGTAATTAGTCAATTAAGGCACAATAAATAAAAAGCCAACTTCTATGAGAAAGCATTTTGTGACACAAAGTACAAGTTTCAAGCATCAAGAAAGCAGGAAGCAGATGTAATTTTGTATTTAGGTTATCATATTTGGCACTTTAAGTTCTCAGAACATGGGTGTCCAACCAGATACCGGCTATGTATTACATTACTTGGCCTGCAGGATGTGTCATTCACTCCCTAACAAACTTAAGCTTGAGGTCTGGCTTCTTTCTCTTTACAGTTCTACCAATATTCAAAAAATCCCATCATAAAGCAACAGTGAAAAACTACATCATGGATATTTAATTTAACTTCTAGGCTGATAATCTATAATTCCATATTAGCAGGTTATTCTAAAGGCTCTCCAAATCTAGGATTACATTCAAAATCATTTACATACAAAGCCTTGAATGATTAAATTACATCATCATATTTTAAAGACCTCTTAATAATTTCGAACTTTCCTTTCTGATACAGCCTATAGTTATGGTTTAAACCGAACCATCCACTACTTATACTCCTACAGGCTCAGGCGGGACTTCCCATGATGTACTGAGTGTTTTGTTTCGATACCTCTCTTTTCTTTCCTCTACAAATGTCTCACTATTGTAAGCCATTAACTTCTGTCTGCACTCTCCTGTCGTTTGTGTTTTGTTCTGTTTGCTCTTCCTAGTGTTTGTATTTTCAGTCGTGCTGACAGTTTTTAGTTCCACGAGCAAAGCCTGTAATCCTGGAGAAGCTACGGAGAAAACAAGGGGGTCTCAGAGCAGGAGCTGTTCCAGCGATCATCGTGGAGAATGTGAGGTGTTTGGACAGTACTATGGATGAGCGCGGTGAGCTGACTGAGCCCCACGGGGGAACACAGAGAGTGGAATTTGATGTGCTTCATGGTGTGTTGCAGCGAGGCACTGACACACTCGTACTTCCCCGACCACAGTGCGACTGTACCTGGATTCGGGATTTTTCAGGCGGACAGGGACATTTATCTCCAAGGTAAGAAGAAATGTGGAAGGGTTGAACTAGTGATTGAAAAGGGGAGTAATCCTGCACATGTTACTGCACAGGAAGGTTTATCTGGCTTGAGTAATGAACCGCTCGCTGTTGGAAGGTGTCCATTTCACTTGCGTAGGCAATTTGTCATTACTGATGTCTGCTGTCTGAATCAACACACTGTTTGTTTCCTCCGTCAGCTGATGCAGAGGTCATCCAAATGACTGAGGATGTGTTAAATGGATGTCGATAATTAATGGATCGTGACCTCTGCATCGCTTACTGATTATGCAGCTGAACACGTTCTATAATATCTGAAACAAGGGAAGATTTTTACCTCTGCATACCTCAATGCTCTCCTTAGGGGAATTATTTATTTATTTATTGGGGTCTTCACGGTTTTTTAGATTTTCTATTCAACACATCTCAGATTTTGGAATAAATCAAGTGGCTGTCCCTCCCTGAGCCCGATTCTGCTGCAGGACTTTGTCTTTCTCCCTACTTTCTACTGCATGCTAACGTCAGATTGCTAAATCATCCAGGTTTTCTCTCTATATTCTGCACCTTACAGTATTAATTCCCTTGAAGTGACTATTGCAAAGAAAAAACGCTATATACATGGAACTAAGGCTACGTTCACACTGCAGGCGAAAGCGCATCAAATCCGATTTTTTTGACCCTATGCGACCCATATCCGATCATGGTCTGACAGTGTGAACGGCACAAATCCGATATTTTCAAATCCGATCTGGGTCACTTTCGTATGTGGTACTGAATCCGATACATATCCGATGTTTTAGAAAGCGACTGCTGTTTGATGGTCATGTCGCATTAAATCTGTCTTTTATGTCACTGACACAAGACAGACGCCAATTATCAGCGCCAGAGAAGACATCGCGAACGCTTCCTGGCCATCCCGTGTAGATGTCAGTGAAACTGTTGGGAACTGTTTGTACTGTATAATCTGCAGATTCTGACAGAAATCTGCAACTATCCTTTGAAGCACCGCTCCTCTAAAACAGCAATAAGGATCATTATTTTGTTATTTACATTATTATGTAAATAACAAAATAACTTAAAGCAAAAATTGGGAAACGTAAAGTCCGAAGTCTTTATATTAAAGGCCATCAGTCAAACAATACTGTTGCTCTGGGTCTAAACAGAGCGTGTTGTGTGTGACGTCTTCTTTTGCGCATGCGGGCCGCTTTGAGCGTTCACACTAGAGCGCGTTTGCTGTCGCATTTTATTTGTAGTGTGAACGAGCAGACAAAAAAATCAGATTTGATCAAAAAATCGGAATTGAGCATTAAGACCTGCAGTGTGAACGTAGCCTAAATATATCTGAACAGATGTGAAACTCACATGGACGTGTGGCTGTTGAGGCTGATGTCCAGGTCGTCTTCCAGAGCATAGATGGAGTGCCAGGTCAACCACTTCAACAGCATATTGGTAAGACACTCCATCAGTCCACACTGCAGAGATACAAACACGAAAGAGAGAAAAAGAACCAATTATGCAGCATGTTAAACACTGAACTACACAAAGGATTTGTTGTGCTGTTTTTCACTACTGCATTTTCTTTCTATTAACTTTGAACAGTAATGGGAGCAAGTTTGATCTGTTTGTGTCTGCGAAAGAAAAGCCTACCTTGAAAAACAGCGAGGACGTGAAGAAAAGCTGCATGAGAGGCTCAAACAGAAGCCTTCTGATTTCTGAAGGGGGAGACAAAAGGTCACTATTGTACCTGACGTACAATTCAATGCGTTACCGTTCCCTACATCAAGGACAAAATGACAGCTTGCTAAGATGAGAACATGACTGTGATTTTATTCAAGTGCACGACAAGGTCAGAGAGAAAACCAGCGTTATGTAAGTGTTCGTTGACAGACATAAGGAGAGAAAATTGAGCTGTGAAGAAAGACGGTCGTAGAAAGCAGCGATCTGTGGAGGTAACACTCACGGGAACTTGGAACAACCGGAATGTTGCTCAGCAGGCCGAGGATCTGCGGACGGAGTAGTGAGCCGTCCCAAACATTCAGAAATTTATAGAGGAAAACCTCTGAACTGGAAAAGCCCTCCTGTTGGAGAAAATTATGATGTGAAATAAATCTTTGGCTCAGCGTTGGTACACAGCACGTATCAGGTACGCGTGTGGCGCCAGGTTAATGAGCATCAGAAATAACGACGATGTTAGTGAGCTGTGGACGTCGCTATCGGGGGCTCACCTGCAGAAAGTGCTGTGCAGACAGCAACTTGTTCAAAAACTGGAGAGCTTCTTCTGAAGTCTGACTGGGTCCTCCATCGCCACAGAATAAAAACTCTTTAAAAAAAACAGTCAAAAAGGGTATTTACCGAGTGAAAAATTCAGAGCACTACAAAGAGGACAGCAGGAGATTTCAGATGCACTGCATCTTCACACGGAGACATACTCTCACATGTCTTTAAACCCTCCTGTAAAAGAATCCCTTTAACATGGCAACAAAGTTAAGTTATGTTGAGGTTCAGCTCAAGGTCAGCTCTGCTTTTCCTCGAACTTCTAGAAAGAACACGTCACAGCAGTTATGTAGTGTGTAGAGTGTGTTCCCGACTTACCTTCGTGAAAAGCGTAGCCTAACCAGAAATTGAGGCGTAGGAGGGCAGACTCATCCTGCACACAGTCCAGGTACTGCAGTGCCAGACTGGAACCCAGCAGCGAGCCCATCTGAGCAGGCAGCTGGTGGAAACACATAAAGCAAAATTATGATTAAGAAACTAAAATAACCAGAAAGACACATAAAGACAAACAGGTACACAGAAGCAAAAATCAATAAACAAATACAGAAGCTGAAATAAATAAGATGAGAGTAAGAACCAACAGATGATCGTGTCCTTGTCACAGGGTTGGCCACCAACCGAATTTTAAGCCGGTTCCTCGGTATCTGGTAATCCCCATAACGGCAGTACTGGGACACTTCTTCCACCACACTGGATAGTTTATACAGTCCCTTATTGTGGCTGAACAGCTGCCTCTCAATATGGGGACTTTGTCAATTTAATACACGAATTAGAAAGAGAGAACGACAGACTGTAAATGGACACAACTCAGCTCTTCGGTAATTACGGAGCAACTGTATCGTTAAACTGAGAAAGCACCATTCTGCTTTTGACAACAAGAAAGGGCCGTGAGGGAAATAATCAATGATCCTTTGTCAATGCCGTTGCTCAATAGTTTTATGAGGGAAATTGATTGTACTCATCTGTCTTTCCTAACACGTGGCAAAGCACCACTCTCCCTGCCATAAACACATTTGGCACCAACGCCCTCCAAGCCTTATTGTCCACGTTTGCTTTGTGGGCAGTGAAAGAGGTGAATTTATGTAGCATGACGCATAAAACCCTGCGATCCATTTAAAATGACTTACATTGGTTTATCAGGTCACTGAATCTGCAGGGCAAATAGACATTTATGGAGAGGCCTCTCTAAACGACCGTTTGCTTTGCAACTTTGTCCAATGCATTACTCAAATACATCTCCACTAACATCCCTTGCTTTCATTACTCATAAAGGACAAATAAGACGCTGATGATATCTGTAAAAATAAAAAAGCAACAGCCTGTTTAAAAAACAAATGACGAGCACTCTGCTCATGAAGTCAGTTTGTGCTCTAATATAATAAACAGCCACAGGCCACTTATGCTGTGGTTTCTCTAGGTCAAAGTTTTTAATGGCCAAGCACAACGTACTCATACAAACATAACAGTAACACAGCGCCACCCTGTGGCCCAGAGGATATATCACAATTTAAACACGGAAAAAAATTCTTATGACTTGAGGTGTTGTGCCATTTTGCATCAATAACATGTCTTCTTTCCCACTTGTGAAAATAAATGCCCAAAATACACATTTAGATATTACTCCACTTTCTCTGCTGTTTAATCAAAGTAATAATGTTGGATTTTGTGTATGTAATCAAATGGTGAAGCTTCAAGTGTATATTTAAGTAAAGAATTTATTATTAAGTACATTATAATTGTATAACATTCTATAAATACTATAAATCCTCACTTCAGTAGCATATCCAAACTTTCCAATTTGATATCTATGCGCCCAAAGTTTTTACTGAGTCACTCAAAGCCTGCTGAACTGGTGACTTAAATGTGATTTGATCCAAGATCAGGATTTCTTGCCAATTTACACGCATAATTTAACTGGCAATGCCCAGTTTGCATATTTAAACATAAAAGAAAATTCCTAATACAAAAAAAAACTTCTGTAATGTAAGTAGTCACCTGAGGAAGTTGGTATTTTTGTTTTGTACCTTATACGCCTGTTATGAGACCCCTTAAAAGGACTTCTCTTTCTCTTTTGCCTTTCTTGTGAACCTGCTGTGGGGGCTCAGCATGAGATGCTGCATCTTTACATATATATTCCTCATGAAAAAGCCTGTTTAAAGACACAGACAGCTGGAGACCTCACGACAGAGTATTCTCTCCTGTTTTACGTCTTCCAAGTCCACTTTAAACTTGCTGCCTGGGCGCATGCACAGTTGACGAGTTATAATGTCAGTTTTCCACAGATGAGTTCCTTGCACTCACTCTTCAATGACGAAATTTACATGACAGGGACCCAAGCAGACACAAAAAGTATAAAACCCGTTTAAGCCACAAGTTCTTGCCATCCATTCAAGTAGCCAGTGTACTTGTTCTAAAAGTGAAAAAGTAATTTTCATTATATATTCTCTTTTCTCTTAATTCCATGTTAGTAATTTAGATCAGCGGTCTCCAACCTTTTTTGCGCCACGGACCGGTTTATGCCCGACAATATTTTCATGGACCGGCCTTTAAGGTGTCGCGGATAAATACAACAAAATAAAACTAGTACCGGTACCAAAAAAAGAAGATTTATTCATAACACACGTGAAAAGACGCAGGAAAACCGAGTAAATGATAAAAACAATAACAAAATAATGCTGAAAACCGATAAAAACCCTGAAAACCATACATTTCACACCTGAGCCTCAACTCTCGCGGCCCGGTACTAAACAACTCACGGACCGGTACCGGTCCGAGGCCCGGGGGTTGGGGACCGCTGGTTTAGATCGTAGATTTGTCTTTTGCTTCACTATTAGTCCATCCTGAGACCGCAGTGTTGCTTTGACAGCTGTCATCACTGCTGGTGTTTCATGGTAGTTAGGAAGAAGGGATTCTCGTTTTCCTGCTGCATCTGATTTACTGGGACACTACAGTGGCCATGCATCCTAGAAAAAAGCACCAACTGGAATACATTATATTCTGCTGCCTGAAATGATTTACAGCTGATCTGTAAAATTGAACTAGATAAGAGGAAGCAACACAGCGAAAGATCAAGATGCCTCCCCAGTGTCGGCACTCGACAGATGCCGAACTCTGAGATTTATCACAGGAGAAATTACCTCTATACGATGCATATTTTCCAACAGCTGAGCAAAAGAGTGGAGCTCCACCAGTGGGACCACCCTTCTGCTGGAGGACTGCTCAGACTGAGCTTCTTTGTTCAGTGCAGGAATCAAAGCAGGAAATTCCAGGTGGCAGTGTTTCTAAGAAAGAAGCAGAAAGTAAAAAGCAAAGGAGTTAAAATCATGATAAACTGCTGTGAATACAAATAATTATGTATCTCCTTTGACTAACAGTTCAAAACACAATGATAATGAATGGAAGGAAAAAAAAGCATCAGGCAGCACAAGAAAATGTACTGTGGTCTAACATTTCAAAGTAATCAAGAAAATGATCTGCAGTGTACATCTGAATGAAAATATGCCAATTTTTTTTGCTGGCACAAATAAAGTACACACTAATGTGAACCTCCAACAAATGAAAAGCTGGGAAGGTAGTGTCAGGCAGTAGCTGACGGTTGGCTACAAACCCAATAAAAAGATGCATACCCTTTTTCTTGGGTTGGTTTTATCCTTGTTTGTGAAGACCAGACTGATGCTGGAAGCGCCCTGCAAACCGTTCCTCTTCTGGACAGCAATCAATGCTGATTTCCAGGGAGAAATGTGGTTCCTAAACCCACTCTGCAACAAAAGAGGAAAACCACCATGTTTGCTTTGTTTTCAAGAGAATGGTCGTATTCCAAGAGCAAGTATGTTTTATGTACAAACCTTCATCCGTGATGGAATGGAGAGTGTCACCAGTTCAGGGCAAAACACTTTGTATAGTGACAGTAGGTGAAGGAGGAAAGGCTGTCTTCCCTGAGAAGAAAACAATAAACAATCAGTCCCATCTTTGTACTCTGCATCACATTTTTTGTGTCTTTCATAATGAGATGCGCGACAAGGGCAACTGGAAGGGTAACTGTTTATGGGAAAATTGTGCCATTGCATTTCTGCAATTAAATTCCAAAATGATTCTCACACTGAGGAAGGAAATAATGAAATTCACTTGATTAATGATGACATCAAAACCGCAGGATGCTTACCAGTTTAGATTGTAGTTCCAGTAGCTTCCTGACTCTGAAGACTCGCACTACCGCGACAAAATGAGACGTTAAAAAACCTCAGAAAAGTGAAAACAAAGAAGTAAACTGAAAAAAGGGGGAATAGTATTTTCATAGCATAGGGATCTGATTTCAAGGATAAAAATATTTGGCTTACCGCTTTCCTTTCGGGTCAAAAGGTACAAGAGATGGCAGATGAAAGGACACTGAAAAATTTTGACAACATGATTAATCAATTCACACCTTTAAAACATAACTATTTATCTTGCCAGCTGTTGAAAGCACAGTCCAGCTTAGTGAAAAGCGTGCCTGACGTGTGTAAATGCCATCGGATTTGTCTAAACAGTCATTTCAACCCATTATTATAAAGATCACCAGCACTTACCAGATTTTCATCTGTGACAAAGTTGAAGATGAAGCCATAAATTGCTCGTAGCTGGTCCTTTGCATCAATCATATCAAATACAGTCAATACCCACTTTATGAAAAGAACCTGCATGGAAGAGAAGTTTGATGATCGTTAATGTCACACTCTTATCAAATGGAACAATGAAATTAAGTCTTCAGTGTGACCCCAGGAATAAACAAGGCATAAAACTAAACAAGTCTGAACTTCAAAACACACCAGAAGAACTTCAGAAGTGGAGTATTTGAGCCTGAGTTGTATTTTATTTTGAAAATTGGCTGGTATCTCTTAACTGCTCCTACATCTCACTTCCTGCACTTTTCAGCTGCTCGTTGGAATCCCAAAATATACCCTGTGCTAATTTTAGTGTGGCAGAGCTGAAAAGGTGGACTTGGTGGATTTACAATCATTATACTAAACAGACACGACTAGCTCCAGTGACTGCACTGGAGCTCAAACAGAACTGCAACACAGCCAGACTCACGTGTTCCCTGGACAAATATTCTTCCAGACAATAATTAATGAACAGAAAATGAGAAGAAGACTTTAGGCACATCAAACAAAGTTTTACTGCCCCAAAAGTTAACTGAATCCCTAAAGAAGGATTGGAAGTTATAATATTTCCTTTAGTGCAAATATTTTACGTGCACTTACTTGAGTGCTGATGGGCATCTTGCCGACGCTGAGCCAAACCACTGCTCGAACAACAGCCTCCTGTGGCACCACAGAGGCAGGAATCAGACACTTGAGCACCCGGACACATGGAGGAGTCCCTGCACAGAAAATTCAGAGCAAAATGTATCAAAAGGAACCTTAAAGAGTGCAGAATGACGTCATATCAAAGACATTACCACACATGTTTTCACACTGTCCAAATGACTGTACAATTAAAAGAATGAAACTCACATCACATCGATTAGAAATAATAATTCTTTATATTGTATAAACTATACAATTAATATTATATTACTATAAAGATCTTTTCAATTAACCTTCACAATATTACATTGTGGAAGACTACAATAGATCTGTTGTGCTTATGCTCTCTTTTTCTATTGACAGTACAAAGACTGGCATTGTTGTTGGTGAATTGTTGTTTTCAAATCAATTAAGTGTGAAAAGTGTAACCAAAAGTACATTTGCTAGGTCCTCAATCTGACAGACTCCTGCTCTCTACAATTCTGTTACACAAGCCCATCCTTCCTGCTGGAAAATCCCCAATTGACCCATTTTGAAGCTGATGCAAAGACAGTCTTACCCATACGGAGGCTCATGGCAAACTCCAGCATAATAGAAACTGCTTCTGGGGGAAGTCCCTGACTATAGGCCACCTTTTCCACTTGCACCAGGTTCTTCTCCAGCTCATCGTTCCCCTGAACAGGAGTCCCTGCTTCAACTACATGGAGGAGAGGTGACATTGTATTTAAGTGTGTACATTTATATAAATGGAAAAAACACTTACACCAATATTTCCTAAGAGACTTCAGGAAAGAGATGATTCTAAATTGCCCATAAGTGTGAATGTGAGTATGAATGGTTGTCCGTCTATGCGTTAGCCATGCGACAGACTGTCAATCTGTCCAGGGTGTACCCTGCCTCTCGCCCTATGGTAGCTGGGATAGGCTCCAGCCTACCCTCATAAGGATCAGCGGAAGAGAATGGATAGATGGATGTAAACAGTTTTATGTAAAGAAGTGACTTGCAGGGTCTTAAAATGGAATGTGTTAATGAGCTGATAAGCAAACAAAACAAAACAAAAACATAAACAAAACCGTTTCACACACTAGAATAAGTCAGCAACTTCGATATCGCATGACAGGGTATGAGCTGATATAAACAGTTTGCTTCATCAGACCCCCCCCCCCCCTTTTAGAAAAACAGTTTATTACATGTTTACTCACTGCGACATAAAAACTGTCTGTTTTCGCAATTTAGCTCAGTGTTAAATCCATCATCAAATAGTCACACATTTGCTGGCTTCTCATTGAGAATAACAAAAACAGACCACAGCGCTGCTGTCATCTAGAGTCAAATCACAGAAATAATTTAGACTTTTCTTGGTTACAAGGACATAGGGGGTTATTTAGATACAACACAGCTCCAGGGTGAAAATATTTGTCAGATTAGTTAAAAGTAATAATAAATTAGTTGGCTGATGCTAGACAATGTTTGATGCTTTATTGCTTACATGCTAAAGTATTTCATCAGAAGGCGTGTGGTACATTCCTTTTTCTGCATTTTCAAGAAAATAACAATAAATACATTAAAAATGTGAAGACAAAAACAACTAAAATGATCTAAAATAAAACATCCAAGTGATGTCAGTCTCTTGAATCATTTCATCCTTGAATCCTTTTATGCCAAGTTAATTAATTAATGCATCCAATGCCTTTTAAGATTTTTAATAAGTTGCAGGAACCAGGGTCACTGTAGACAAGTTATTCAGGAATGCATCACTAACAGTGCCTTTAACCACTTCATCACTAGCACTAAATAGAACTAACATAAAATAACAAGAATAAGAACACAAATGGTGAAGATATGGAAGAGAATCCTGGATGAATAATTAACTCGTATCTAAATATTTATGAGAGATACTAATTTCTGGAGGGAAAAATAAAACAAAGAGTCAAAAGAGCACAATTAAAGAAATATAAAGACTCTTGAAAATCACATGAGATGGTTCAAAATTCAATACAACACAGTTTTTCAGTCCTGTTGTCATTCACCACGAATGTTCAAAGACATGCAAAAACCAAATCATGGGAAATTTGCAGCTCCACATATTCTTTCTGGTTAAGAAATGCTACACTAATGTCTAATCGGCTAAAAGACTATAATAAAGGTTGTGCTCAATTATTAAAAATTATGAAGTTAATCAAATTTCTGACATGTAGTAAAGCCTTTTTACCCAGTTAAAGTTACTTGTGACTGTCGTAGGTCTATACTTTCCTGTTCATGTAAATACTGGAATGTTTGTGTTTTCAACACTGGCTTAATACTAGGTCTGACAGAAGATTGCTTATCTGCTTGTTTAAAAATAATGATGATTACCCATCAGTAACTACAAGTTACATCACCACTCCATTGACTGCAAGTGATATTTTAATTGAACATTTACATCTTAGGTTGTTTAAAATTACTATAAGACTCTTCTAACCACCTATTTGAAGGAAATCCTCCACATAAGTCAACAGATTTTGAAATACTTAGTTCAAAAGAAAGCTGTCAATCTACTATATTTGTCTGTGTTATTGATTTAATGCATTAACCCTGTAGCAAACTGGTGGTCTGTCCAGGGTGTACCACACCTGTCACCTTATGACACCAGGGATAGGCTTCAGGCCCCGTGACAACGAATTGGGTAAGCAGACGATAAATCGATAGTTTACGTAGATTATAGATTATATTACTGCAAAACATACAGTAACAAACTTTGGGTGATGAGTAGAGACTTTAATCAAATCCAGTGAAATACATATTTTAATTTGTTTAGCTCACAACGATTATGACTGACATAAAAAAATTGCTTGAAGTAGAGCTTCGAGATAATACGAGTCCCATAGACGTATTAGAGTATTTTCCTCATTCTTTCTTGTTTTAAAAGAATATCCATGCAATCAAGTGAGAGGTTTAAGCGAGCTTGCTGACCCCTTTGTGTTTTGGCACGACACAATGCCTGTTACCTAATAGCCAAAGACGCCGATATTTTTGGCTTCCCCGGGGTCCCGATGCTAATACAAGGGAGGCGTATGCTAGCTAGCTGCGTTACACGCTACATTAAATACAAAGGTAACGAAATCATACACTTTTTTCAGGCCTCGTTGGATTTTCTCCATCTGTTTTCTGCTGAGGTTAAACACTGTATAGTTAGTAACAGTAACGCCACAGCCTGTTGTTGGGCGGAGGTTTATATTTTGACGTACCGTCAGAGAAGTATTTCAGAGCTAAAACAAACGAGTCCTCCGCCTCGTTCTTCCTCCTCTCCTTTTCTGCAACTCTTATACTTCTGTTACCGCTCCGACTGGACACAGATTGGTCGCTTACAGACGATTGGTCTGAATCCGACAGATTTTGCGTTGTTGCCATCTCTACATTGCCAAAACTTAAAAACACGGTAACCCCCTTCGTCTTCGGCCATTCAAACAAAACTCAAATCATCCGCGCGACCGTTTGCCCTGCGCTTGCGCAGTCTGGGCTTCCCGTTCTGTTGCTTCGCGGGAGTTGTAGTCCTTTCGTCTTCCACTTCGCTGAGTGCCGGTCGTTATTCTGTGCCTCATATTCACTGGTGTAGATTTGTTCTTCATAATAAATGTTTTACATTTTTAATAAAGTGATGAACAGAATACAAAGGGACCGGTCAGATATCTTAAACACTCTGTGAACAAAGAAGCTGACACTCTAAAATTACTCACGTATCTATGGGTTGCATTTATTTAAGAGCCACAGGCCTAACAAAACTGGACCCTATTTTAAGAAAGCAAAAATAATGCTGTGTGTTTACCCTAACTGTATGCATAGCAAGCCACTACTGCTCACTCTGTTTTCAATCTGTTATATGTTTGTAAAGCACATTTTTTGTAAAAATGCTGTTTACATTCATATGACACTTATAAAGAACTACAAATCACAGATTAATTACAGATAATGAACTTAAGGAGGGTTAGAAGCCTTCATATCAACCTAGCAATAGCTGATATATAGGCTATATCAGTCTTTTAATTTACTTTGGTGCTCACAGCAAAAGATTTCACTTCACTAATGAAGTTACATTTTAGCACCTCATATCTTGCCAGCCATTCTTGAATCCTGTAGCCTTTAAACGCTTTGTCCAAAATTAAATACCAACACTTCTGAGTCTTCCTACATATAGATGCCAGATCCTTAGTCGAATGCAGTCTACAGTGGGAGGACAATATCCCAGATGTATACAATCTTTTTTTTTTTGTAGAACAAAGCTATTTTAATGCCCTTCTTGACTCAACTCCAGAGGGATTTATTTCTCCTCCCTGTATCAAACTTGGCATCTTTTGATTGTTTTAGGCAAATCTGTAAACCATTACACTATAGATCATCTCACATATATTCTGTGGCATAATTTCCATGGAATATTGATGCTTAACTAATTAATGTAACAGCCATATTGGACTTTATGGATTGATTAGAATATTTTTGATAACTCGCCCTTTTTCCAGTCTTTTCCAAAACTGGCACAGAAAATCTTCAGATCAAGCCTTGCAGAAATCAGCCTTGTCAGGTGGATTTTAAAAAAATCTGTCATTTACAATTTAAATCAAAAGCACAGTCGACAAACATCAAGTGAGACTTTGTATGAGCTTTTGGAACAAAGATCGTAGCTCATCCCAAAATATCAACGTGACAACCACGATAACAGCTTGTGAGAGTGTGGTGCTTCAGTGCCTCCTTATTTATCCCCTTTAGAAAAACATCTTTTGCAAGAAAAAATAATGCCCTCCTGTAATTCAGCAGCAAAACCCAAAATGCTATGTCTATCCTGAATTTTCTTTTTCATAGTTATATGTATCTATGTTAGTAAATATGCCTGTAAAAGACATGTCCATGTCTAAGAACACGCAGGGCAAAGGATCTAAGATGCCTATGCCATTTCGCAGAGATTGAATTCATTTTCCAGAGATCATATTATATTTCATTTACCTAATATTTTCTTCAGTATGCCAGAAATCTCAGCTGCAACTCACAAACAAATTTCTCTTTTCATGTGGACAAAGCTGTTCTGCAAACATCAGTCATAATTTGCCCTTTGGGGAATGCATAATGCATGATTTTTAAAGCTTGTCTTCTTATAACTTTCATCCAAACTGTAATAAATATCCCATCCAGCTTTCATGCTCAGCAGGAGGAAAAGTGGCTTAAGACAAACAACCATCAGAACCAGTCTGTGCAGTGAGCCTGTTTGATTGTTGCTCATATGAGGGTTTGTTTTTTTGCTGTGTCAGACACAGCTTTGAGTTTAGGCCATCAGGAGTCATCTTATGAGAAAATTCACATAAACAAAACACGGTGCGAAAGTCAGTCCCTTCTGACAATAATAACTTAATGCCAGCCTGAGTTAAGCAGTATTTTATAATAAACCAATCTATGTGCAATGGACAGAATAAAATGACCAAGACTTCTCTTGCAGAGCTGTTGCAAACAGTACTTTTCTAGGTAGTATGTAGGATATGTGCTAATATGAAGGAATTACTTTGACAGGGACTGGCTGAAGTTATATAACAAGGCAACAAGGGGGGGGGAGACAGCAGCTCATGATTCATATTTAAGGTATTTTTAGTTAACTTTAATGGAATGAAATGCACTAGTCAGGCTGAGCTCCAATTCTTTATTTTAAGTATATCATTTACAGAAATATTGTGAGTCTCAAAATTGACAGTATTTTCAACCACAGTAGGAATTATTTTCATATCTTTAGAGAAGAAGAAACAAACCCGTGATTAGAATTTAAGACTTCCAACTGTGAATTACAAATGGTGAAATTGAGTTTCGATGAGAAAATACTCTTCTGATCTGGTTATGTTCTGCAGTACAAGCCGGCTGCCGCCGTCTGAGGCAGCGAGCACCATCATTCCCAGCTAAACAACTTCAGTGTAATAACAGAACTGAAAGGATGATATTCAGCTTATTTTACTTTGAGAAGATTTCATGCGTACTTCTGCAAATGTCTACTGAGACGAAAAATGAAAAAGGATTTATAGGTTGTTTTTTTAACCAAAGGAGTCACTGGGTAACACTGCATCAACATCAGACCTGGATAAGTAAGACTAATTAAAAAAGTACAGTAAGTCCAAAATTCCCCTTATCAGTGCCTTTTTTAGTTTAAATTCTGTAAATTTGACCAAATTAAACATGCTTGAAATTCATCATTAACCTCTCCTACCTACAATATAAAAACAAATTAGAAAGCAAAACAACAAAGATTCTTCAATGAAAAACAGCATTCTCAAATCAACCTAAAACATAACAGAGATTCTTAGTAGAGTAAAACATTGAACACAGTGTAGGACTGAAATAAATAGGGAAACAGGGACGAGACAATGAGCTGAGCTCATCAGTTTCCAAAGGTACGATTGTCCACAGTTATGTAGAAGACGGATGGGTCAGGAGTTCTCAGTTTCACAGTAAGAGTGTAGAGGAGTAGGTGAGAGTCATCAGTCAGCAGGTGGATGGGACAGAGGATGTGTGTGTGTGTGTAGTATTATTACTAGGAGTGAATGTTTCCTTCAAAATTTGAATGACTACAATCCATAGACCAAGAGGAAAGACCTTAAGACTGCTTGACCTTGTTCTTTTCCTGATCGTTGATGTGCTGTTCCTCTCTGCTGTCCTCTCTTTCTGGCCGGTCATCACTCTGGCGAGCAATGAGCAATCGGCAGGTGAGCAGAATACCAAAGACTAGAGCGTGGGCGTACCGTTTCAGGGGGTCTCCTACTAGCTGGTGAAAGAAGAGCACAGCCAGCATGACGAGCAGCAGCAAGAAGTTGGCTACGTCCTTCGGCCGGCCTGGTACAAGGGTGAGAACCACCCCACAGCCCACCTCCAGAGAGCCAATGATCTTACGTAGCAGGACTGAGCTGATCCCGATCTTCTTCAGGCCCGGCAATGCTTTGGCATAACTCTTGTATGCCCTTTTCTAGAAAGAAAAAAAGAAATCTTCATGAATACCTATAGTGTGTAACTTTGGCCTACAGGCTGCTATGAATGTCCTTTAGTGAGGCCGTGTAAGGACCAGGTGGAGTCACCACACTCAGGTCAGCAGGTACAACATCTAAATGACAGTTTATCATCACTGTGGCTGCACAATGACTCTCCAGCCTATTGCTCACTGCTCAAGAAAACCTGCAAACTCATGCAATTAGGATATTCAGTGAGCTTGGGAATGCAGTAATTAAACCAACAGGCATGCCATCGATGATCTTCCACAGGATAGTTCAACATCAGCACCCGCAGGTGCATCTCACAGAAATTGCTCGAATGCGCCACCATTGCTCTCCAACTGCTAAGTTGCTTATCTATCTATCTATCTATCTATCCATCCATCCATCCATCCTTGGGAGCTACAAGACATTTTAGGTTATAAAGGCCAATCTCTCAATTCCAAAACTGTTAATTATCCCGCATGCTTGTTTGTATCTTTAAGCTGAATTACAGCATGTTTTAAGAAGAAAAAGGAAGTGCTTTCATTCATTCATTATTCATCCATATTCAGCTAAGGATAGGCCCGTTTTAAACTATTTTATGCATGCTATCTGTTTAAATGATGTTACAGGGATGGCTGCTAAAATAATTTGAGTCTTATCCTAAAACACGGTGGCTTAGCATGCGTGCTAAAAGTATTGTTGCAGGCAACAATAGCAGGTCTAAACATTTGTATAACCGTACAGGACTCTCCACTGGGAAAGCAAGCAACAGACAGGCCTATTAAAAGAGCAACCCAGCATCTAAAACACTCATTTTTCCGTCCTTTTACTATTTAGGTCAGCTTCCCTACACGTTGAGTCTGTAGCCACCGCAGAACAATGGCCTTTACCCCCCCTCAAAGATGCGGACACTTCACGGGTAAGACTCAACGCTACTCACCATTTCGTCGTATGCATCTTTGCTTAGTCTCGGGGTGAGCTTAATGGTCCCCATAAACACGAAAAATAAACCCAGAGCAAAAGAAAGAGCCACAATGGTTATTGTCCTTGGTGAAGCCATTTTTCAGTACCGTGCATGCGGCCGGGCGCTTCCCGCTGAGCTGAATGAAAGTCGGACCGTTTCCCGGTGAAGATGTGCGAGGGGGATGGGCTTCTGGATCTACCATAAAAATGGCGACCGGGGTCCCTGCCTGCTCCGCATCCAGCAGCAGCAGGAAGGGAGCTGCTGGATGCGGAGCAGGCAGAAGACCTACTTCTCATCTTAGTTTAAGAATAAGATTAAAGGGAAGGGACACGCATCCTACGTGAAACACTCATAGTGCTGAATTATGGCATTAGCTTACAGCCAAGATAAAAGCTCTGGGTTCAAGTTGCTTAACAACAACTTTATATGTGAGTTTTGTGCCTATCTGCGATTTTAACGAAAAGAGGTAACATATAAAACCCACTTCTGTGCTATATGCTGGGATAAATGTTTGCATGCATTATCATGGGCATGAATGACATGGTCATTTTGTGCTTTCAGTTATTTCTTTGAAATGTTCTTTTTCCAGAGTGTGAATAGTTATCCAGCATGCACTTTTAATGATTTTAAAAAACAACAAATGGGTGCACAGATTTGAAGTGGCTCAAATGTAAACATGCATCACCACTAATATTTGCTTGAATGTCCCTTAATAAGTTGCACCTCAACTAGATGCTTGTGGGAGCCATCAACTAGCCTCTGGCATAGTCCTGGTTGGATATTTGACCACTCCTCTTGGGATTGGTGGGTTTCCTGGCATAGGCCCAGCTTTTAAGTGCAGTCCACAAATTCAGTAGGGTTCAACAGGGTTCAGGTTGACCTGACCTGCTGACCTGCTTTATCCATTCCAAATCCATCCTCCAAATTTCAGCCGAGCTTGAAGATGTAGCAGGGGCTTCTTTCATGGTTGGCACCCTCTCAGCCCACGGTAAAGAAAACCTTGCTTCACTGTCAATAGTGACACTGGTGTTCCAGCAATTTCCATTCCATAACAGGCTTGAGCCTTGCTGGTCGCTGGGTTGCTCCTGAATATCCTGACAAATTTTCTCTCATATCTGGGTGCCAGATATTCTTCCTGACCTTGGTGAAGGTCACATCTAAAGGACTTATACAATTGTACATCTTTTTGGTGACTGCTGAGGTCTTTGCTGTCCAGGACAGACCAGCATAAGCCCTCACAGTCACCACTGATGTAGACGGGGAGCTGGTCTGCACTGACATCTTCCTGATGTCAAAGATGATTTGCTTTGTTTTCCTGGAGTTCAGTGTCAGGTTGTTTGCTGAAATCAGGGGCGATTTTAGCCCATTTTTGGGGGTGCTTAAGCACCCCCAAAATGAATCAAAGCACCCCCAAAGATTTCTTACTTTTTTTGACAATATTTGCTGTTTGTGTGACACACTACTAAAAATATAAAAAGCATACAGTACTGTACTTGTTTGAGACGTAGCATTTTAACAACAAAAGTATAGATAACCCCCCTCCCAAAATGGTTTGTTCCAGCTCTCCCCTGCTCTGGCTCTAGCGCTTGCTACCAGAGCGATGGTGGCTGAGACGCAGCGGAGCAGAGGGGCTTAAAACAGGACATGTTAGCTGCATTTAACCTTCAGTTACTCTTCATATAGTTAGGTAGGAGTCAGACCATGTTTCTTTTTAGCTGAAAAACATTACACCCAGGTAACCTGCAGTGTTGAAAACATGTTTTCGACGATGTTTGCTACCCTACAATCCGTCCTGCTCTGTAGTAAAATCAGCGACATTTGACCGTCCTGTTGCTCCCATTGAAATTTATACAGCCTATTTAAAATCTAAAACTTTAAATCGTCCGCAGCCTACTTTTGGTTACTACTGTCCTGTTTGAATTGGATACTAACTAGCTAACTGACTGGATGCCCATTAACCTTATAACTCCTGTTGTGTGTGTGTGTGTGTGTGTGTGTGTGTGTGTGTGTGTGTGTGTGTGCAGAGAGACAGCAGGTTCATAATGGATATGAGGAAGTTTTTTCAAAAAAAGGAGCCACATTCAGGTAAAAGTGTAAAATCAAATGATCCGTCAATCAAGAATAATGTTGGATCAGTGTTTCAATGTTTATATCTTTTATTAGATGTTCATGTGGTTTGGTTATTTGCCTTTTGGTTAAAAGTAGACTGAAAGAGGACTTTTTGTTAGTGATCTTAATAGAATAGTTTTCATATTAATGTAATTTTTCATCTAATTGAATACAATCTATTTGTGTATGATTGTCAGTCCAAAGAGGGAGAGAGGAAAGAGGGGAATGTGAGGAGAAAGGGCAAGGTCAGGAAGAACCAGGTAAGGAAACAGACAGGGAACAGTGACAGGCACAACAGAAACTGTTAAACTGACAAAGAGAAAAAACCTGATTTTACTCACACAATCTGGAAGTTGTGTTCTCGCTATATTAAAGCTGCTATACAGAATCTGCAAAACAAACTGGGTTGAAACATTTTTGACCCTCTTTAACAACATTCCAACATAAGATTATAATTGATTGGGGAGATTAAAATTAATGATATATTTTTATGTGGTTCAGCCACAACTCTACTAAAACCTCAGCCAGTAATAGGTAGGCCAACTTTTGGACCGTCCAGTTGTCTGTATGACTGCTGCAGTATGTACATCACATTTGCACACTATCAGAAAGTGCCAAACAGCCCTGGTGGAGCGAGGAGCTGTAAAGAGAAGCAGATGCTCTGTTTATATTCTAAAAATGTTTTAAGCTTGTTTCAAAGATTCTGTACTGCAGCTTTAAATGTTTTCCAAAAGCACACAGACACTTATCAGTGTTTCTCACACTTTTTACAGTGTGTACCACCTGATAAATATGTCAAGCTCTCCTAAGTACCACTATGAAAGCATGAAACTCATAAATCTTACAACACAAAATTATTATTATTAAATTAGTAAAATTAGTATCTGCAATAAAGATTTTTTCATACATTGTATACATTCTACCACAGGCAAAGCTGCCTCCATTTTTATAGTTTTTATTAATATTTTGTAATAATTTATTTGTAATAATTTATTCTGTTTTGGGAGTGTTTTTTATGTATCTGTATTATATTATACATACACATTAAAAGTGAATCTCTGTCCAAAAAATGCACTCAGTTTACTTTTTACTCACTATAAGCATCATTCATTATTCTCACCCAGTAATTAAGGTTAGGATATGTATTTTTTCTATTCCAATCCATTCTTCTTTTGCAACATTTAAATAACCTTGATCAGATTTGATGGTTTTGTTACATACTTTAAAAAAGTGTTTTGCTTTTCTTTCACAAATGTGGGGATTAAATTGTATTAAAATGTACAAAACAGTGATGTCATGTTTTGTGACGAGGACCCAGGCACAGAGAGACTTGATGAATTTAAGAATCTTATGATTTAATAAAGAAATTTGCAAACTTGCACAGAGATGGTAAAATTATGATGATTGATAACGGAGACGAAGACAACAGACGATGAGGACAGGGAGGAACGGGGGTTTAAATGCACTAAAGTGACAGTCAGAGAGAACTTGGGACAACATTTAAGGATGCAGGGACTGACAGAGACAGGTTTATCTTGCCTGGCTGGGCAGCTCTCTGGATGCTCAGCTTCCCCAAAGCTCTGATCCTAGAATCGCCCCTGGTTTAAATGACAGGTTAATAAATACAAACATAATGAAAAACTTCTTGAAGGTGACTGTTTTTCTCTGATTATTTTCAATATTATATTTTGAGAGTCAGCTATTTTATACTCTTTACATGTTCATCTGGCAAAAGAAAAATGATTTTCTTATAACTAAAATAGATCGAGACGTACGCCTTCATTAACTCATCTATATAAACATTTTGTTGAGGGTACAGAAGCCGTGGTAGTTTATCTCGAAACAACAACTGTAATCTCCATATATTTCAACTATTTCCTGGAAAAAAAAAAGTGAACTTTAACCTCAAAATAAGTAGTTCATTCTTAAGGAGGCTCTAATACTTTGTAATAAACAAACCACACCCTGGCTCTTGTCACTGCCAGGATATTTCTTTAGCACCTCCCTTCACAGATCTGTGTGTATCAGGATGGGTCTAAACAACATGGTGTAAATGCAGTTGCTGGTGAGCCTCATTTCCTGTAGGAGGAGAAAAAGAGCAGAGATCTGTTTCCCTTCACAGCACAGAGGTTGTTTCTGTTCAGAGGAAGTGAAACTGTCTGACAGTCACTGAGAGACGGTGAAACAGCACAGCACATGAATCAAATGGACCAAACAAAATTCTGCTGTTCAGTCTGTTTGGATCTACTGAAGGATCCGGTGGCTATTCCCTGTGGACACAGCTACTGCATGAACTGTATTAAAAGCTTCTGGGATGAAGAGGAAAAGAAGAAAATCTACAGCTGCCCTCAGTGCCGGAGGACTTTCACAGCGAGGCCTGTCCTGGAGAAAAACACCATGTTAGCAGATTTAGTGGAGGAGCTGAAGAAGACTGGACTCCAAGCTGCTCCTGCTGATCACTGCTATGCTGGACCTGAAGATGTGGCCTGTGATGTCTGCACTGGAAGAAAAATGAAAGCCTTCAAGTCCTGTTTATTCTGTCTGGCATCTTACTGTGAGAAACACCTTCAGAGTCATAATATTGCTGCAGCTTCATTAAAGAAACACAAGCTGGTGGAGCCCTCCAAGAAGCTCCAGGAGAACATCTGCTCTCGTCATGATGAGGTGAAGAAGATGTTCTGCCGTACTGATCAGCAGAGTATCTGTTATCTCTGCTCTGTGGATGAACATAAAGGCCACGACACAGTCTCAGCTGCAGCAGAAAGGACTGAGAGGCAGAGAGAGCTGGAGGTGAGTCGACAAAACATCCAGCAGAGAATCCAGGACAGAGAGAAAGATGTGAAGCTGCTTCAACAGCAGGTGGAGGCCATCAATCAGTCTGCTGATCAAACAGTGGAGCACAGTGAGAAGATCTTCACTGAGATGATCCATCTCATCCAGAAAAGAAGCTCTGATGTGAAGCAGCAGATCAGATCCCAGCAGGAAACTGAAGCGAGTCGAGTCAAAGAGCTTCAGGAGAAGCTGGAGCAGGAGATCACTGAGCTGAAGAGGAAAGATGCTGAGCTGAAGCAGCTCTCACACACAGAGGATCACATCCAGTTTCTACACAACTACCCCTCACTGTCAGCACTCAGTGAGTCTACAGACTCATCCAGCATCAATATCCGTCCTCTGAGCTACTTTGAGGATGTGACAGCAGCTGTGTCAGAGGTCAGAGATAAACTACAGGACATCCTGAGAGAGGAATGGACAAACATCTCACTGACAGTCACTGAAGTGGATGTTTTACTGTCAGATCCATCAGAGCCAAAGACCAGAGCTGGATTCTTAAAATATTCATGTGAAATCACACTGGATCCAAACACAGCACACACATGGCTGTTATTATCAGAGGGGAACAGAAAAGCAACATTTATGAAACAACAACAGACTTATTCTGATCATCCAGACAGATTCATTGGACCGTGGCAGGTCCTGAGTAGAGAGAGTCTGACTGGACGTTGTTACTGGGAGGTGGAGTGGAGAGGGGAAGTTCGAGTAGCAGTCGCATACAAGAATATCAGCAGAACAGGATATGAATCGAATTTTGGATGTAATGACAAATCTTGGTCAATAGGTTTTAACAACAACAGTTATACATTTTGGTACAACAAAATCCAAACTCGTGTCTCAGGTCCTCGTTCCTCCAGAGTAGGAGTGTACCTGGATCACAGAGCAGGTATTTTGTCCTTCTACAGCGTCTCTGAAACCATGACTCTCCTCCACAGAGTCCAGACCACATTCACTCAGCCGCTCTATGCTGGACTGTTGGTTTACTATGAAGCCAAAGCTGAGTTGATTAAAGTGAAATAGACTGAAGTCTTTCATATTGTGGGTTCAAATCTGTATTTTAGTTTCATTTTATTTTCTCTCCATCATTTCTGCACAGAGATCAGCTGTCAGTCAAACATTATGGGTGGTACCTCCACATCTTCTAGTTGTTCTCTTGATGTTTCTGAGTTTTTAAAGGAGATCTTTCCTGTGACTGTTTATGGAGGCTATCACTGCTCATCATCATTTTGATTTACTAAAATATTTCTCCACATGAAAATGTAAACTTCTCTATCCTCTAAATGTTTCTGGAGTATTTGTATTGAAAAATGTCGACATTTCTCTTCATGAGTATGGCAGACCATGTGTGTGTGTTTGTGTTTGTTTTTGTCAAAATCATCAAACAAATGAGGAAAAACTGTGATTTTAATGAATGAATTCATATATTGTGTTGATGTTTTATTGTGTGAATAAACTGGAAGGTTTGACTATAAATCAAACTTTGAACAAAGTATTTTCTTCTGTCTTCATTCCAGGATCTCACTCAAATCTGATGCAGAAAATATGAAACTAATCTGAGAGAATAACTGAAGCAGTTTTCCTCCTGAAGCATCACAAAGTTCAGAGTTCATGTTTAGAGCAGAAGATTCAGCAGTCGCTCTGTGACCTTTCAACTTTCTTCACTAAAACAGCTTCATTACAGAGAAACAAGTCACATTTTCTTCATGTTCTTAAGTCCTTTAAAATGTTTGTAATGGTCCTTGAATGCAGCATCAGTGTCGCAGGTTTAAAAGGTCACTTTCTGTTGTGTTCAAAGATTTCCTTCAGATATGGTCTTTAATCAGTAAAGCCAGTGATACAGCAGTGTCATTAGCTGTGTTATTGGCACCAGGCTGTGTTTATGTATGTATTTAATTCTGTCTGAGGATGTCTTCAGCATGAAATGATCATTTGCTCAGCTGCTGTGTCTCATCTCTTATCAGACATTGGTTGGAACACTGAAAGAGGACTTTTATTAGTGATCTTGATAATATTTTTTTTCATATTAATGTAATTTTTTCATCTAATTGAATACAATCTATTTGCGTATGATTGTCAGTCCAAAGAGGGAGAGAGGAAAGAGGGGAATGTGAGGATAAAATACAAGGTCAGGAAGAACCAGGTAAGGAAACAGACAGGGAAAAGTGACAGGCGCAACAGAAACTGTTAAACTGCTTGAGAGAGTTAGACAGATTTGCCAACTTCAAGGTGAGGCGACATAGGTTAAAATAAAAAAAAAAAACTGCAGAGCCATATTAGTATGTGCAGTAAAGATCTTTTTCATACATAGTATACACTGTACCACAGGCAAAGTTGCCTCCATTTTTGTAATTTTTTTCAATATTTTGTACATTTGTACATTTCAAGGACTCTTCTAATTTTGGAGTGTATTTTTATATATCTGTATTGTATTATACATACACATTAAAAGTGAACCTCTGTCCAAAAAATGCACTCAGTTTACTTCTCATTTACTGTGAGCATCATTTTCCCCCAGTAATTACTTTTTATTCCAATCCCTTCTTCATTTGCAGCATTTAAATAACCTTTATTTGATTTGATGGTTTTGTTACATACTTTAAAAAAGTGTTTTGCTTTTCTTTCACAAATGTGGGGATTAAATTGTGTTAAAATGTACAAAACAGTGATGTCATGTTTTGTGACGAGGACCCAGGCACAGAGACACTTGATGAATTTAAGAATCTTATGATTTAATAAAGAAATTTGCAGACTTGCACAGAGATGGTAAAATTATGATGACTGATAATGGAGATGAAGACAACAGATGATGAGGACAGGGAGGAACGGGGGTTTAAATGCACCAAGGAGACACTCAGAGGGAACTCAGGACAACTGGAGACATTTAAGGATGCAGGGACTGACAGAGACGGGGAAGAAGTCTCATCGTGACGAGTAAAGTTTACCTTGCCTGGATGGGCAGCTCTCTGGGTGCTCAGCCCCCCCAAAGCTCTGATCCTAGAATCGCCCCTGGCTGAAATCCAAACTAACAATTTCAGGATCTTATCTCTTTTGGTAGACTTGTCACTATCTGAGATGTGTCCACAAACTGTGTTATCATTTGGTAATGTGCTGATGGTGTTACTGGTACGGGCTGGACTGCAGTCGTGGGTGTAAAGAGTAAAAACGGGGATCACTGGTCACACAACGGACAAAAAGGAGAGCAGTTGTAGAGTTTCATAGGGAGTAGTAGGAATGATTTCCTGAAGTGTTCCCTAAGGCTGCAGGGTTGAATGAGTCTGTGCGAGAAGGTGCTCTGCTCCCTTCTGTAGTGTGGAATGAGATGAGTCCATGATGGAGAGCAGTTTGTCGAGTGACCTCCTGTCGCTCACTGACTGAAATGCCTCCGGATTCTGGGCAATAATGAATCCACCCTTGTGTATTAGTTTGTTGACGCCGCTGGCATCTCTGATATTGCCCCCACCCCCACCCCCCACCACCAGACAAATGTGGTATCATTGCAATCTGATGATTGTTTCAACATCAGCTTTCAGTGAGTGAACCATTGTCAGGCTGTCAGCGAAAGCTGCACTCAGCGATCCGCAAACTGCGAGCAGCTGTGGAAGCGCGACGGTCCTGCCTCCCGTGGAGGACATGGCTGCTAATGCAAATTCATGTTTTCACACGTCATATTTGCACATGTTAAAGAAATGTTGACACAGAGCTCTTTCACTTAGTAAGTGGATTTTGCAGTTTCCTCCTGCGTTAATTGGCAATTTTCTTTTGCCTGCACAGCTTTAGAAATAGGATTTTTGTAGATTTTAAAGATTGAGTTACAATTAAATGAAAAATAAAGCATATGTTACTAATGTCGCCAGGCTTTGGCATTTGATGATCAGAGCACCGGGTGGTATTTTAGGATCCTAAAAAGCAAAGCTTCCTTAAATATCCTTTTTATATAGTCACTAGTTTCTCTTACCAGTTGAGCAGGTTTTTATAAAAGACAAAAGAAATATCTGTTTAATGTAAAATGTGAGTCTATAATGTATTTAATTTACCATTCAACCACTCCTTAAGCGAACACCCATATTTCTATGAGAGCTGTTCAGCTTATTTCATCCTATTTGATTGGATTTATTGTACTTTTCTCCTTGCAGTAATAATCCTGTGGCATATTTTAGGACAGTTTAATATGAAAAGGTTCTAAATGTATCAGTAAGGAATGAAGAAACCACAAGCTGCATCATAACTGATGATCAGGACCACCGAACAAATCACAATTATCTTTTGTTCCTTTAGTAGGTTTTGCTGAAAGCTATTGAAGTGCAGCTGATATGGATGAAACTCACAAATCATTCTGCCAAATCCAGAAACTGCAGAGCTAAGTCTCAAATCTGTCGGGCAATCTGGTAAACAGTTTCTCCAGATGGAGGAAAGGTGGAAAAATGCATGACTAATTATCAAACGACACCTAAAAGTACAGATTCAGCACCTTATACTACATTTAAGCCGCTCAACCGCCTTATCTTCACACCAGTTAACATCACGTGAACGTTTCTGGACTGTGGGAGAAAACAGAGGATTGTGCAGCCGCTGCCCAGCACGAGCCAGTTTCCTGAAATTATGCAAATGTATTAACAAATGTTTATTATATAATATATACTAGTGTATTATGCAAGTGAGCCATTCGACAATATGCAGAACGTTCCCCAGTACACCGTTTATTATGGGAAAATGTTTAAACAATAATTACAAAAAACAAAACAGACAGTTTAAAAATCCAGTTTTCTTTACATTCAAACCTGCAAAAATGTATATAAACAAAATCCTCTTAGATGCATTGGCCATGTACACAAGTTTATATTTAACACTATTTTTTTTTTTTTTACAATGTGATATTATTTTATCAAAGCACAACTCTTCAGACCTGCCCTTCACTACACTTCGGAGTCTGCAAATTCCCTCCAAAGGTTCAGGAATCAGGTTGAAAGTCTACAACATGGAAAGAGATACAGAAATAGTAGTGTATGTGAAGGGCTGCAGTATGTTCTATACGTCTGCTGTGGACCCGCATCCTCACACTCGGGCGGCAGGAGACACGCACGATTCACTCTCACTGTCCCTGATCCTGACGCTCTTTCAGAGCTAGTATTGCTTTCCGGTAAAGATCTGCCAGGAGACAGGTTGAACTTATAACATTAAAACTGCGATTTCATGCTGTCAGAGTCCAAAGTGTGGTTACTGTATTTTATTGGTGGATGGAAGAAGTGGATGAGGCTCACCAAAGGTTGCAGAAAGGTCCACGGGCTGCGAATAAGCTGCTGGCATCTCCTCTGTGTTGATCTTGTTTTTTCTTTTCACTTTCACAACTCTCTTCTTCTTCTTTCTTTCTCCTTTAACTAGACAGAAAACAAAAAAGTAGATTTGAGATTCTTAAACAGCTAACCACTAAAACTGAGTGTAATCCAATAGCTGCTTTTGGGAACCTTTCAGTGGTTTCTCGTCATTCTCGGGTGATTCTGGCACATCCAGCGTCTCTTCTTTCACCTTTGTTTTGCGTTTAAGTTTGCCCTTTTTTGGAGGGATCAGAGCACTGCTGGCTTTGTCTCTGTGACCAGAGTTATCTTGCTCTCCTTCATTGGCGTCACCGTCCTCTTCCTCTTCGTGTTCGTTCGGCGGTCCCTCGTCTTTTTCACCTTCCTTCACCTTAACTGTCTTCTTCTTCTTCTTCTTTAGCTTCTTTTTCAGTGAAGTGTCCTGGAAATAGATTTAATTTAAAGCAAAGTGCAGTTTATACACCTGCCACATCACCAAAATGAAAATTCAAAAGAAGAGAATGGGAGAATTTGTTCTCCAAAGCTGAGGTGGGCATTTTTCTGGATTTCTGAAAATGCAGACTGTTAAACGAATCATGCATTCCGACATTTCGACTTATCATCAATAGAATTGTCAGGTTAATCATTGATCGTAGCCCTATTGAAATGAATTTAAAACAGAACATTTAATGCAACAGATAAAATCATAGTAGAGCAAACACACGAAGACAGACAGCATCTACATGTGCGGTTTAATACAACAGATATGCCACAGAAACAAATTTAGGATTCAGGAGTTTTTGCTTACACAAGTTTTAGTGTGTTTCTTATGATCTTGGCAAAGCATTAGAAATACTTTGAGAATCACCATCATTATTTGCGATGGTACCATCATTATTCTATGAAGAATTTATGGCCTAGCTGCTGATCGCATTACATTTTATAAAGTTTTATAAAGAATGTAAGATATTTTTCTGACCTTTTGCAGCATATTCCGAATGGGTTGCAGCTTTCCTTCGCTCTTGGGTTTTTTCTCCTTGTCTTTGGGCCGATGAACCTTGCCCAGATCTGACTTGCTGGATCTTATTCTGAGGTAATAACAAATTCATGTTAAAAGATTAATGCCTTTATCTGCAATATTTGAGCTCTGAAGGCCTTTCTTACCGTTCGACCTTGGTTTTTCTTTGCACTTTCTCTGCTTTTCCATTCCTCTCCCTCTCTCTTGGCTCCAGAGGCCTTTTGCTGTCCTGAGCTACACGAGCACACAGCTCTGGATAATCCAGACAAACAGCTCGCAGCAACCAGCGAAGACCTCGCAGAGTCTTTCTGTCTGACCAGCGCCGCAGGTCCATTAAGGCTGAACAAGGCTCCTGAGTGGAAACAGAAAGAAAGCTCTGTTTCTTTGCACAGCTAAGGCGTCCCCCCCTTTAATGCAACGCTGTCTATATTTTATTAAACAAGATTTAAGTCTGATTAGATCATTTTGAAATATTACTTACAATATGGCACAGAGAGCGGCTCTGGTTGACCAACTTCTCTAAAGACAATATCTCAATCAATTCACTACCCAGCAAAGCATTCATTTTATCCTGTTTGTTGGCCAAGCTGAAAGCAAAAGAGAAGTGTCACAATTAATATTTTGTTCTGTATTTTTACATGTGAGCCACCAGGGGGCATTGTTTGCACATGATTTGAGATCTGATGTAAAATTCAGACATATAAAACAGAGTGTAATTACACTAGTAGAGGTTTTCCTGCTACCCTCGGCTGCTTCAACAGGTCCGAAAGAAGCTCCCTGACTTCCTTTATCCTCTGCCTGTCACCAGAGTCCACAACAAAGATGATGCCATGAGCCTCTCCATAGAGCTCCCTCCAGGTGCCACGGGACTCTGCTGATCCTCCGACATCCAAGAGTGTGACCAGGTAATTCTCCACCCTCAGCTCATGTCTAATGCAGCCATGTGTGGGTCCTGATTCGACAACATTGGCGACTGAAGGGGGGAAACACAGGTGGTTACTTGTTGTATTTCTGAAATAAACACTTGAGGTTGAACCCTCGGTAAAGCCGCATGCATACCTCTTAGCATGCCTCTGATGGAGGATGTTTTTCCCGCTTTGTCAAGACCAACCACAAGAATGGTCACTTTCCTGCAGACGAATGCAGATTGATATTAGCTTAAGGTGACTTCTGTGGATTTTAGGAACAATCAATGAGCTGATGCTACAAGAACGTCTAAAAATAATCTCCTCGAGTGATTGAGAGAGGAAGTGTTTTATTTTTTAGTAAGTTCAGCAGGAAGATTGCGAAAGTGTAATATCTGTACCTGATTGGCTCCTGTATTTTGGAGACCCAGTTGCAGCAGTTGCTCATCAGGTTGAACATGTTTACTTGAGGTGAGCAAGGTGTGCACAGTGGCCACCATCTTTTCTGGAACTGGTACCTGCAGACAGATGGTAAATCTCAGTGTGACTCACACACACATACGCAGATAAGGCTGGAAGGTTGAGTCACTTGGGAACGAGGCCAGGCCCATCGCAAAGATGCTTTGTGTCTGTCTCCTGTGGACTTAGGAGACGTTTACAGATGGTCACTCGCGACAGTGCATTCACTGCCCAGGGTTATCCAGGGCGCCGCTTCCGGGCCAGTAGAAGCCCTCATGGAAAGAATGCACTACTTTAAACAGTTCATGTCTGTGCATGATAGTTGCAAGCAAGACTGCAGGCAGGTTTGTCTTTAACATAAACTCTTCTGTCCACTGAAGCAGATAAAATTTCCTAAATTTGATGTGAAGACATATAACAGCCCCCTCATTAACAGGTAAACAACCGTAAACCAAATCATAATTGAAAACATAAAACACCATGCTCTCTACTCCAACTAAAATGTCCATTATGATGCAACTTATCCATGTCGTCCTCTCATTTAGCCTCCTGGTCATCACAGTTCTGAGAACCCCACCACTAACGCACCACTAACACCAGTTCTGTAGAAAGTCCACCATAATAGCTAATCTAATTTTGAGAGCTTTTTCTTTCTTTTCCTTCTGAAACCGATGATCTATCAGAACTACATCAAGGATTTCTCAACAGCCACACTCTTCACAAATACTTTCTTAATTGCTAACATATCTAACATATGGGCTCAAGCCTCTCCAAGTACCCCTGAGATAGGCCATTACTAGGGGTGGGGGAAAAAAATCGATACTGTGTAGTATGGTGATATTTTGTTTGCTAATAATGTATGGATACAGGGACAGCAGAAATCGATATTTTGTTACAAAAAAGGTTTTTGTGCTCTGACTTCAGAGCATGTTGATCCTTTTTCTGAGCAAGAATCCTGACATTCCTTCACTGTCCAAATGTGTTTAACTTGTTTTTGGCAGCAATAAACATGACAGTTTACTTATTTTAATTTAAGACATGTTTTATTTTAATTAAGTTTAAAACTTTTTTATTTAATGTAAAATTATATTTTGTTTTAATTTACTTTCAAATTCTTCAGTTGCTGAAGGGGCTGCATAGTTTTCATAAACTGCATAGTTCAGAATAGCTATAATTGTACCAGATGGTTGCGTTCAGTTAAGTTGGACTAGACTGTAATACAAACCGTTCAGTTTGTCAACAATAAAACTGAAATGAGAGAAAGACTGAGTGTGAGACTTTGTTATTAGATAAAATGAATATTGATAAAGTTTACCTTTATGTACAGAATCTGAATATCGCAAAATATTTTAAAAAATTGCAATAATATCGTATCGTGCGTTAAGTATTGTGATAATATCGTATCGTGGGATGTATGGTGATTCCCACCTCTAGCCGTTACAAGCAAGTATTGCATGATGTTTCTCAGTAACTTCTCTTCATATTGTCTTTTTGCCACTGAATGTGTGTTTGCCTCATAGAAGCTCTCTAACATGTCACTGGATGCATGAGCAGTCATCCTGAAACTTCCCAATAAACACGCAGCAGGTGCATGAGAGGTAGGGCATGTGCTAAAAACACACACACACACAAGCAGATCTTCCTTTGTCAAGTGCATCTGTTCAGGTCCTGTAATCTGCTAAAGCCAGTTTAGAATGGCCTGCTTTTACAGTGTTGTTAACAAGCTGCTCCATGTTTGTACCGGCTGTAGAAGAAGCCGCCCCTGTTTCTGCTATGGTGTAAGGAGGACTGGTTTTCATATCTCATTGTTTTAGACATTTAAACCAGATTAGTTAGTCATGAGTAGTTTTAAAATACAAAACATCAGTTAAGTTTTTATCATTTTAAGAGGCATAAATAAAGAAGAAACTGGACTACTAACAATGGAAAACAAGAAACAGTTTTATCTAATTTGATAAAAATCCCAAATAATCAGAACAAAAGATAAAAAAAACAAACAAACAATTTTTTATGAAAACTTTAAATCTACCATAAAAGAACAGTTAATCAATTTGGATTCCCCTCTAAAACAAAGCAGCAGTTATGACTGATATTTTTTCTACATGAGAAAAACTGCCTGAAAAAATTATTTTTCATACAAACACCAACAGTGTCACATGCCTGGTAAAATGCAGTGACTCTATAACTCACAGAAAAGCATTTTAAATTCAGCAGGAGCTATTACCTGACACCACGACATGTAAAAGTTGCAAATTTGAAAGATTTAGCCTTCTGCTCAATGAATACTCACAGAAGTATGTCTATGTCCATGCATTTGTTTGGGTGCTCGTCTTCACTGACATCTTGTACCCATCGCCTACAGAACTAATCAGGCTCACACTAAGCCTTTGGTCACCCCATGTGGGAGGTGCAATCTGGAAAATGTTGTATTGGCTTTTCAACCAATCCCAGAGCTCTCTGAACCAACTTCTAATCCCATTGGATGGCGTGGTCCTTCTGGAACTCGACCAAATGAAGGCGCTTATATCCATCCCCGGAAAACTAAATTTGTCGAGTGGTGTGATCTGTGGCGTGCTGTGATCTCCTTTTCTTGGTCAAGACAGAAAGATGGATTTAGGCTGCACAATCTCAGTCTCTCAGTGAGATAATGACACTACGAGGGCCGTTTAGTGTCACACTGAATTTACAATTAAAACAGAAAGATTACAGCCACCTAATATTGTGTTGTGCTTCCTTGTGCCTTGAGAGCAGATCAGACCCATCAGTGCTTGGACAGAGGATGCCTGGGGGTGCAAGTGCACGAGGAGAGGGTGCTTTATAGGCAGCAATGTTTTTATTGCTTGGGTCTTGTAAAAATAACATCCTTGGGAACCCTCGGACTGAAGGTTTATCAGGAAAACATAAAATGCCATTTGGATGTTTTCTCCTTTTTTGGCTCTCCTTTGATATCTTTTAGCTTTTCTGACAAGAACTTACATGAAAAAAATTCTCTTTAATGTGAAAGTGAAAACAGGTTTATACAATTAAATAAAAATATATCGTGTAAAATAAGTTACTGCATAAATATTTCCCCTCTTTTAAAGTGACTGATCTAATTCAAAAGCGGTCCAGCCAGATGGTTGTAGCAACTGCACAATTTGTGAAATGGATATCACCTAAGTGCAGTGAATGTGTCTCAAGTGATTTTAGTACAAAGGCACCCATGTCTGGAAGGTCCAGTCACTGGTTAATCAATATTTCTGGCTACAGTTACACCATGAACATAAAAGAACACCTAAAGCAACTCAAAGAAAAAGTTACTGAAAAGTATAATTCAGGGAATGGGTACAAAAAAAATCCAAGTCACTGAACATTCCCTGGAGCTCAGGTAATGGAAAGCGGCACATGTGTAAGTCAGCTTAGAGCAGGTCATCCTCCTTAAAACTGAGTGACTGTGCAAGAAGAAGAGTGGTGAGGGAGGCCACCAAGACAGGACACCTATGACCAGTCAGAAGTGCCTAGAAAATTATTTGCTAGTGCTTAAAAAAAAGGTAGAAACATCTCTTCGTTGCAAAGAAAGACCCAAATCTCACATTCATCCAAGAGCATGTGGGAGACTCCGCTGTTGACTGGAAGAAGGTTGTTTAGCCTTCAGACTAGACGCTATGTTTTGGTGCACATCAAGCCATGCACACCATCTCCACTGTGAAACAGGGCAGTGGCAGCAGCAGGCAACTAAGAATTATTAGCTTTTATTCAGCAAAAGCTACACAGCTATGCAGAAATGGTTTAAAAACAACAAGAGGAATGTTTTAAGTGGCCAAATCAAAAAGAGTTGTTCACACCTGATCCCCGTGCACCCTCGGAAAGCTTGAGCAGTCTCCCAAAGAAAAATAGAGCAAAACTGGCGTTCACACGGAAAAATGTGGCTATACTTGAAAGGGGTGAATATTTCTGCAGCCAGTTACTTTACATGATAAATGTTATTTTAAGTGAAATTAATGGTAGAAGTCTTTCTTTTTTACTTTGACATTAAAGAGGGATTTTCTCTATTTTTTTAAAGCCAAATTCTAGTGACCATGATTCTATTTATAAAATGAATACATGGGAAAATATTCTAGGGGATTAAAGGGGAACTGTAGATGAGGCTGGATAATAAAAAATGCAACAATTATTAGTGGATATATGATCCTTTATGCATATCTGTGTGCATAATATTGTGCATATGATTTTGTTTTTCATTTTCTTTCTTATAGGGTGACTTTTTACCATTTTGGCTGGGATGTGACTTTTGAGATCTTTTTGTCTTATTTTTTTCCATTTCTCAAAGAGCACAACAACAACAAACAGATAAAGATAAAAAATCCATTGAGTGTGAATAATTAGGAGGAAATAAATAACGTGTTATTTTATTTCTGTTTTTTTTTCTTCTTTGTTTAAAAAGCAAAGTCAAGTTTGTTTACATATTTATTTATGTATCAGCCATTCATTCTAACATTAGGAAAGCATCATCTGAATATATTACATAATGGTATTAATACCCTAATTAAGCCGCCCGATACAGTTTGTGTGTAACATCATCCGCTAGATGGCGCCATCGACACCGGATCTATTATTGTTGCCTGTGACTGCTGTGCACCATACAATCTAAATCCAGAGTTTTTCCTGGCTCAGCATTGGCTCAGAATCCACACAAGCACAATCACTCTGAGTATATTAAAGGCTGTTAGTCTGTGTTGTCTTGTTTGAATCAAATCAATATATTTTCTTGTTGTTTCTGACCATTTGTAAACAAATGGTCAGTAAATGACAACCAAATTTTGTTCTTTGTCTTTAGTGGATAAAACTCTTTGTCGGAATTAGTTGTGAAAAATTCCTCAGTGCAGGTAAAACCCTTCAATACTATAAATTCATCTCAAAACAAGTCACCTTACAGATTCCCCTAAAGCCCGATGCTCAGCGAAAAACCCACACATAGTTAAGGGTGAGTGAAAGAGGTGGGGTTTCTGCAGCCATGATTTCATTTGTGAGCAAATAAATATGTAATGGCTTCTTTCAGAGACTGGGATCAGTGGCTTCTGTGAGAGCTTTATCTCATTATGTCATTAAACCGACTTCCAATCAGGCACTGCCTCCCTCTGCTGAGTAAACTCATCCAAAGCTCTGACCACAGCCCTGCGTCAGCTGACACACACATACACCCACGCACACACAGTGATAAACAGCAGCAGTTCAGCACCACACCCCTATCTCCTCCTGTTGTCCACACTGCTATCATGTTTCAAAGACCCCCAACTTCCAATATTGCTACTGCTTCTCAGCTTACATTAGGCTGCTTTTCACATTCTGCTTTGAAAAACCGTCGAGTGAACTGTTAGATATTTTGGAAAGTAATGAATGTATGCTTGGGATTGCATTGCTCTTTCTTATGTACACGTTTGGACAGACCCAGGGTGACTGTTAAAAAAAACTGTAAACAGACAACCAGCGCACCCTTTTCCTGACCTGACTGACTAATAACACAGCACACCAACACATGTCAGCTTTCTATCTTCTTAGGTCCCTTTTGCAATGCCAGGCATGATTAGTTACAGGGCAGCTGATTAGACGAGAAGAGGTCACGTTTGGGTGAGCTGTGTTGAAAAACTGGAAAAACTTCCTCTGTTTTTTTTGTTTGTTTTTTTGTAGAGAAGAGGAAATTATGGCACAATGTTATATCCACAATGGTGTAAACTGAGCTTCTTTTCTTTTCTAGTTTAGCAAAATAAAAAAGGAGGGTGGGGGCTTATTTAAAAGCTTTTGGTCCACCAGCTTTTTAATCTAATTGATCAGAAAAGGTGAAAATCCCAGAAAAAGGCTCAGATACTAACTGAAATGAACCCCCACACTGAAACCTAAATGTGCGGTTGAGTGGAGGTGTCAGGCAAATTCACTCCAGCTTGTGGCTTTCTCATGCTCCTTGAACAGTGATAACCCTTGTTTGCGTGAATAGATGAGCAAACAACCAAATGGTTCCCACTTGTACTGCAGAGCGCATTGACTAATGAGCGCCCTTCTAACTAACAGTTACATAGGGAGGAAATATCTCTGTGAGACTGAGTGCAGTTTTAGGAGTTCCCTGCAGCTGTTCGTGTGCCTGCTCCACTCTCAGGCCTGAAGGTTACTACAACACAACCAAGCCCGGCCTCCATGTGGCAACTAAAAATGGAAGTGAAAATGATCTCTGTGCCCTCGCCCTCACAGTGCTTTTCCATTTGTATACTCTATGCAATAAAAGTGTAGCGCTGTTTCTCACTGTTTTACCTCTGTGTGTGTGAGAGGAGAAGTTAGTCTGAGAATAAAACACAATGATTGTTAGGGTTTGTATAACATTTTCTAACAGATTATTAGTACTTACTGAAGATGAACACTGATGCACTCCTCCTTCAGTTGTAGTAGCTCTAGTGCCAGTGGGGGTTTTCCTATGCAGCCAGCCACATGTTTGCCCACTGAAAATAAACCTTAAACACTTTTTAAAACTTCTATCTCCTTTGTTTTGCTATATTTTAAACAAAGGCTGACTATCATTAAAAGTTTCTTATCTCTGATATCTACTAATTAGGTTATCTACTAACTCGTTTGATTAATCGTGAACCATGCTGTATGTCATTGACAGAGTAAACTGCACTTTAACAATTACAAATAATGTTTATAATATTCCCATATTGTGTGTGTGCGTAGCCTATATTTTTTAACAGTGTTGGGAAGGTTACTTTTAAAATGTATCCCACTACAGATTACAGAAAACATGCCCCAAAATGTATTTTGTAACGTATTCCGTTGTATTCTGAATACTTTGGATTACTTAATATATTATCATGCTGTTTACAACTACATGAATGTACTATTGCTGTGATTTATTACTGTTACTGAAGGTCCGCGGCTCCAAACCGTAGTAAAGGGACCTCTGGCTAATACGGTGGGTTCTGTGTTGGGCTCGTAGCCGAAAACTAGCTTTACTTTGTTGTCTGGGTCAACTTTGCTTGCGAGAGACAGAGAGAGGCGTTGAAAGGCTGCTCCAACGGAACTTATTGTTTCAGAGGAAAACACGAACACGGTGTACAGTCGAGTCTTAATAGCTTACTTACAACTGGGCTCGTCAGGCTCTCTTCTTGGCTGCAGTGGTTATTATTATATTTACAGGCTTCCAGCTCCCGTTTCTGCTCGATGACAGCTCATACTTTTCCACTCGCCTTTTTCTCCCTCCCTCGCTCACAGACACATAACGTGTATGGCAGTCCATTCTCCCTGCAGCACGGACTACACTGCCTATGATGCTACATTCTTTAGAGCTATGCCTGTAGCATTCTTATTATTATTTCTATTAGCATTCTATTAGCACAACAACAACAACAAAAAGGCGCGCTCTCACCCAGGAAACACACGTCGCAGAGAGAACCGTCACCCTGTAACCATGGCAACCATAACGCTGCCGCCCGGCCTGTAACAACGGCACATAACTGTCAAACAAAACCCAAACAGTCCTGACCCGCGACAATATGAAACAGGAAAATACCAAGTAATTGTATTCTAAATACCACCGTTTTAAACGGTAACTGTAACGGAATACAGTTACTCATATTTTGTATTTTAAATACCTAACGGCGGTACATGTATTCCGTTACTCCCCAACACTGTTTTTTTAATATGAGTATATGTCACCACTTCTCATTTCCTTTCCTTCCACCTTGTGTACTCATTTGTGCACACACTCAGCATGAGTCTTCCTTGTACCCGTATTGCCCATATTTGGGGGAGTTTACCTATAACCCGAGCTTACCTTCAATGAGCTCGTCTTACTTATTTTGAAAGCTGCCACCCATCATTTCCGGTGCCTCTCTGAGTTTCGGCCTGACTTGACGCAGCTGTTGCATGAAACACTGAAAACATGACCCGACAACAGCCACACGCCAACACGGAGCCACTCAAAAAACCTCCAGCCCGGAGCCAAGTCCTCTTTGTTTAACCAGGAACAAATACGAGCGATCGGGACGCTTCAGATCACCGCCGAGTTTGGACGATCGTCGGGCGGTTGGAGTTATTGTGAGGGTGTATGACTGGGCTGAACTTTGCCAATCCTGCACACTGACGCTGCACAAACGGACAGTGAGGTGATTTCCATTTGGCCAAACGCGGAGACACCGAAACGCAATATAAGACGAAGACGACGACGACGACGGGAAAACAGGATACAAAAACCTCCGCGGGGAGTCGGGGATGAGTGAATGCCCGCAGTCGGATAGTCAAGTTATACGTAATGAGGAAAGTTTGGAGGGACAGCGCATCAAAGGAAATATTTTGGAGGCAGGTTCCTATTAAAGTGGCGCTCTGACTTCAGTGGCGTAAACATCAAAATTACTATGTGCGAAGTGGCCATGGGGGAGCAGGACGGGGAGATCTCGGACGTGGAGCAGTGCTCCTCTGTGGCGGAGAACGGGGTCATGTTGGTGGTCAATCACAGCCGGGCCCGTCCTCCCCTCAGCGTCGTGCTGGCCACCGTGCTCTACTGCGCTGAGTTCATCACGGCCGCCGTGCTCTGCAGCATGTACCATCGCACCGAGGATGTGATCTGGATGAGCTTCACCATCGTTTTCATGCTGGTGCCCGCTGTGCTCATTCAGCTAGCCTTAACTTTCATCCACAGAGACCTGGGTCGGGACCGTCCTCTGGTCCTCTTCCTGCACCTGCTGCTGCTGGGCCCGCTTATCAGGTAATTGGGAAACGTGGCCAGTGTGTGCGCTTGAAATCAGGATACTTTACTGCTTGTCATTTTTGTTATTACACCTTTTTACCCACAATAATAAGGTTCGTCTGTGATAAATTACCATTCAGGGGCATTTAAAGGCAGAAGAAAACATCTCCAGTACCCATAAATCCAGTTTAATTTCCAGTCATTCCAGTTCCAGCTTTGATTTTACACTGTAGGGAAGTTCACTAGATGTCAGCCACTGCTGACTGCATGAAACGGTGACAAGTAGCATGTAAACAGACAGTTAAATGCCATTTTAATATTTGATATATATGTTTTAGCAATAATGTTACAGATTTTTACAGACTTGATGTTTCTTTATCTGCAGTGCAGTATAAAAACACCATACGACTTTTAAAACTGACAAAACAAGAGCGGTTTTTCACTGATGGCTGACATGTTAGAGACAAAGCAGTTAACAGAGAAAACTTGCATCATTGAATCTCATTAGTTCACCTTAAGTCCTAAGTGGGCATGCAACTTCCCACTTAGTTGCATGCCCACTTAGGACTGTCCTGCCATCAACAGTGCAGGACAGTTAATGGTCTATAAATTGACAAGTTCTGCAGAATGCATTAAAGCCTGGCAGCAACCTCTGAGAGCTGGAATGACTCTGCAGCAGGAGAAAACTATGGAGACGAGTTGCTTAAGGATGTAAGATGCATGATATAAATGAACAGTAACACCTGTTAGGGTTCAGTACCTTCATGAACTACAAACAAACTGCCACTTTAATTGAATCTAACAAGTCTAGTTGCAAACGTTGGAACATTTCATTAGCTTTTGCTCGCGTACCCAGTAAACTGAAAACTGCATAGGACTATCAGTCATTTTTTGATAGCTCATAATCTCTTGTGGTTGTAAGGCAGATATTCTCCTAATCTACCCTCTCAGATGAGTTTAAGCTGCCTTTTTTCATGTAATATCTTTTTTTTTTGACACTTCATCAAACACGACAGGATGTCATCTTTGACTCTGCAAAGCTGTAATGAGCTCTAATTTTGCCACGCTTAAATATATCCACGTCCACTGATGTCAGTCCCTTGCTGCTCACTCTTGCAGCACTACGGTTGAACCAGTGTTTTTGCACTGAATAAAGATTTGCAGGTTTGGTAACCGAATCACACTCCAGATGGAAAGCGAGTCCATTATGACGAAGAGGCTAGATGAGTGAACATCACAACCTCCCACATCCTTCAGTGTGTTGAATAGTAATAGGCTTCAGAACAAACAGCTTGTCCGATGATACCCGTCGCCCTCTTTTAATTTAAAGTCTCCCTGATGGCCAACCGCTCGACGGCTGTGGTCACTCTGTCAAATGACTGCACAACACTTACTAGCACGCTTTGTAGCACATGTTTCACACTTATGACTCGATGCCACTTATGACTTTATATGACCTCATCTTATGTTAATGGCATCCAAAGGTCTCTGTGCTGCAGACCAGTCAGGCAAGAGAAAGAGGAAAGGGGTTTTGGATGTTGCTGCAAAGGTTTCTAGAAATAACGCATGCTTTATTCTATTCTTGTAGGTGAGACAAATGAGCACATCTAGAAAAAGAATAACACCAGTGCATACATTTCAGTCAAGCAACAATGAGTGTTTGCTAGCTTTGATAAAGCTAGTTTGTTTTTAGAGGGAGCAGTTCTGTTTAAATATGCTCAGCTTGCACTTCCATGTCCGGCGATTTGAGCTGAGATACCTGTTTTGCACACGATGACTGATGTAAGAAAACACAGGTGGAGGCGTGCCATGTATGAAAGGAAACATGCACGAACTTCAAACCTATGCTTCCGTCCCCGTTTCTCTCCCTAACTTTGATTTGTCTCAGTGCTCAGACGTAATGAGGTGCATTTACAGTGAAACTAAAGGGCGTGGACCTTTTTGTCTTCTGTTGCAGATTAGGTGCCCTGGAAAGAACAGTTTGCAGAAAGAGGCACGGCTAAAAGTTGGCTTACTTTATGGCTGACAGTCACAGGCAATGCTTTGTAATGCCAATCAAAAGTCAGGAAATCTCAAGTGCTGAGACAACACTATTGATCTAAGCTTATATTATGTAGTGTAGTGTCCAAATATGGTAAAAGAATTCAAGTCTCGCGTTGTTCCTGTTTTACCAGTTTTAGTAAGTGAAAATTGAAAATCATAACAATGTAGCAGAGACATATAAAGAGTATCTACTTGCATGCTGGATCGCCAAATAGAGCTGTGGTTCTTACTGTAAATGAAGTAAGGCCACAGTATCTAATTATTAACATATATAAGAGATAAAGCCACATGAAAGAGTAATGCAGAATGATACTGGGAGACGTTAGCAGCAGGAAGGACAACTTAACATTGGTAAAAATTTAACTACATTTACTCAAGTACTGTACTTTTTACAAGTTGCACAAAAAACTGTCTTTAAGACAAACAGTCAACACACTGTGTGTCTTCAAATGTGGTGTTTTTGAGTCTTGGTGATGAACTCAAGCTTTAGTAACCTGACAAAAACAATCTTAATTAATGACTTATTGATTCTCTTGAGTGAGCTGGACGATAGAGAAGCTTCCATCATGGAGGCTGCCATCAGAAGACGGGCACGCTGTGTCCAGAACAGAGTAGCTATGGTCAGCACTACAGAGTCAGGCTGTTGGTTTGCTTGATGCTCAGTTGGCACTAAGGGTCCCAAAGTCTGCCAAAACATTATCCCCCACACCACTGCATCACCAGCAGCAGCCTGAACTATAAAACAAGGTCGGATGGATCGATGCTTTCTTGTTGTTAACACCAAAAATCTGACCCTGCCATCTGAAAAGGCGCTGCAGACATGATCAGGCTGGTCGGACCAGACAGACTTTTTCTAATCTTCTCTCGTCTGATTTTTGTTAAGCCTGTGTGAAGGCTAGCCTCAACATTCGGTTCTTAGCTGACAGAAGCGGCACCCAGTGTGGTCTCCTGCTGCTGTAGCCAATCTGATTCAAGGTTCAGAGATGTTCTTCTGCATTCCTTTTGTTGAATTTGAGTTACTGCTGCCTTCCTGTTAGCTCAAAGCAGTCTAGCCATTGTCCCCTGTCGTCTGGAATCAGCAAAGGTTTTTTGGCGAGAGAACTGATGCTTACTGCATATTTTCTCTTCTTCAGACCATCCTCTGTAAACCCTAGAGATGTTTGTTTGGGGAAAACTCCAGTAGACCAGCAGTTTCCAAGATACTGCCTGGCACCAACAACCATGCCACATTCAAAGTCACTTAAATCAGCTTTCTTTCACATTCTGATGCGTGGTTTGAACTTCAGCAGGTCATCCTGGTCACATCTACATTCCTAATTGCACTGAGCTGCTGCCTTATGCATTTTTGCATTTGCATTTTTAAAGCAGTTGAACAGGTGTACCTAGAAAAGTGGCCAAGGAGTGTTTGTTGTTGCTTCCACGTCACAGCTAAACAACTTCAAACACCCCTGTAGCTCAATTATGAAGAGGAACCAATCAGAAGAAGAGATTGTTTTAAATAACAATCCGGTTTAAAGTATTACATCTAAAGGATATTAGAACTTTTACGCACAAAAGTTACAGTAGACTGTAAGAATAAAAGATAAAAGGGGGGAAAACCATGATTGGTACCTTCTAATTAATAGGCATAGATAATTTCACATTTGGCACTTTAATAAATGGGTCCTGATCATGGTAACAGTTTCAGATTGTGTTTTAAAGGAGCTTAGAGGGACTGAGTAAAAGGAGAAAATATCAAGGATGGTCCTGCTGCCGACCTTAACAAAAAACAGCTGGGTCTGTCAGCTGTGTACACTTGCTCTCTATCCAGCACACGTCTCACCTCCACCTAAAAAAGCTTTGCTCATGCCAGTGGTTCAAAATGGCCTTTGAAGCAGTTTTCTGCTGACTGCATGTCTAATGCTTTTCAGTTATCATCCATTGTGTCTCTGATGCCTGCCGGGAGTGCAGCAGTGAGGCCGGAAAACAGACACCATGATTGTTTCTGCAGTACAGCTCATCCTGTTCTGCATCATTATGGACCACGCCGCTGTGAATAAATCACCTCTGGTGCAACTTGGCTCAGATGGGCGGCTTCCTGTGTGACTTAGGGATGGCGTAATTGCTGATCTTGTGGCCACACCGTCAGACATCCCATATCTGCTGTCGAGAGAGGAATCTCAACCCTTGATGTTCACAGATAACTGTCCGTTTTTTCAGAGCCTTGTATTACTGGTGCATGCATCTGAAAATACTCACAGTCAACGTAAAACAAAGACGTTATCTAATGAGAAACTTGTCTTGACTTGTCTCTTTAAGTGTATGAAACCAAACCAGGGATGCACAACACAGTTACTTTTTTGTCAACCAGGACTAGTTGAAACATGCTGAGCGTCTTATGTGTCTCAACCATAACAGTCTGAGGAGGCTTTGCCACGGAAGCTGATGGCGTAATCCCAAGTGACCACAACAGGAGGATGTTGCTAAAGACTTACTGAAAGAACTTCCTGAATGCTCTTCTGCCCTATCCAGTCAGGAATGTCAGCATTTCTTGAGTTGCTTGACCTTGTGTTTTTTAAAGGCAGTTCCTCTTCTTTCGTGTGGTATGTGGCCCGCAGTGCTGCTGTATTTGTACACCGAGGGGACAGATTGCATGTTTAGACTGCAAATACAGAGCAGCAACCAGTGTTTCCTTCTATAAATCTATAAGATGCTTCTGTTGAAGTCGGGGTATTGATTGTCTTTGTTTTTTTTCCTTTCTCTAAGTGAAATTCAGCCTGCCTCTCAGTCGTTTTACAGACTCCTAAGTGGAGACTGGCTCAGGTTCAGTGCCATCATTTTGCATATTTTGCATCCCGAGTCTACTGTACTGCCAGAGTTCCAGGAAATGATATCAGGTCGTGCCTTCTCCGTAACGCTGTGGCAAACCTTGTACATGAAAGTCAAGTGGCTTTCCTGTGACTGCCAGCGTAAAGAATAAAGCATGCGTGTGCTTGTGTGAGGCTGAGTGACGATGCGATCTTTTTTCCTACTTGCTATCTTAGCGTGGGTCAAACACAGTTCAGGCGTTGAACAGAGGATCACGTAAACGCTACAGCTTTCCTAGAAAAAAGCAGCTGAAGCAACAGTGTCGGAAAAGGCATTCCAATAGAGTGATGTGAGATTTAGTGCTCCGGTGGGAATACTCAGAGGGCTGTGTTTTGAATACAGATGTACAGCGCTGTCTGTTCCTGGTTATTTTAAATGAATATTATCACAGTGTTGTCATGGCCAGATACTTGCACTTTGGCTATATCACCTAAGTCCACATTCAGTTTATTTTTCCTTTTCATGACGTTTGTTGAGCATTCAGAGGCTATACATTTTCCACAGAAACCCTTTTCAGTGCAAAACCTGTTTCCCCTCCTTATGAATACTGCTTTTTTTTCCCTCTGTGACCAAACACTGAGAGCATTTACCTTGCAAACCTTAAGGGAACCACACCCTGAGACTTTCTGGTAATCCATCCAGGCCTTGTGGAGCAGGGTAGTCCTCCTGCTGAGTGCCCCCTGCTGGACTCTCAGTGCTGTGTGTATTTATAGCTGTGATTTGCAACCAAAGGCTTGTTCATTCTTCTGTGACATGCATAAGAGCAGTGTTGTGTCAGCGCCGTAATGTCCAAACCTTTAAAAACAAAGCAGAAAAACAAATTCCCGACACACGAGCCCCTGATGTCTGATTCGGATCCTCTGCTGCCCTTCAGCGCTCACACTCTCACGCGCTGATTCCACAACACAGACATCACAACATACCAGCGTGGCGTCCTCTAATTTAAACCCAACATCGCACTGCCCTCTGTTGGTGTGGAAGCATTACTTCGCTCACTCTCACACACGCCTCTCTCTCTTCCTCAGGTGTTTCGAGGCTCTGGTGATCTATTTTAAGGCAGGTAAAAAGGAAGAGCCTTACGTCACCATCTCCAGAAAGATCAAGCTGAAGAAGGGAACGGGGACAGAGATGGAGTGGGAAATTGGCCAAACGGAGCGCATCCTGGCCACGCACAGGAATGCCTTCAAACGCACCGCGGTCATCCAGGCTTTTCTGGGCTCCACGCCGCAGCTGACGCTCCAGCTGTACGCCACCATCCAGGAGAAATACATCCTCCCTACAAGAAGTAAGAATCAGTATGAGGGTATCTTTAAAAAAAAAAAACAACTTAAAAATATTAAAATGATGAAAATCATTCAGGTTGGCAGCTCTTTATAACTATGATTCATCACTTTGAATTGATAGTGTATCAAAGAAACTGCCAGTGTTCGTTTATGTAAATGCAGTCCACAAATACTGGGAGATTTACCGCAAAAATGTTATTTAAATGTCACATCGTTAACAGTTGCATCACCTTTAGTAATTACAATATCTGTAGATAAGTTGTCGAGTATGCCAAGGTGTTCCCGAGCCAGCCAAGACTTTGTAATTCAGTGTGTGTTGTAACTGAGCTCCTCGAGGAAGACGCCTGTGCAGACGCCCCGCGGAGGAGGATGCCAGCAGATTTTGAAAAAAAGTTGTCGTACGACTTCATAAAGAGAGAGAAACATGCAGGAAGTTTGTTTAGCAGCTAAAAATAAATGGAAAAATGAATCAAACCGCATAGAACCAGTCATGGCATGAGTAATCTGATACACGTTGGCTGTGCTTCTGGAAATACTTGGATGAATCTTGAGAGCGGTGCAGTCTGTCTCTGAGATTTCAAAAAAGCAAAAGCTCTGTGCAAATGTGAGTTTCTGTGACACCTCAGACGTGGCGAAAGAAACCACAAAGTGCACATTACTTGTATTTTGACACAAACTATTATGGGGAAAATAATCTGAACTGATGTGTGCAGAATATTGAGTGCGTTCTTTTGTCAGATGAGGTTAAGATGAATTCGTTAGGCTCAGATTTTAGCTCATCGTGTCGGCTGTCGACCCACAGAGGTGGGCGTTGGACGGTAAGGAGCCGTTAAAGTGCAAAAGATATTACGTTAATGATATTCGTGGATGGCGCCATAAATGTCTGTGAATGTGTAAAAATGCTGGCTCACAGGATTGCTGCCATTTTTAAAACAAATCTGGCAGAAGGAGAAGGATCAGGCATGACAGTGATCCAAAGCACCTTTAAAAAATTGTCAAGTAGACAAAAGTCAAACTTGCACCTTGTCTGGCTTAAGTTTAGAAAACATTTTGGGTTTAAAATGACAGAAAAACACAAACTGGAAAAAACATTGCCTGATAAATAATAGAAATCGGTGTTAAAGAACTACACTTCCACGCCAAGCAGGGCGGGGTTTGCATTGAAAAGTAAAAGGTAGAGATGAGAAGTAGAGGGGGGGAAAAAAACAAGATTTAAACTGCAATAGTTCAAACATGTACTGACTTTTGTTGCTTTGTATTCTTAACAATGTATATTTAAACTTTTTTTACTTTCTAATTTTACACAATTGGAAATATGCAAATATAAAACTGATGCTCTAACTTTAAGCTTGGTGACATCTGTGCTCACAAGCAGATGTGGTGTAATCGTTTTTAAAGGACCCCAAAGCAAACTGGTGTTTTGGGGTTTTTTTATTAACAGCTTCAGGCATGTTTTCAGGCATAAATATTGTTGTTTATTTTCTGTGAATAATTGAGATCTAGATTTTTTTTCTGCACACTGCTTAAGCGTGAAAACGGCAAATGTAAAGCTGCTGAGAAGCTGGAGGTGTGCAGCCTGCAGTCTGTGCTCGGTTCTTCTTTTTTGACACGTTGCCGTTTCCATTTTTATTTTTACACGATTTTATAATAAAGTGAAGAACATTCATAAGCAATCCATAGGTTTGTAGACTTCTACATTTATGCACAGAGTCAATGTTGGTCCTTCTTTACAATTTATGCAGTTCTCTTTTGCATGGTGGATTTAAGCTTCTGTGCTAAACTTGCTTCCAATTCAAGTTTTATCAGGGCTGAGAGCGCATCAATGTGTAGGCGTCTGCCTTTCCACTTGCTTTTTAAGAAACGACCGTGGATTCTTAAGCAGATGAAGATGTGGGGAGGTTACTAGTCATTAATTCAGAATGTTAATTGATCATCTCTGAGCCCTTTGAACATTACTATCATGTGGCGGGCGATCGTGGCTCAAAGAGTTGGCAGTTCGTCTTGTAACCGGAAGGTTGCCGGTTCGAGCCCCAGCTCGGACAGTCTCGGTTGTTGTGTCCTTGGGCAAGACACTTCACCTACCGCCTACTGGTGATGGCCAGCGCGATATGGCAGCTTCGCTTCTGTCAGTCTGCCCCAGGGCAGCTGTGGCTACAACTGTAGCTGCCTCCACCAGTGTGTGAATGTGAGAGTGAATGAATAGTGCTATATAAATGCAATCCATTATTATTATGTTGGAAAATGTACAGATCTGCCTCTGCCAAAACGTCTGGACATGATTATATTATTTTGCCCTTTACCAAAAAATAGTGACGAAAAAAAGAACAAATTTAATTTTGTTTTATTAAACATTATTTTTAGGTATGTGTGGCAAAGTATAGATGTCCTGTGGCTAAAATTAACCAACTAAAATTAACTAAAATTCAACCCGTGTTTTGCAATTAAATTTTTTTTTCATGATGTTCTGGAAGTTGGAGGTATATTGTGTGCAAGAGCAGTAAATAAGCCACAGACAGACAACACAGAAGGTCTACGGAGCATGTAAGAAAGCACTTTCTCACTGTTTAGCTTTTTAACACGCCAGTCTTTGCACTGCTTTTAGGACAACTTGAAATTTTGACCTGATGATGGCACTAGAGGAAGGACTTTTTTTCCCCTTCTGTCCATCTAAAAGTAGTTGAGATCGTTCAGAGTGGAACAGAATGATACCCAGGCCAACAGCCCAATGTCTCCTCCCCTCCTGCCATGCTGCTGGTGCAGTTAAAGAACGGTTTATTTTTTTTAACTCAAACGCTAATATCATCTTGTTGAATTGGCAGAATTGCAAGCTACATCGTGACCTTCAGAATATATAAGTACTTCTTAGTTGTTTCTTGGACTTGACACATTTCTGGAAAACCTGATAATCCATCTGAATATTTCTGGAAAAGTTGCCTTTTTCACTCTTAGTGTCCCATAAATATTCTGAGTTCAAGTCAAGTGACTTAACAGTGATTTCAAGTAGGGATGCAACGATACCAATTTTTTCAAACCGATACGATACCGATACTTGGATCTGAGTACTTGCCGATACAGAGTACAAAAAACGATACTTCTACCACACACACACACAAATGCAATGAATTGGAAGACAGGTTTTATTATATTCTCTGCCGATAAAAAATAAAATCTTAATAAAAATGACCACAAAAAATTTCAAGTGAAAAATAAGCACTTCTGTTAAATTATTGCAGAGTCTCCACATTGTAATTTTACAAAATATCACTGAACTATTGGCACTGTCTCGAGCTTTCAGGATGATAAATAAACACTTCTGTTTGTAATAAAATAAATACAAATTAGGTTTGAGAATAAAATAAACTTTTAAATTATTGCAGAGTGTCCATATTGTAAACAAACAAACAAAATAATTATTATAAAATAAATAATAAAATATAAAAAATTATAAAATAAATAATAAATAAAATAATAATTGGCCCCCTAGTGGCCAATCTAAAAAACTACAACAGAAATGACAAGCCACCCTCTGATTAATGAAATAAGTTAGTATCGGTTCATGGTATCGGTTAACTTTTACGAGTATGAGTACATACACATTTTACAGTATCGGCCCCGATACCCGATACCAGTATCGGTATCGGTGCATCCCTAATTTCAAGTTTTGTGCTCATTATCCTGCTTCAGCGGGAATCCTTTCCCCCAAAAAAATGCATTCGAGAGAATGAAGCAGGTCTCTGATGATTGGATGTCTGCTTGAAAGACTGGTGTTGATCCCCCTAAATCCAGTGAAGGCTTTACCCCATCACGTTTCGCCACCATTCTCCTGTTCTTCTTCTTCACTTTAAATCTTCTGCTACTTCAACAAAATCTCACAATTTATCAGCAGCATTAACTTTTCTCCATCATTCACAATGAAACGCTGCTTTGTCTCAGCTGACCATTAGATTTGGTTTCCCATCTTGATGCTGCTCGTCTCAGAGACCAGGGAGCATTTCTCCAATGAACTTTTACTGATTGAAGTTTTTCTGATGAAGACGCTCTTGTGCTTTTTTTTTTCAGTGATGGTGTGAACACTTTCGATTTGGCTGATTGTACTTTGGATCCAACAAATTCAGCTCCTACAAAGACTAGATTAATGCTGAGCCCCTCTCTCCTTGCAATAACCGATCGATCTCTGACACCTTCACTTAGTTCTAACACCTGATGCTTCCCTCTTTGCAATGCTCTGGTTATTGCACTGCAGACTCTGCAGTATATTTCTTATTTTCGTGTCAATGAACTTCCTGAGAATTTCCAGGTTGACATGAAATTTTGATGCGGTGTCAGACCCCGCTGTACGTCTGTTAAATTCTGATCTTTTTAAGTGAATAAATCATGTTCTCTGTCCCCAAACTGTTAATAAACCTACTTTTTAACAGTAATTTTTGTGAAGTCTAACAGGTCACTTGTGTCTGTGTTTCCAGTGGTGCTGATGATCATCACCCTGATCTCCATCACCTACGGGGCCCTCGTGTGCAGCGTTCTGGCCATCCAGATCAGATTTGATGACTACAAATTACAGCTGCGCCCCTGTGCTTACCTGTGCATGACTGTCTGGAGAGGCTTGGAGATTGCTACCCGGGTCACGGCGCTGGTCCTCTTCAGCACGGCACTCACTCATTGGACGATCCTTGTCGGCATGGTTAACCTTCTTTTCTTCTTCTTCCTGCCCTGGGTTGAGTTCTGGGCCAGGAAAGGCTCTCTAACTGAGAATGTGGAGAACAACTTTTCTAAGCTGGACACTGTGGTGGTGCTGTGCATGTTCACGTTGCTGTACGCCTGCATAAACATCTTCTGCTGGTCGGCGGTGCAGCTCGACCTCACCCATCAAGAGCTCATCGAGAAAAGGCAGCAATGGGGCCGCCTGGCCATGTACTACTGTGGACGCTTTGTTGAGAACTTCCTCCTCATCACGCTCTGGTACTTCTTCAAGTCGGACTTTTATGAGTATGTGTGCGCCCCGCTGTTGGTGGTCCAGCTGCTGGTCTGCTACAGCCTGGCTGTGCTCTTCATGCTGCTCTTCTACCAGTTTTTCCACCCTTTCAGACGCCTCTTCAAGTACAACGTCCACGACTGCCTGCACTGCGTCTGCTGCCATAAAAGAAGGCGTGGAGAGCAGGGGCGGCGAGGGAAGCCGGCACACTCGTACTCTACGTCAGCCACCATGGTGGTTGGGGCGGAGGAGCCGGCGGAGCTGCTGGACACTCAGGGTTCACAACCTCCTGACCTCACCAGCCAGCTTGGAGAGCGGGAGACGGCTATTGTTGACGATATGATGGAGGCGGCCTAAGTAATCTAATATAAAGGCGCATCGCTGAACAAAGTCTGGAGTAGTTAATTTGTGTGTTTTTTCAGAGAAAGTGAGGTGGCATGTCAGAGAACAAACGTTTGCCTTTTTCTCTTCAGTTCAAACTTCTCGTTCTGTGAGGTATTTAGGGGGACTCCTGGTGTTCTCCCATACACCGAGGGCCCCGCAAAGGTCGGTACAGGAAATAATGTAGCGTCCTGAGATGTGCAGCGACACACAAAGGCCGCTGTTGAGAGGGCAGCCTGAGCCAGGTGTGAGGGGAAACGTGCCGAGTGGAGTGTCCCAAACATCGACCTGGAGACCACACTGTTTACTTAATCTCAGGGTTTTCATAGCACGAAGGCCCTTTTGCACAGGTTTGCATCTGAAGTAGGAGACTTATTAACAGGGGGGGAAAGTGAAAAACACACTAACAGGAGGATGACAAGTAAAGGTCAGAAGATTTATCTTCCTCATACCAACTGCTGTGATGAATGCCTCGTCTTGTTCGTTGTCCACTGTGGCTGGCTTTTGTTTAAAAAGAAAACGGGAGGGGTTTGTGTTGTGAAACAGAAAATTACAAACGTCTAAAAGCCTGTGAGAATATTTTGGTGTCTTGTTTAACACTCAGGAAACTGAGAACTAGCCTTATTCTTGATGTTGCATTAAGGAGACCGACACTGATGAGCTTCTATTTTATTGAAGTGCTTTAAAAGTCATTTTTTAATGTTTTGTCCTGTTAAAACGGTGCCTTCACTGCTACTACTGTGTTACTTGAACAATAAATAAAATGATATCTGAATATTCGGGCTTGCTTTTGTTTATTTTTCTTTTATTACATTTACATATGCAGTAGTACACCTGTTCTTGCCATAGAACGACCTGCATAGCCGATCGGCAAAGTGAGATATATGGTATTGTGCAACATATACTTCCTCATTCCTGCCATCCATGACAGTTGATCCAGTTGACCCAGGAGGTAGGAATGCGATCAGCAAGACTCAGGAAAACTTCCTGAACAGCGCAATTTCAGCTGCTTTTGTTTCTTTGTCTCATCACCATCACACACCTGTAAATGAAGGAGGAGTCCAGACAAGCGGGGATGAAATAAAAGTGCCCGCAGCTTAAAGGATGCAGTGAAGCTGCTCGAGTCGAGATAAAGAGCTCAACATGGCGAACTGCATTGTCAACTACGGATTTTCAGCCTTCATACTGGTAAGTTTTTCATATTCACACGTTTGCGATTTCATTTTTCAACTCAGGGGGTTTGTAAACGCAGATGTGGGACATTTACGCACAGCTTTTACGCGCAAAGTCACGTATTTTAAATACATTTTTTCAATGCTTGCAACCATTGTGTGATGGAAATATGGTTCTGGTTGTGTTTGCAGTTTGTGTGGATGGCCATCAACATCTTCCTTTTTGTGTATTTTTATTTCTTCTACGACTTGGGCCCGCAGTTCTTCTACACGCGTCATCTTTTAGGGGTGAGTAAAGATCTTTGTTATGATGCTCGGTTCATTACTTTTACCAAAAACAGTTACTGCTTCTCTTCTTTGAGTGAATTTAAGTTCAGACGAACGGGGATGTAAATAGCTGAGAACAGCAATGGTGTTGAGCTTTTAACTTAAATGCTCTGTGTCGATGTTAAACTGCATCAACCCTGACAAGTACGAAGTTTATGTCACACATAGACTATTTGTATATATATATGTTTTCCCCTTTATGTATAGTGCTTCGTTTGGAGAGTGTTGTCTGTCCCATTCTTGTAAAGATGATGGTTTTTGAACGTCTCTTCAACCTTTCATCTCCAAGAGATTAAGCTAAACTGTCAGAGAAACATATCCTATAGCAATAAAAGTACGTTTGTTTGTAACTTCGATCTCAACTGATTTTTAAATGACTCAGAAGCATGTACCTTGATCTGCCCATAAGTTGTGAGATGTGGAGGCAAAAGATTCTTCTTTTTTGATCGCATAAACGTCTTTATCACATACCGAATGTATTTTAATTCATGTGAACTGCAACTTGATGTGTTCAAGCCCCGTGCAATCACACAGAAGTACTTCTTAGAATGTTGCCATATTAAAAATTCAACATCGTTGGACCCCAAATGGTTATTTAAATAAGCAATGTGTAAAAATTAAGGGGGAAATTTCTCTAACTGACAGCAGACTTTTTTTTTAGCAACAGTGAGAGGCAGGGTCCAGCAATAAGGCAAATGTGGTGGAGGGTAACGCCTTTAAATGGAAATAGGAACTTAAGTATATAAGAAAATGCATTTTCTGTGATTTTCGTGAAATGATGCTCATATGAAGATGCTTTTTATTTTAGTCTGCTTTGCCTTGGGCCAGAGCTCCTGCAGCTGTCCTCAACTTTAACTGCATGCTCATCCTCCTCCCAGTGTGCAGGAACCTGCTGTCTCTGCTCCGAGGCTCTTTTGTGGTAAGTTCCTCATGTTTTTATTAGTGATGGACCGATCTGATATTACGTATCGGTATCGGTCCGATACTGACCTAAATTACTGGATCGGCTATGTAATAAATGTAATCCGATCCATCTCACAAAACTTGCAAAATAGCGTAACCCAGCTCATAATATGCGTCACGTGATAGAGCGGCTGTGGCTGCTGGCGGTGAGCATTTGGAGCCTCTACATGCTTCCAAACCGTCATTTCATCTCCGAGAAAGTTATCCCAGAGAGAAGTAGAGCAAGTGTGTAAGTTCATCTCTGAATGTTAGTGAAGCATTCCCACGTTAAGCTCAAGACCCGATATATGGAGCGACTGTGGTGCACTCCTAAGTGCATGTTCTCTGCATGCTTGTGCAGGTTTCTCATGCTGTCAAACTATGTAAGGTTCAATTTGCTTTGTGCTTTGTGCTCAGGTTCAGTAGCTTTCTGTTTTGCAAGAATGTCACTCCCATGTTTTGCCATTCACTCCCTTTCTTTCTTTGTCTTTTCAGCGTTGCAGCAGAACAATGAGGAAACAATTGGACAAGAATTTGACTTTCCACAAGCTGGTGGCATACACGATCGCTCTGATGACAGGTATGCAATGGTGAATTTAATTTATATGGCGAACGCAATGTAAGGTGAAATTGTGCGTCTGTTCCTCCTTATGTACCTCATGTCTCTTTTAAGTAGATATTGGAATAAAATCTGGCGATATTCTTCTGTTTAAAGATGACATTTCAATGTTGTTTCTGTCTATTGTTTTTGTTTTGTTTCTTAGGTGCTATAGTTGTGCTATAGTCACAGCGACATGAATTATATATATATATATGAATTATATTATTATAATTAATTAAAAAAAATACACATGACATATAATGTAATTGCAAGGAGGTATTTCTGTAGTCTATAGATTACTAGATAGTGGAAAAGGGGTGGGACTAAATAAGCTTATGCTTCTTCCTGCTCCTTTTTGAACATGAAAGTTATTTGTAGTTGTGGTTGCTCGTTTTCTTTTTGTTTTGCTTTGTTTATTTGTCTCTTTAAATTCTATGTTGTTGCACTTTTTCAACATGTTCAAAATAAAGATTCAATCAATCAATCAATCAATTATGCTCCAACAATAAAAGACAAAGAGACAAACTTCTCACTTTCTTTTCAAAAACGTGTTTTTGAAAAGAAAGTGACACCCACGCACATCATTTTTGAAATGAAGTGCGTGGGTGTTAACTATTCGCCACACTCTGCAAATGTGCCTACATGAGTGATAAGCACATGTTTACTCAAGTCTCACAGTAAAACGTATCTCAGTCTATTGTGAAGTTTCAGTAAAACTGACAGAAAGATGAATTTCTTCCCTTCCTTCCCTCAATCACGCAGCCACACACACAGCACACACACAGGTCAACAAGTGTTAAGTAAAGATCTGGAATTAATTTTGGCAAGACGAGTTACAAAGAAACGACTAAGAACTTTTCTCAAACGAGCGACTGCACATATTTGAAACTGTTTCCTTTGATCAACTTGTTAAAAACACTTTTCACACCTTTTTTTCCTACATAAAGCAGCCGCAACGTGTCTCCTCTGTGTCTTGTCACAGCTGTTCATACGATCGCTCACTTGTTCAACCTGGAGCGGTTCAACAACAGTAGACAAGGTCTTGGCGACGAGCTCAGCGCCGCTCTGTCCGAGCTGGCTGACACAGAAAACACCACCTACCTGAATCCAGTCCGTATAACCAACCTCGTAAGTCATCTGCTGATTGCTCCGAAACTGACATGAAACAAAACGCATCTCTCAACAAATACAGAGCTTTGCATAAAACAAATAACAGGACTCATCATTTATCAAACTGTAAAATGTGGGGGTGCCGCTTTCGCTCACAGGTGGAGCAGACGACCGCATGTCTCATGACTTAATGTAGTTAACCCAGGTTCATTTTTGACCTGAGACCCTTTTACTGTGTCTAATGAAGACAAAATAATAATACAATTTAAATAAAACAACTAAAACAACAACAACAATAATTAAATATGGGGATCCTCCGTTGGATGTGAACTTGTGACCAATTTGTCTGAAAGCTCACGCGTGTGCTTGTGTCTCAGGATCCTCAGCAGATTCCCACCTACTTTGCCTTCACCACCATCGCCGGCCTCACCGGTGTCGTCATCACTCTCGCGCTCATCCTCATCATCACCTCCTCCATGGAGGTCATCAGACGCAGCTACTTTGAAGTGTTCTGGTACACGCACCACCTCTTCATCGTCTTCTTCGCCGGTCTCGTCTTCCACGGAGCCGGGTACGAGACGGGCTTCAGCCTTTGTTGACTTTGGCTTGCAGGTTGTTATTTTTGCATGCAGGATTCATTTGTGCAATTTGCACCTGCAGGCGCATTGTGAGGAGCCAGCAGAGGACAAATCCGCCACACAACACAACTTTTTGTAAAGATCGCCCTGATGACTGGGGACGGATTCCTGAGTGTCCCATCCCTCAGTTTGCAGGAGGGTTTCCACAGGTTTGTCCTTTTGTACAGAGAGTAAATTAAAAACGTCATCAGTGAAACCTCGTTAACCTCTTCTTGGTTTTTTCAGACCTGGATGTATGTGATTGGCCCGATGGTTATTTATCTCTGTGAGCGCCTGGTTCGTTTCATTCGTTACATGCAGAGAGTACGATACAAGAAGGTACGTTAGACTCACATTTCACCTGCTGCTTCTTCCACTCTTTTTGCACGGGACCCTAACCCATGTGCTTTGTCTTCAGATCGTCATGCGACCCTCTAAAGTGCTGGAGCTGCAGCTGATAAAGAATGGTTTCAAAATGGACGTGGGTCAGTACGTCTTCGTCAACTGCCCAGCCATCTCACAGCTGGAGTGGCACCCGTTCACCATGACGTCTGCGCCCGAGGAGGATTTCTTCAGCGTCCACATCCGCTCGGCAGGCGACTGGACCGACAAACTCATTGAAATCATGAAGAAGGTACCAGAGGGAGCAGAGGGACCCAAGTGAGTCAAACAATCTGACCTTATCCAATCTGTTACTGTAAATGTTTCATGAGGAGGTAACTATAGCTACCTGTAATTTGTTTTGTTTAAGCTTCTAATTTTTCTGGGTAAAATCAAAACTATTGTTTTTGTCTAAAACTGTAACAACACACAAGTACGTGACTCTCAAGAAAGAGTCCAAATGTCAAAGCATCTCTGAGCAAGATAACAAACTCAGATTGCATCAGTGTAAGCGCATAACTGTGTACAAAGTATCCAGACTGATGCCATTATTAAACATTTTTAGGAGAAATCAAATTTCATGTTTCCAGATACTTTAATGGAGGCTGTTAAACCAACTAACCTACATATATGGAACGATTATTCACTGTAATGAGATCCATGGTGACTAAGTTTTCTCACAAGATCAACATCGCAGCTTTGTTTCAAGGGTTTTTATTGTACCGGATTCCAGTTTGCACTTTGTTACAGTGTCGTCTTTTAGAGCCAAGGATCAAACGGTATTTTTGCAATCTTTGCGGTGAGGTTACAGTTTCACTCTTGCATGAATGAGTATTGTGCATGCATAAAAACAAACAGCCACTGCAGTTTAGCTGAGGTTAAAAAGGGTGTGGATTGGTATGTGGCATTTATCCAGGTTACCTACTTATACAAATTAAAAAAAACCGATTTCCCAGCAGTCGTCTCCAAAGTTCAGGAATGCAGTTTGAAACTCAGGTGAGACGGACAGAGTCGCCCACAAAAACGCACAATAAGTGCATGACGTAGCAATATCAACTTTACAATTAAATTTGGTCTGAAATAAAGGGCTTTAATTAAATGGGACTGCTAAGTCTGACCTGACTCGTGTGTTGCAAGTCTCACTTATGGCTATGATTGTCATGTTAGTTAGCTAATATAACAAAGACAGACGCTAATAAATACATATATGAAATGAATTTGCTCATGTGAATTTTGACACAGTCATAAATGACACTCATATTTCAGACAGATTCCCCAGTTACGCCAAAGAGTTTAACGAGTACTACAAGTAGTCAAAGGAGCTTGCAAAGAAAAGCGTCTGGACTTCTTTAAGTTACTTGAAGACGTTTCACCTTCATCCGAGAAGCTTCTTCAGTTCTAAGGTCAAATGGTGGAGAGTCCCAGATATAAACCTAGTGGGAGTTTCCCCCCACAGAGGGACAAAAGGACCCCCTGATGATCCTCTAATCGCCTGAGCCAAGGTGTGGAACTGGGTGTGGGTCCCAATCAGCCAGAGTTTCGGGTGAGTTCATTGTGAAACCTGGCCCCACCTTATCATGTGATTTCCTGAGGTCAGATGGCCCAGGGTGTGAGTGGGCGTTAAGGCGTCTGGGGAGGGAACTCAAAACTGGATTATAGATGGCAGAGAGTTGGTGTCGTAAACCACCGCCTCTGTTCAAAGATGGTCGCTCACAGTGGACATAGATGCTTCTTTCACTCCTCTTTCAAACCATCTGTCCTCTCTGTCCAAAATGTGAACATTGGCATCCTTGAAAGAGTGACCTTTGACCTTTAGATGCAGATGGATGCTGAGTCTTGTCCTGTGGAGGTGGCTCTTCTGTGTTGTGCCATGCGCTTGTGAAGTGGCTGTTTGGTCTCTCCAATGTAGAGATCTGGGCATTCCTCGCTGCACTGTACAGCAAACACCACATTGTTAAGTCTGTGTCTATATCTGGGACTCTCCACCATTTGACCTTAGAACTGAAGAAGCTTCTCGGATGAGAGGTGAAACGTCTTCAAGTAACTTAAAGAAGTCCAGACGCTTTTCTTTGCAAGCTCCTTTGACTACGATGACCTGGATGACTGAGAACCTTCACAGACGAGTACTACAAGTACTTTAATTGTTTTTGATTATTGCTAAAAAATGTTGTCATTCTGTTATGTAACTGGAAAAATTGTGTTGCCATTCAGAATATTACATCCTCCAAACAAACAAACAAAAACTGAAGATTATAGCATAGCAATAAGCAACAACACATGTATATTTAAACTATAACAAGCCTAAGTGGGAGCCTTGGAGTGCACCACAGGAAACTGCAAAAAATCAAAACCTCTACAAACTGATACTGACGTCCAAAGTCACATCCAGCAACTCGTTTCTTGACGACCTACAGCTAGCTCTTTGAAGACATCTCAAAACCTGTAGTTTATTTTTCTTGTTAAAAAAACTTCTTTTTGCCCTCAGGTTGGGTGTGGATGGACCTTTTGGCACAGCCAGCGAGGACGTGTTCGACTACGAGGTCAGCATGCTGATCGGTGCTGGCATCGGTGTCACTCCGTTCGCCTCCATCCTCAAGTCCATCTGGTACAAGTTCAAAGACTCTGATCCTAAACTGCGCACCAGGAAGGTAACTTAACCCAACTGCTCCCCATCAGCCTGCTTATTATGAAATAGATGAAACCAATTCATATAAAGATTATTTCTTTAAGGTTGGGACAACAATAACCTTAGTGTTAGTTATCAAACGCTTTTGACCTTATGTTTGTGTGAGATCAAAGCAGCTCACGTCTTCTATTCAAACCTAACACAGGGCCTTCAATTGTCCTGCAAATAAAGACGCTTGTGTTTTAAACAGCACACCCATGCCAGAGGATGAGTCATTGTTTAACATGCATTTGCTTCCTGGTTTCAGATTTATTTCTACTGGCTCTGTCGGGAAACGCACGCCTTTGAGTGGTTTGCCGACCTTCTACAGGTGCTGGAGAAAGAGATGGAGGAGAGAGGCATGGGGGATTTCCTCACCTATAAACTCTACTTGACTGGATGGGATCAGAGCCACGTACGTGTGTGAATCAGTCATTAACCTACTCCACCCTCAGACCAAAGTCCACAACAGCAGTTTGATGTCATTTCATCTCAAGCTCACTGGGTTTTTTTCTCTCCCTCCTCCCTCCACAGGCTACTCACGTTATGGTTCACTTTGATAAGGACACGGATGTAGTCACTGGGCTCAAACAGAAGACTCACTATGGCCGGCCCATCTGGGACAAGGAGTTTGAACAAGTCCGCATAGAGAACCCCACGTAAGCTTAAAAAAAATTCTCTGGATTCAAACGAGTGCTTAAAAAGACTCAGAAGAACAAGAACTTTTAAAAAGTTACCTTAAAGCTTTGAAAATTTAAATATTTCAGAGCACAAATGCCATTACGTTCTGTATATTTCTTCAGTTAACTAAAATAGCTCAACTCAGTTGCATTTATATGGCCTGAACGACCTACTTTTTCATTTCACTGATAATAAAGATAATGAGTATTACCATTTTATAAATTCTCGCACAGTGAAATCTGCTTATTTCAATATGTTGGTTCTAATAATATTAATGTAAAGATGATATTGTCTCAAATGTCATCTTAATAATGAAATAATAATTAATAGGGATGCACCGATACCGATACTGGTATCGGGGCCGATACTGTAAAATGTGTGTGTACTCATACTCGTAAAAGTTAACCGATACCATGAACCGATACCAACTTATTTCATTAATCAGAGGGTGGCTTGTCATTTCTGTTGTAGTTTTTAGATTGGCCACTAGGGGGACATCCCACGCTAAACAGGCACAGGGTTAGGCGAGTGAGACTGGCGGCTCCAGATAAAAAAGAGAAACTGGAGGCTGCTGTAGCTAGGCTAAACAAAATGTCAGCAGTGTGGAACAGCCAACTTTAACTCAGGTTTTGGAAAAGCGATGAAAAATGTCAAGAGAAAATCCACGGGCAGTTAAAATAACAGAGGCTCTGACTCATTTTATCGCTCTGGATGACCAGCCAATGCCGGTTGTGGAAAACATAGGATTGAACCGTCTTCTCAGCATACTCGAGCTGTGATATGAAATATAATAAATAAACAGAAGTGTTTATTTATTATTCTGAAAGCTCGAGACAGTGCCGATAGTTCAGTGATATTTTGTTAAATTACAATGTGGAGACTCTGCAATAATTTAACAGAAGTGCTTATTTTTCACTTGAAATTTTTTTGTGGTCATTTTTATTAAGATTTTATTTTTTATCGGCAGAGAATAGAATAAAACCTGTCTTCCAATTCATTGCATTTGTGTGTGTGTGTGTGTGTGGTAGAAGTATCGGTTTTTGTACTCAGTATCGGCAAGTACTCAGATCCAAGTATCGGTATCGTATCGGTTTGAAAAAACTGGTATCGTTGCATCCCTAGTAATTAATATATTGTGCATTACACTTGAGGGAAAGACTAAAAAAGTTTGATTTTGTCATTATGGATTATTAAGTCTGAATTAATAGGATTTGACCTTTTAAACTGCTTAAATATAAAGTCTACAACACCAACTACACAAACTGCAGGAGGCTGAATCCACTGTGTGTGTTTTATTGACTGTAACAGCATGTAGAATCTGAAAACAAGCATGTTTTCATAGCTGTAAAATAAATGAATGGAATAAAAGTTTGAATGATGATAAAGCAGCTTTGTTTTGTTTTTCTGTGTGTTTTAGCTCCATCGTGGGAACTTTCCTGTGTGGCCCTGAAGCTCTGGGGAAAGTCCTGGAGAAGAAATGTGCTAAATACTCAGACGTGGATCCTCGCAAGACCAGATTTTACTTCAACAAGGAGAACTTCTGAGCAAAAAATAAATAAGCAAACGAGAGAAAAACAGGAAGCGCACATTCACATATTTCAAAGGATAACAATCAGTTGGAACTTTGTCTCGCTTCAGAAGAGAAATGTGAAAACATCGAGGGAAACCAGTGTGACAGGACGAGTGTTTACAGACCTTCCTCCATCTACTCTGAAGGGAGTACAGAGGCATGGTGGGTCATTTTAATCAGTGGTGCTCAGGGATTTGCCCCATTTTTTTCCATTGTGAAGTAAGGAATCACTGAGGCTACATATATATTATATATATGTATATATTTGTGTCATATTAGGCTGCATTATTGTAGTACTTGACTAAAGTTACAGGGACAATTTATGCTGTTAAGATGAGGACCTTGGTTCTTAGATCTACTGAATGTGAAGGTTTTGACAGAAGGTGAAAAACTTTTACTTTACAAAATACTCACAAATGGAGTATATTTACTATTCATTATGATCTTATAATCGTATATCTTCCACTCAAGACAACTGATTACACGGCTCATGCACGGTTTCTACTGTATATAACCCTTGTTTGAATGCATGCGTGTAGCAGGATACAAAAAAATATTTTTCTTGGCAAGAGTTTAACAGGAAACGGGTTTACTGGAAAAATATGAGGTGCAATTACGACCTCCTGTATTCTCGAGCGTTTCCTTATCAGAAAAACGTGAAAGATAAAACCATGCCAGTCGTTAAGTTAGTGGTTAATGATCGTCTAAAGATGTGGAAGAAAACAACTTACCTGCTGTTTTTATGGTAAATAATTTCTCATGAATAAAAGAAAATAAAGGCAACTGGTGTATTTTTGTTGTTTTATTCACAAAACAGCTACAACATAACAACAGTTGGCTTTTCTACGGGGAAAAACAAAAACGTGACATTCTTGCTCTAGCTTTTATTCAAGTTCAACATTCACCATAGAAAGTGACTTTTTCTCCACGTGAATCAATGTTACTCTCACACAAAACAAACATTATGATTTAAAACAAAAAGAACATATTCCAGACTAAGATGGGATATCTTCAGATCTTTGCAGCCTGGTCCGAGTGGGGCAGACAGGAAACTCTGACATGATGAAATGGGGGGGAAGAAAGGAGGATGTCACAACATTTCAAAAACCTTTGACTCTAGCGCTAAGGTTTTATTTGCGACTGGAAAGAAAGAAGCTCTGACTTTTCAGTACTTTAATCAGTCAGACCATCAAGGGGCCCCGCTCGCAGTCTTCTGAATCTGCTCTTTGAGGATAAGGATGCTTTGCCGCTGCTCCGGCGGCAACATTGCGATCTGTTCTGGAGTCAACTGCAAGACCTGCATGATGAGGGCAGCCTGAAAGAGGAAAATGAAAATGTTGCTGAGGAGGTTAAACGTGTTTTTCTGGCCAACAAACTGAACAGAAAAGTCTAGAACAACAGTCTAATGAAACTGTTCGATAACAGAAATCATACAGCCTTGCCAGCTATTGTTCCAGAATAACAATAGTTACTGTTCTCAGGTAAGGCAAACATGTGCAATCAATGATCAGGAGTGCAGAAAGGAGGCTTTCAGCGAGCTGATAATGAAAACACAGGTCATTTTACATGTTGATATAACTCAGAAGGAATTACACAGAGATTTTTAACCGACTCATCATCCTGACTGATAAAAATGCAGCAGTGACACTCACCTTCTCTTGATCCTGTGTGGAAACCTGATTCTGACCTGGACTGAAGCCGCCTCCTGATGGAGGAACCCCAGAAATACCAGCACCCTGCAGATCAAATACAGTGTTACTGTACGATCACAGTTCTTCACCCATCAATGATTATCCAGACAGCACAGATTTCTCTTGTATTTTGCATATTTTCGTGCTTTTGTAAAAGCTGCCTATGAAATAATTCAGAGCATTCTGATTCCCTGAATGCCCTGAAGTGTAGATGAAAACATATGGAAAAAATTTAAATAAGAATGAAGTAGGGCTGCCACAATTAGTCGACTAGTCACGATTACGTCGACGCGTCATTTGAAGCTTTGTAAGATCACAAAAGACGCAGGAATAAGTAGCAGGATTTAAGAGTGTAATAACGGACTGAAACAGAAGATGGCAGCACTGCATGTACAAGGATGCCAGCTGCCGTTAAACCCCGAAGAAGAAGAAACTGCGTCCCAGAATTCATAGCGCAGCCCAGCTCAGTTTCCAACAATGGCGGCAGCTAGTTAGTTTTAATATTACTCTTATTATTCTTTCTGGGTCACAAAATAAACGTTTAACATATTTTCAGGCGAGAATGTAGCTGTGTAAACCTCAAATATCTGCTCAGTTTATCAAGACACCACATACTTTCAAAAGCGCTCCGACGTTTTCGGAGACGTCTGTTACCCACTAGCTTGATAGCTAGCCGGGGGCTAGGCTCACTAGAGCCCGTGAGAACACCGGACTCCCGGCAAATCGTTTTCAAACTCACCGCCGTCTTTCGCTACTCAGGTTAAACATGATATATAAGTCACTTGGATAACTTTAAAATGTTATTGTTTGGCTTTTTTTTTAGTATTTAATTTGTTCCTGAGTAAATCGGTTTGGCTAAGATTAAAGTTATAGTTTTTACACAGCTGAATAAACATCAAGCAGACAGCTGATTATCAGAAGTGTGAGATGCTCGAGAATATACTCCGGTGTCCTGTTATATTTTAGATAGCAAGGAGTTTATTAAACTTCACCGAAACAATCTGCAAATTTCATTAACATTTAATAAACTATCATCTTGTCTTTATTTTTAGTTAGCACATACCTTAAACACTTCAAGCTGTAAGCTAATGATAGTTATATAAGAGCAGATGCTGCTGGTTCAATAAGCTGTACGTTTTACGTCCAATGGATGATGATCTGATTAGTCGACTAATCGCAAAAATAATCACCGACTAGTCGACTATCAAAATAATCGTTTGTGGCAGCCCTAGAATGAAGTAACGCAAATCATACAACTGTATAACTGATGTCATAACAATATCAAGACTCATATATATATATATATATATATATATATATATATATATATATATATATATATATATATATATATATATATATATATATATATATATATATATATATATATATATATATATGCGAGTGGTCTTCTTTCGGTAGTTCCCTTCAAGGATCGCAACAGCAGATCTTCAATATCCATCTCACCCTGTCCTTAGCATCCTCCTCTGTCACTACATCCATGAACCTCCTGAGGAATTCATCTTTTTCTAGCAATCCTGTCCACTATCCCTCCATTTGACATCTCAGCCCTGTCTCTTTAAGTTTGTCTCCAAAACCCTGAGCTAACCCTCTGACTTCTAACCATGCCTATCCTGGCCAATTCCAGTTAAACCAAAACACACAGCTGACACAGACATGCAGAGATGCAAACGTACCGGTCTTGCGGGTGGCGGAGCATTTGGACCCATTGTATGAGGGACAGGGCCTTGCATTCCTGGTGCTATGGGAACCCTCTGACCCGTGACTGGAACACGAGTATCCATCGCCCTTGGGTCACGGCCTGTATAAGGACACATAACACTGTCACAAGTGCTCATAATCAGATGAATTTACCCTCAAAGTACGAGACTTTCTCAAACTATGACGCCTCATAGGGGTAGGTACCTCTGGCTTCCATAGGGGGTCCCCGTGGCTCCATCATGGGGGCCGCCCTGGGGTCAACCATCATGTTCCGCGGTTCACCCATGGGTGGGCCTCTCATGTCCATTGGAGGCCTCATATCTGGAGGGGGTGCAACTCCCAACTGTGGCATGTGTACAGGCGGAACTTGGTGGGGGGGTGGAGGTCCCATGTAACCCCGGCTAAACGCACACAAAGTAAGAGAAGTTAAACATTTTTAAAACTAACGCAGCATAAGTCATAGTTTTTAGACCATAAAGTGGTCTAAAAATGCTAGGCTAATGCTAGGCTATAAAGTGATATAGCCTAGCATTAAAACTCAAACTACATTAAGCAAAGATTTTACTATATAGTAATATTTCTGGTCAGTAGTAGAGTAGAGTAGGGCTTTATCATCAGAAAACCAGTCACAGGAAATTAGATGCATTTGTTAGTGAATCGTGAAAAAGAAACCAACAAAATATACATCGTTTAATTTATATTTTTCCACCTGGGGAATTATTAAAGCAGAAGGCAGCAGATACCGTGAGCATCTCTGTTGACAAGCTGACACATCCATCTTCCATGTCCTGCTGTTTGTGCAGCCAGACTTGCGTTTCAGTTGTTGTTTACCTTTCTTTAATATTACATTTCCCCCAAATCAGCCAGGACAAAATAAAGACTTTAGTCTTGCAACATCAATGACTGGAACTGACACTCCTAAAAGTCACACCCAAATGTATCGTTAAGGTAAAATGGGATGTCTTACTTGGGGTCTATGACCTCTCCAGTGACAGACAGCAGAGTTCCTCCTCTGGGGTCATTGGGACCATCTCCCAGTAGGCCTCTTGGGGGGATACCGCCTGGTCCTTAGAGGAAAAATTCATAAATTTAACCACAACACATACACAATACAGATGACACACGAAACATCTGCCAGTTAATTAGTGAAAAGAAATGGAGATGTGTCATCATAAAGAATGACTTTCAAAGCTCCCACGGCTGTTCCAGTTAAGAAGAACCACGCACACTCCCAAAAAGCTGAGTGTTTGCTCAGGAGAAAAAACCTACACAGTTGGCTCAAACTGCACAAAGGCCACAGCAAACTGCCACAGAACAAGGTCACAACACACAGGTACATCAGGGACACACACACACACACACACACACACACACACATACAAAGAGGAGGAAGGGTAGAGCATTGTGGTCTCATCAGCATTAATATGCAGATCTAAAGATTTGAAAGCTAACATATAAAAACAAAACAAGAAAAAGAAAAACTCTGCTCCCACACGTATACACGAAGCTGATTTGAGAGTGTTCGCCTACTTGTTTCTTCTAAGTCTGACATTATTTGGCCATGAAAGCACGGCGAACAAAGGCATGCAGAGAAAAGATCAAGAACAATGGATGTCTCATAGTCCATTCATACTGCGTTACAACATTAAGGCAACAACCTATAATGATGCCATCAGTTAGCTCAGTGCAAATTAGGCTAATTTACTGCACTTAAGCAGAAATATTCATTACAAATGAATAGATCTTTTTCTGTTGATCTGGGAAAGTTAATGTCTTCTGATTTACTCTAAGGAAAACGAATTTAGAAGAAACTGATAAGATAAAGATCATCTGGGCTCCTTGTCAGTGTAACGCTACTGTGCTTGTGCAGCAGAGCAGCACCAACTCCATTGTTTACAGTCCTCTCACTTGTAGAAGAGTGTCATGACAGCTAAGCAGATGGGATTCCAGATGTCAAGCAGTGCCAACTAGTTCCTCACATACAGCATTGTTAACTGTGAAGCTCTGTATATATGTATGTAATGTGTTTATATTATATAGAACAACAGCAACTGGTCATATATTCACCTTCAAACATGTCGAGATTATTGCTGGGCACCCGAGTAAGAGCAACGCCGTGTCTGCGCTGGTTTGAATGAGCAGTTCTCATATTTCGACTAAACTGTGCTTGATGTGTGAAGGGGGAGGTGCGCACACAGGGGTACGCTTGTAATGCAATCTGATGCAATTGTATTTATAAATTTTCTAGTCTAACTGACCAAGTCCAGCAGACTATGAATCATGCATAACTATAGGTTAATAAAACACTTTATTCTACACATGTAAAGCTCTTTATCTACTTCACTTCTACAGCCGATGCATGCTTTTGGACCGTGCCTGGAGCACCCAGAGGCGCAGAGAGGACATGCAACACAGAAAGGCCCCAGCTGGGGCTCGAATCGTCTCAAGCAGAATTTATGGTCTTGCAAAGGTGGCGTGTATGCAGGTGCTGCCCCTTTGCCTGCAGTGAGCTCTGTTGTCAGATGGAGGCAGTGTACAAAGTATGTGCTACAACCGGTCTGAGGGCACTTGTATGTTTGAAACAGGGGCGACTGTGGCTCAGGGGGTTGGGAAGCGTATCTGTAACCGGAAGGTCAGCGGTTCGATCCCTGGGCTCTCTGTCCTGGTCGTTGTGTCCTTGGGCAAGACACTTTACCCTACCCTACTGGTGTTGGCCAGAGGGGCTGATGGTGCGATATGGCAGCCTCAGTTCTGTCAGTCTGCCCCAGGGCAGCTGTGGCTACAACTGTAGCTGCCTCCACCAGTGTGTGAATGCAAGAGTGAATGAATAGTGGCATTGTAAAGGGCTTTGGGTGCCTTGAAAAGCGCTATATAAATCCAATCCATTATTATTATTATGAAATGAGCTCTGCTCTGCTACATCTGACTGACCAACATTAAAGGAGCTGACGTAAAACAGGTAGTTAAAACCAATGAAGAGTGTCCAAATCAGCCATCGCCTGTGCTTATCGTGCTTTATTTCCTGGATCTTTGAATTTTTTTTTGCTCCCATTCTAGATCAACTCCACTATTGTTCCCCTCTCTATTACGCCCACTTGTCAGCCAATCAATACTCGCCAGTTGCTTACATCATCTGGTTCCAGAGAGATGCAGTGAGGATTCTTGAAGGACTGCATGGAAGCGTCTCTTTGTATCGTTGGGATACAAATGGTGACATATCACTCCGGTCACTCTCCAGTGCAGTAAAAGCTACAAACTACAGCACAGCCACATTTTTAACAGACATTCCTGTTAAAAATGTGGATTTGTTGTTTGTTTGTTTGTTTTAAACTGATTCAGCCTCACTTCATAAACGATAAGTGATGCTGACAAACACAAACAAAAGCCAATCAAGAGAGTAGCAAAGCAGCTTCATTGTAATACGCTTCTTACTGTCCAGCTTGAAAGCAAAGTCAGCAATTTCATGTCATTATCAAGTGACTAAGCTGATCCTGGAGTAAAAAGAAGGCCAAGTAGTCTCTTTCCATTAGTGCAAATGACAAATAATGAATGCTGCTAACACAGAGAGCTTTCACTGTATGAGATATTTCACCGCTTTCATCTTTATCTTCAGCAACATCCATAAACCGTCTCTATCAATAATAAACATCGCACATCTGAACTTGTTACCATTCAGGCTCAACTCTATAGAAACGAGTGGTAGCTCTGGAAAAGTCAGCAGTCAGTGAATATCATTTATTACACTTTTAGAAACAGATCTCGTTTGATAATTAAAATCAAATCGTTTTCGTCAGATATCTGCAAGCACACAGGTGTATGGATGAGAAACACCACGCCACTGGCTCGCTGACCCAAATTTACCCACACTGCCATAGCAACAGCGCCACGGCTACAAATGTAACATAAATAGAGAAAATTAGAATGAGCAGGCCTTTTGGGAAGAAGAAAAATGTCCCGCCACCCCCTCAAAAACTAAGGCTACTTTCACACTGCAGGCGAAAGCGTATCAAATCCGATTTTTTTGACCCTATGCGACCCATATCCGATCATGGTCTGACAGTGTGAACGGCACAAATCAGATATTTTCAAATCCGATCTGGGTCACTTTCGTATGTGGTGCTGAATCCGATACATATCCGATGTTTTAGAAAGCGACTGCTGTTTGATGGTCAGGTCGCATTAAATCCGTCTTTTACGTCACCGACACAAGACAGACGCCAATTATCAGCGCCAGAGAAGACATCGCGAACGCTTCCTGGCTATCCCGTGTAGATGTCAGTGAAACTGTTGGGACGACAACGTTGGAGAAACGTGAACATTTTATTTGTACTGTATAATCTGCAGATTCTGACAGAAATCTGCAACTATCCTTTGAAGCACCGCTCCTCTAAAACAGCAATAAGGATCATTATTAGGTTATTTACATTATTATGTAAATAACAAAATAACTTAAAGCAAAAATTGGGAAACGTAAAGTCCGAAGTCTTTATATTAACGGCCATCTGTCAAACAATACTGTTGGTCTGGGTCTAAACAGAGCGCGTTGTGTGTGACGTCTTCTTTTGCGCATGTGGCCGCTTTGAGCGTTCACACTAGAGCGCGTTTACTGTCGCATTTTATCTGTAGTGTGAACGAGCAGACAAAAAAATCGGATTTGATCAAAAAATCGGAATTGAGCATCAAGACCTGCAGTGTGAACCTTAGATCGCGCAAGTGTCGAGCAGGAGATCTCCTCTGGTCAACATCCATCAGTCTGGATCAATGGGAGCTCAAGTCTCCTTCCAACTTTGCCAAATCTCAAACAGCAGAATCTGCTGATCACTCTGCAATCCCCCAAATAAAGTAGTGACTGAAAGGTTTTAACTTCATTTGTATTCTGTTAAATTTCGAACAGAGAAGCAGAAAACTAAGGAGACATATAAAACTAGCTAAAACATGTCGAGGACAAGAAGTACAGAAGAAGCTGCAGTTCTGTGGAAATCAGATAACACCCTTTAGGATTCGAGGTCTTACTCTGTAGCCATTACCTGGCCGTGTACCCCGTCTGACCAGTGTTTAGATCCAAACTCAGATGACCCGCCTTGCAATTACACCTGAACTTGTACCGCTATCTGATATTCCCGTGTTACTGTTGTTCCTACAACATCATGATTAATGTTGCTCGACCAATACAAATTCCCCATTACACTGCCATGACGTCATTAAGTTGGGCTTCCAGGAAGCAGACAAAAAGAATAAAAAAAACTTTACCCAACCCAATGTAAAAACAACTCACATAATGTGGGCGGGGTGTGTCACAAAGCTGTCAACTAGGATTTGTTGACGCATTTGTCCTCAGGGGTTTCTGCAGATTTTTATAGTTGGTGAAAATGTAACCCAAACAACTTTTACTGAAACTTTCAGCACTGTTCTGGTGCTTAAAAGTAACCAAACTACAACAGAGAGAGAGATTAAATAAATAAATATAAGAACTAGGGCTGGGTATCGTCACTGATTTCTAGAATCGATTCAATTCCGATTCACAAGGTCCCGAATTGATTTGATCCACGATTCGATTTAATTCGATTCGATTCGATTCGATTCACTTCGATTTGAATCTGGGAAATTTTGACAGTCAGAAATATTATAATTCAGATCAGTACAGTTACATATTTTTGTATCTATAAAAAGGAAGCTGACACACGCAAGACTTTATCAAAGGTGTGAGCATCACAGCAGAGGCCTTTGTGTCAAAGTAGCTGAAGATAAAACACAGAAAAACATGAAGGTGATTTTCCTGGCCTGGATTTTATAAAAATATTCTGCAGTACATCAAAAACGAAAGAAAACCATTAATCAACACATGAACATTACCTCTGAAGTTACAGCGGTTTTATTAGAGACACGGCTAAACGTTTTGCATTTTGCATAATTCTAAAAAGTTTAAATTTGTTCAGTATTGAGCGGCAGAAATTAGGTTTTCTTTTTGGAAGTATATAAAACGAAAAAAAAAAAAAACCCATCGGCCGACAGCCTGTAAACAACGGTAGACTTGTGCTTAACAAGCAAGCGAATAATGCAGAAAACAGTACAGAGAGAGAGAGGGGGAGAGCGAGAGAGAGAGCTGTGCATCGTGGTTGAAGCAAAACAGTAAAAGTCAGAGTGAATACATGACGATGTTTATGTGAAGTGCAGTTTGGATCTTCTTTTGCTGCTGGTTCGGTCAATATTGTTTGGAGGGAGATAAAACTAACAGCTTTAGAATCAGCGCATAAAGGGCGTGAACACAAAGCGCGGACCCGCCGACAGATCAGAATCAGCGAGCTGTCGGCTTTCAGCCCCAACCGTGTCCGTGCCGTCAGGTGAGAAAGGCGACATCTCACTGATTCTGATCCGCGGGTTGCGCTGTGTGTTTAAGTCTTTGTGCAGAATCCCTGTTCCTGCTCTCATTTACTGTCTTAGCTGTTTGGTGGTTGTTGAAATTTTGTGAGATTTCACCAGAGATTCTGGCATTTCGGGCAAAATAAATTTATATTAAAAAATCGATTCAGGATTTTAATGAATCGATTTTACGTTATCCAAGCCAGAATCGATTTTAATCGATAAATCGATTATAAAAACCCAGCCCTAATAAGAACAGCACATAAACCCAGGTATCCCAAGTGAGATGGATCCACTGATCCGCCCCGGTCTCCTCTTTACAATGTTGCATTTTACACGACACACATGAAGCGGCTGTGATGACGATCCTGGAACAACATTAATTACATGGTTGTAGGAACAACACCAACTGGGACGTCAGATGCACCTGCAGGTCACTATGAGGCGGTCTAAACTTCCTTTTATATCACATAAACGCTCCATGAAATCTCATCAGTACTCCTTGTGATGATATCCATCAAGCTCCCCCATGCAGGCTGACAAGGAAGCTGAAGGCTGAACACCTGCACCATCTGCACAAACTGGTCCCAGCTGCTACCTGGAGCTGATCAGCCCAACTGTGCATATCTTTACAACAACAAAAAACTAAACATTGATTTCACTCATGACCTGGTATATTCCTGTGTAGCTGCTCTGAGATTGTAATAATTATATACACAGACTTATGAACTTCTCTAAAGGCTGCATGTGTGATGAGTCATTTTTATTTATAGCGGAAATGCTGTCAAAAATATATGCTGTATATTTGAAAAGTGTCGCTGCTTAGCAGGGCTGCGACCTGACTGGAGAACCGAGGAGGTACAGTGATACCTTGAGGCCGCTCGATAGCAGCTTGACCAGACGATCCTGTGGGAGAATGCTGAAGGTTTCCTGAGCCAGCATTAAAGTGAGAAGAACAGGAGACAAGACTCAAGAGGGCAAAGCAGCATTTCAGCACACTCGTGAAATCATCTCATGCACAAATAAAGGTACAGAAGGGTGAAGAAGAGGGAACTTTTACAAAATCATCAAGATGGCATACATCCAAGATTTAAGATAAAACACAAAAAGAGAAGACGATAACGAGGACACGTGGCGTATATCGTTGTGGATAAACTTCCGCTATTTATATGACTGTGGTGACACCTGCTGATCCAAATGAGCCATGACATGTGCAAAGTTTGGACGCAAGTGGATTCAGTAAGTATTCAGATCCCCTTCCTTTTTTGCAAGAAATTGTCATGTAGATTTAATCTTCCACTAGAGTTGCATGGAACTGCGTTTAAAAGGACTCCATCAGATTTTCTGGTCTGATGAGACAAAACCTGAACTCTCTGGGCGGAAATGCAAACTGATTGTTGGGTTCGTGGTCACCTCAAATAATGAGGCTCTTCTTGTTGTGTTACACAGAAGAAACCCCTGTTTTCAATCAATGCCTTGGAACAATTTTATCACAATGGTCTATAGAGAGTTAAATGGACCTCATGTCTTATTTTTTTCCCCTCATCCTAGCAAACAGTTTGGATTTCAGGATCCAGTAAAAACATGTGTGCCTTTCTAATCCAAGCTACAGATGGACTTCAAATCAAGTTCTAGACGCAGGCCACATGTAAATGTGTTTGGGTGCTGTCAAAAGCATGTAAACACAACGTCCTCACTGTGCAGTTTCCACAAATTTTACATTTTGTAGATATTTTTAAATTTGGTGAATTGCTATTAACAAAAAAACATGGCCAGCATTTCACAATCAACAAACTCAACCTAAAGTTAACTCTAGTTTATATTTTGCACTTGGTCATGCATGCTCTATCTGTGGTGGCTCTAAGCCCCACCAGCGGTCCCTGCCCCAGAGTTTGTGGGCCACAAACTTTGGCCAGTGAGAACCTATTGGAAAAACCACTTCATGTGTAAATAAATGTAAATGTCCTTTTTTTTTATTAATGTAAATAAAAAAGGTAAGACCACAGTCTCTGACATCACGTGCCAAAAACTCTGCGCATCAATGAAACAAAGGAAGGCGTTTCCCAAAAGTCACTTTCAGACCAAAAACTGTGTTTGCATGTGGACGAAGGCCAAAACACATTAAAATGAACCACTTTAAAAACCACCAGTGTAAATGCAGAAAAAGACTTAGACACACCTCAAGAATAATTAAAGCAAATAAGATGCACAGAATCTGGGAACCCATCAGCTAATGTCTGGGGTCAATGTTTCAGGCTTCCGGATTCGCCAGCTGATCTCGAGATAACAGATAACCGATATCCAGGCCACGACTTCCCATTACATGTGCTGACTGCGTCAGATTATGAATGGAGATGAATTTTAAAAAGCAAATATAAGGCTAAATCATCGTGAGGCACACAGAGTGCTCCTCTGAACCCTGAACCAATCTACTCACCACATGGAGCGGTGACTGAACAAAAATCCTCTAATAACAACTGGACACCAGAAAGCTTTGGGTACCAAAATTCTTCACATTCTACATATTCACATGTGGATGTGTGGTAATAGTAATCACCGGCTACAGTATGACTGCCACAGTAATCATGACATAACTAATGTAAATGACAGATCTCAGCTTTTGAGATTACCGTTTTACAAAGACCAATCTAGAAATAATGCTAATTGTATCCACTTTAAATTAAAATGTATAGAAACAGAAAGGGGGTAAATACTTTTTGAATCCACTTTTGTCTAATTGGAAACACTGCACTGAAAAACTGCTTTTCAATTACTGCCGTCTACCGACAAACATTAGCATTATTGGTGATTGTTTTACACGCCAAAGAAAACAGCCAATAAAATATGACAGCTTTTCAAATTTAAGACATGCTTTCATGCAGCTTATTCAAATACATGCTTGGAACATTTGTAACAATTCTAGATTATTGAATGTTTAATGACTTTATAAAGTTAACGTCTTAGAGATGCATACCCGCCCTGTATTTATGGTTTGTTTGCGTAACTTTATACTACAAGTGGCCAGAGTCACACTACCGCAACCAATTTCACAACTTTTGCCATTTCAAGCATGCATGTGGTCTGATGATTACCTGGAGGTCCAACTGGTCCCGGTCCAGGCCCAGGTCCTGGTACAGGCATGGGTCCAGGGACAACTCCCATGTTAGGGGGCTGCATCATCTGGGGCGCTCCATTGACATGCATTCCAGGCTGAGGACATAAAATAAAAATGATTAAGAAATGAATGGAAATAATATCTCCTGAAACTGTATCTATAAAGAAGAGATCATATGGTGCTTTATCCCCTCATTGAGGACAAAAACATGTTAAGTGATATTTATGTTACATTTCTGTCTCCATTTCTCAGTCGTTTGAGATCAGACGAATGAATTCAAGCGTGGAGCTCTTGTTTGGGCTGGAACTCCTGCCAGCTCTGGACAAACCTTGTAGCAAAACATCCAATCTACAAGCAGTAGCATCGCCATCAGGAGCTGCTTACAGCAGGGGTGTCAAACTCATTTTAGTTAATGGGCCACATTCACACTGCTTGACAACAAATGGGTGGGGCCTCCTCTCCTACAGCACAAAGTATAGTCACATTTATTGACCCATTCGCTTACAAAAGAGATAACGAACAGCTTTAAGATGTAAAGAAAAATAAGCACAATTTCAACATTGTGTTGGTGTTTTCGTAGTTAGACAGCTGCTATTACAATTTACAGCTCAGTGGATCTACAAAGGAACAAAACCTTTACATGTAGGTTTTACCTTTCTATAATTCCACCCTGACCACACCGACACAGCTATTTTATAAAAACGTAGCTTTTTCTATGCGCTTTGGGCGTTTCCCCACACATAGAGCCATTTTAGGTCACAGAAAAATTAACAAATCTCAAACAAATCTCGGTTTCTGTGTAAACAAGGAAACCAAAAATCATCTCTTGCACTGTCAAAGGTGTGTGCCTTCATCTCCTTTTGGGTATCATAGTCTACCCTGTGTTATTGTTGCCCCAAGGCATCTGATTGGCCAACATTTCTACACGGTTAAAGGTTATATCGCCATCTGCTGCTTGACAGTACTGGACACTGGTTTTGTTTTTTTCAATACAGTGCTTGTGTGGATGTGACTTTCTTTTTAAACCAAAGCAGAAAATTCTTGCTCTAAAATGTATTAATGGACTAACCCACAAACTGCCATGCCACATGGTGGTGCAGACGTTGCCACGGTTGCCTCACAACAATAAGATTCTTGGTTCAAACCTTCAAGTCATCCGGGGCCTTTCTGTGTGGAGTTTCTGTGTTCTCCCTGCTCTTGTTTCCTCCCACATCCCAAAAACGTGTAGTTGAGCAGCCCCCCAAAAATAACCTCCTGCGTCCTTTTCCTAATCACCTTTCTCTAACCTCGGTGAAAACGCTACGAGGTGTGAAGGGGAAGTTATAAGGACTTAGAAATAGAGAAGCGTGGTGCTCAGAGAATCCAAATGCACATGCACTAGGCTCTTTAACAATGTGATGGTGCAGTGTTGAAAATGCACATTTTACTTCACCCCAGAGTGTTCTTATATTGGCGTTTCATCCAGGTCATATAAACAAGAACCACTGGGGAAAAACATCATCACAGGTGCTGGAACTTTAAAGCCTATAAAATGAAAAGCATCTTATTTTTGGGGCTGCTCAATTAATCGAATTTTAATCACAATTACGATCTGGGCTTTCAACGATCATTAAAAATGACTGAGCCGATTATTAGCCCCTCCCTCGTGCTTTACTCTCGCGCTGCTCCGTGTGGCAAATCGAGCGCACCTCTCTGCATTTCAAATACAACAATTAAGAGGACCCGAGGGAAGCTCGGAAAGCAAGCAGAAGTTACTTGGAGAGGAGAGTGACTGCTGTTGGTTGAAAAGAGAGGTAAAAAAACTTCAGTGGGTTCGTGGAGTCAGAGCAACACTGCAAAGTTCACTAAACATAGATGTTTACATTTTTCATTTATTTTTTATATTGCAAACATTTGCACTGTTATCAGTATTTGCACTATTTTATATTATTTTTTAAAGTCATTATTCAATACATTGTTATTGTTAAATAAATATCGTCAAATAATCGAGATCTCAATTTCAGTGAAAATAATCGTGATTATCATTTTTGCCATAATCGAGCAGCCCTACTTATTTTTTTATTTTTCCTACTGGAGACTGATCCAACTCATCCCCTCCTCCTTGTTTGGGATTTCTATGAAATTCCCTGTATCCAGCACTTATCCAAGGTGGCTCTAAGTGAAAATTCATTGATAATAATCCTAAAAGTTGGCAAAACAACAAATACACTGAGATCAATTAATGTATGATCAGGATTTAGAGAACATATAAATCTGCACTTCTCATGCAAGCCAACTCCTATTCACAGACAACCAGTGGGTTTAACAGAAAAATTAAAAACATATCATCAGGTTATGGAAATGGAAAATGCACTTACAAGGTCTACTTCATCAGTTATGCTGATCGTTTTTCAGGAACGCTCAGATGGTCCTTCGCTATGACTTATGAGATAAAATTTATCTACTTTCCTTTCATAAAGGTTGCTTCAGCGTATGATCTACTAAAGGGGCTAATAAAAGAAGCACTGAAGCCATTCCTTATCATTTTGAGAATTCGGATCACCACGGACTACGTTCCTCAGTTTGGAAACTTCATAAGCAAAATGAAGTGTATCTTATGTTAACTGATGACTCTAAACTGGCTGTAGGTGTTAGTGTGAGCGTGAATTATGGTCTGTCTGTGTTAGCCCGGTGATAGACTTGGTGCGTGTCCAGGATGTACCCGGCCTATCACCCACTCTCAGCTGGGACAGACTTAAACACCTCAAGCAAACTACTTGGTGAGATCTAGAAATAGGGCTGCTCAATTAATCGAATTTTAATCTCGATTACGATCTGGGCTTTCAACGATCATTAAAAATGACTGAGCCGATTATTAGCCCCTCCCTCGTGCTTTACTCTCGCGCTGCTCCGTGTGGCAAATCGAGCGCACCTCTCTGCATTTCAAATACAACAATTAAGAGGACCCGAGGGAAGCTCGGAAAGCTAAGCAGAAGTTATTTGGAGAGGAGAGTGACTGCCGTTGGTTGAAAAGAGAGGTAAAAAAAACTTCAGTGGTGTGGAAACATTATGGGTTCGCAGAGTCAGACGTGGATCAAGTAGACACAGTGTGTAAACTTTGCTACAGTGTCGTAGCTGCACCACAGAGCAACACTGCAAAGTTCACTAAACAGATGTTTACATTTTTCATTTATTTCTTATATTGCAAACATTTGCACTGTTATCAGTATTTGCACACTATTTTATATTATTTTTTGACAATCTTTAAAGTCATTATTCAATACATTGTTATTGTTAAATAAATATCGTCAAATAATCGAGATCTCAATTTCAGTGAAAATAATCGTGATTATCATTTTTCCCATAATCGAGCAGCCCTACATAGAAATATTTTAAACTTTTCACCCCACACATTTTAACACTTCATGAAGCCAAACCAGGACTTTTGGTGGGCCAGACTTTGTGATCCTTTCACCAGTATTTATTCACTCCATGGTAAATTAACTGGTTCATATACAATGCTTTTCTAAGCAAAGCACTTTATACAACATGCCTTATTTGCCCGTTCATACAAGCACTTTTTCTACACCTAATTGCTTTCTATCTAACATTCACACATTCATACATCAATGAATGCATCAGAGACCAACTTGTGGCTCAGTATCTTTCCAGAGGATACTAGCCATGCAGGCTGGAGACTGGAGAAGCCAGACTGAAATTCTAACCTTTTGATTAGCAGATGACCTGCTCTACCTCCCAGCAACTCGTGCATGCGTGCACATTTTTCAGGACCCACAATGGGAACATTTTGTTGAAGAGAATGCACAGTAATATGACAAAAGATATGTCCTGCTCACCACAGGTTGAGACACTGGCTGAGACACGGGCATGGTCGGCTGTGTAGGTGGAGAAGTGACTGTCGGTGCTCCTCCGCCCTGTCCACTGGGAATCAGAGGCTGGACTGTTGTTTGACGATGGAGCATTTTCTATACAAGGAGTGAGGGGAACATAAAAAAAAATACTGCTTGCTTTGGCTTTAAAATGCAGGACAGAATAAACATTTAATGAGTCGAGAACAACTGTCTTCTGACTGTGACTCATCTCTTCATTCTCACCAAGGCTATCTCAGGATCAACAATCCGCATGACCACTTGGGCCTGCAGCAGAGCGTAGGCCAGCTGAGGGTTCTGCAGCAGCATGTTTCGTGCCTCCTGAGGACTGTTCTGCACACACAGCTGGAGAGAGAGAGAAAAATATTTTTTTGAAACCAAAGGGATCTGATTTTAGAAACTACTAGAAAAATCTCCGACTACATCCTAAAAGACTTAAAACAAACAAACAAAAAAACCCTCTGGTTTTTAATCCCACCACCACTTTTTACTACCCACTCATGACTCAGACATAACTCCATAACAAACAGGCATTAGACCAAAATCTGCAGAAATACCACTACTATTAAATCTGGAGCCACTGACTCCAATCAGCATCTGGAGCGGTCCTACTGACACAAGCTTTTGGTGAAACAAATGACTTTCTGAGTAGAGCAAAAGATGTCTGCAGTGTAATGTTTCTTTGGGCTTAATGAAGCAGACTACCAGCTGTGCAAAGACGAGGCTTCACTGGCAGAGCTGAGAGTGGCAGGCTGCACAGCACAGCCTCTGTTAATGAAAGGGAAGGAGGAGCATCTGCATACAGTTAAGCTGGAGGTGATTCAGACTTTGTGAAACATTTGTCACCATCCGTACTACTGACAATAAAAAAAAAAAAAAGAGTAAGGAGCCTCATACATACAGTTTTAGATGATGTCGTCTGGGAAAACTAATTTTATACTTTAAAAGACTCACTGTTGTTTCATGCATTTATTAAACGCTCAAACACGAGAGGTTTTATTAAATCTGGCTGTGTACAGGAGACCATAACGTTTTACATAGAGCTGAACATAAAGTCATCAAACTAATTCTTAAATGCACCACAGACTACCCATTTGGCAGATGATTCTACTATTGATAAGTTCACCTCTCACCGAGAGTACAGTAAAGAAACCTCAATCTCCTCTCTGGAGATGGTTATAAGTGTATATGGGGGGACACCCTACCTTCATCTGTTTCATTAGTTCAAACATCTGCTCAGGTGGCAGACTGGCTACTGCTCTGCTGATGGACTCTGGGGCCTCCTCCGGCTGGATGCTGTCTCCATAAGGAGACTCAATAATGGGGGCTCCTGTTCCCAAACCTGTGCAAGACAAAAATAGCTTGGGTATTGAAACAGATTATGATCAGAAGCTTACCTAAACAAACTCGAGAGGAAATTAAAAACTTACTTTTCAGCTCTTCCTTGTTCTTCTCACTGGCTGCGTTGTCAACACGGAGAGCCCGACCACTAAACTCTCTCCCATTCAGGTTTCGCATGGCACTGAGGGCAGTCTCCTGGTCTTGGTATTCACAGAAGCCATATCCCTTTGGCTTTCCTGTCTCCCTGTCATACACTAACCTGAGTACAAGAAAAGGGAACAATCCACATTTAAGACTGTCTAAAAGGACTTATTAAAACCCTATAAAACGTCTTAGTTCAGAGAGGACCAGGTCTAGCGCGTTCCTTCACTCACCTGAAACTGACAACAAGTCCGACTTCAGAGAAGATGTCTTTCAGCTGTTCTTCTGTGGCTTCATACGGAATATTTCCCACTAAAACAATTAATACACACAATATTTAGTGTTAGTATGACAATAAACAGAAGAAGGATTTGTAATTCGAGGCTCCTTTGCTTGCTATTTCTTTTTAACTTTCCCTCGCGCGGTGTTCAGCTAACAGCAACACTAGCCTGACATCCATGTTAGCAAGTTTTCATTCACAACCCGCTTCCTTACATTCTTCCTGAGCACCCAGAGGATAAACTTACCCAAACACAGCGACATAAAAGCAACAAACTTACCGAACACCGATCGTAGTGACCGGTCAACGGCCGGGTCTCTATTCGCGGCTGCAGCTGCGGCCGCAGCTGCGGCGTTGGCAGCAGATACGTTCGCCATTTTGGGGACAGAATTTAATGTTACACCGGAAACTAGAAGGAGACAACATCCGTTCGTAAAAAAAAAAAAAAAAAGAAAGAAAAAAAAAGGTGGGGGGGAGGCCAAATTAAAATCCCAGCAGCGCAACCATTCCTAACGTTTTGAAAAACGTTTTTATTTATAAGTATTAGCTCTGGTTTGTAGGCAAAGAAGAAGGAGGTTTGGTGAGTGATTGTTTAATTAAAAAACTGCTTACTTTATAACGGTTGAGGGTTATTATAGGACTGTTGATAGTAAACCGGCAACACCTGGCTAACTGAATAGTGAGGCTTTATTGTCAGCGAGGCCGATAATTATTATTTGTTCAACTATTTTATTTTGTTTTATTTCCATTTTATTTTATGTAGTAAAACTGTCGTAACGTATAATTTCTGGTGCACCTGGATAATCACACACCTGTTGCCATTATTAATTGTTATTATTAATTAATGGGTTACAGTAAGAGAATGCAAAAGCAGCCTTAGATACTTTAAACTGTTGAATATTATTTTTATCCTGTTATTTCATTAATTAAAAAGTATAATTAAAATAGTAATAAGTACAACAACCCAGAGAAAAACAAAACTCCCAGCGTGGGAGACAAGCCATTGTTGTTGGGGGTTGGGGTGGGGGTGGGGCGGGGTGTAAACTACCCAAACCTATCTGCCTCTGTGTGAAAAAGGTACTGCACTTCCTGTGAAATCATGAATGAACTGTAAATAGCCACAATTTTTTAAAACCTGAGTTCAATTACACTAGTTCACACACAGTCCCTATCACTCTCAGACCTGTTGAATGAAGAAGTCACTTATATAGAAGCTGTCTGATAAAGCGAAAGAAGCTAAAGGATCTCAAAAAGCAACACATCATGCCACAATCTAAAGAAACTCAAGAACTGAACTGAAGGGAAACAAAGTCATTGGCATCTATTACAAAGATGTTGCAAACTAGTTTCTAGGGATTCAGGATCCAACAAACTACAGTGAGAGCCATTACCCACAAATGGAGAAAACTTGGAACAGTGGTGAGCCTTAACCAGAGCAACCTACCAAATTTACTCCAAGAGCACATTGTCAACTCATCCCAGAGATCACAAAAGAACCCAGAAAAACATGTAAAGAATTGCAGGCATCACTTGCCTCAGTTAAGGTCAGTGTGATGGTCTGGAGCCACTTTGCTGCTTCAGGATGCTGTAATTGATGGAGCCATGAATTCATCTCTATAACAGAAAATCCTGAAGGAAAATGCCCTGCAGTCGGTTTGTGTCCTGAACCTCAAGCACACCTCCACCTCTGAGTGGATCAAAAAAAAAGAAGCTAAATTAAGATTTTGAAGTCACCTCATCAAGGTCTGGCTATCCAATCACATTGAGATGCTTTGACATGACTGTGAACAGCCCAGTAATGCTCAAAACTCCAGTGTCACTGAATTAAAACAATTCTGCAAATAAGATAGGGCCAAAATTCCTCCACAGCAATGTAAAAGACTCATTGCCAGTTATTGCAAATGCTTGATTGCAGTTGTTGCTGTCAAGTGGTTTAACAAGCAATTACTTTTCACGTAGGGCCACTTAGGTTTGGATAGCTTTTTTTTAAAAAATACATGAAATCATCATTAAATGTCTGTATTTACTCAGGTTATCTTTGTCTAATTTTAAAAGTTGTTTGATGATTTAAAACCTGTAAGTGTGGGAAATATGGAAAAACTTTCATAGATGCTCTTCTGCATACCTGGATTGTAATGAGTGGTTATTTGAGTTGCTGTTGCCTTCCTATCAGCCTAATGCAGCCGGGTCATTCTCCTGTGACGTCTGGCATCAACATCACTTAGAGGACTGCCACTCACTGGGTATTTCCTCTCTATTGGATCATTCTCTGTAAACTCTGAAGATATGTTCTGTGGAAAAATCCCAGTGGATTAGCAGTTTCTGAAGGAAAAGCCTGTCTGGTACCAACAACCAGAGTTACAATCAGAGTCACTTAAATCACTTCACTTCCCCATTCTGATGCTTTGTTTGAACTTCAGCAGATTGTTTTGATTTGCAGTGAGTCGGTGTCATATGATTTGTCAGTTAAATATTTGTGTTAACGAACAGCTGAAACGTTGTACCTAATGATGCGAGTGGAAGTCTAATGAAGTCTAGAAGTTTCTTTTCATATGGGCTGTCATTTAATGTCAAACCATGGTCTCACAGTTCTACTTAAATTACTATGTTTGATATTGTTCTTCCGCATCGTCCTACTTCTTCCTCCTTTACGTCACATTGCTTTCACCAGTTATTGGTATCAACCTTCAGCTCTCGCTTGCTTTCTGAGTCCTCTAAACTGTCTTGTTGCAGTTTAATTACCTCAGAAAAATTTGTGTGTTGTGTTTGATAAATGACGTCTGTGCTGTATTGATATCAACTTCTGCCTCGTGTTATTAGAAGTTATGCAACGCATGCAAAACACTGTGGAAAAATGTGTTTAGGGAGTGATTGCATGTTTATCATTTTGAAATACAGTTAAATAGGATCTGCAAATTGTGTCTAAGTAGGTGCAACTTGTTTTGCCAAAAGGATGATTGAGTCAGTTTAGGACACTGAAAATATGGTCTTGAGAAATGGGAGTTTTTGTAGGTATGTGTTTGCAGAATCACAATACTAATTACTAAATTAATGCTGTTAAAAGATAACAATAAGATAAAATATACTATATTTATCTCAGGTGTGGGAAATTCTTTTGTTACACCACTTAAATAATAAAAACAGCAACAATGATAATAGCATTAAAAATTATAATAATTAAACATTTCAGAATCAACAAAGCAAAACGAAAATTCTAAAATTCAGTAAATAAAGTTTTGTTAGCACATAGGATTTAAATAAAATGTCTAAATGAGCTTACAGAACATTCAGATGATTTTCTGCTTTACACGTGTTGTACTGTAGTTATTGCCTGAGGTATGAAGGGTTTTCCGTTTCTGTCCTTGTGGCAGCAGAGCTGAATTGGTCTGGTAGAGAAGGTTCTCCAGTAAGTCTTGTAGAGGGCGGTTAGAATTATCCCAGATAGATAGCAGTTTGTTAAGTGACCTCCTGTCCACCGTAGTTTTAGAAGTGTCCACCTTCCAGCCAGTGCCTGCTCACCCTCTTCTTGTCTACAGCCTCTTCTAGTTCAGCCTGTTGTCGATGTGTTACTTGTAGTCGTCCACCACGCCAACATCTTACCCCAGGATAGACACAGGCCATGTAGTCTTCCTCTTCCTTCTGAAGTTGATCCCCACCTTTCTGCTGTTATTTACATTTAGAAACATGATTCTTCTTAGATCACGCCACAAAACCATCCACTAGTGGTGTGCAGCTTCCTCTTGCCCATCACTTATTCATCCAGACACTGCAGAATCATATTTCTGTAGAGCCTGTTGGGGCCCTAGAAAGAAAATTAACAGGTAGCCTTTCAAACCAGTAATTTTCACTATTATAGTGTAAATAATCTCACACCAACAAGAAACTTACACACTTAACTCGGTCATGTCACGGCCAACAAGTGGACACATTAGGCCAGAATAGGTCAGAAAGACAGACGTATAGAAGATCTATTTTCAAAGAGTAACAGGACAACCTGTTAGTCTTTAGACAGGTTGTCTTGTTACCCTTGCTTCATATATGCTTTTTTGCGATTCAGAGAATATCACTATGTATTTTTAAGTGGAGTCCAGCCTGAACTTTGTATATTTGCAAAGTTTTAGAAGTATAGACTAAGTGTTCATTAGTTTCATTTTAATAATTTATCAGCATAGTAACCTACCTACTGCAGCGGTTTCCACTCAGTTTCGAAGCAGAAAATTATTCCTGGTTCCACTGGGGCTCGAACCCAGGACCTTCTGCGTGTAAAGCAGACGTGATAACCGCTACACTATGGAACCAGCTGACTGTCCTTTCCGAAGTGTAGCATAATAAAGAATACACGATACATCTAACGTGGCTAATAATTGCTTGTTTTTCCAATATGATGAAGGAAAGCCGCTCCGAGAGTCCGCTGGTATTCGCTGCTCTTTCAAGCGGTTCCCTGTGCTTCGCTGCTTTTTAGACAAAGTGACGATGAGTGTCAGTCTCTCCCAGTAAGTCATCTCGCTCGGATACTAACCTAACTACGTCCTAATCTAACCTAGCTGCTGCTGTTTTTAGTTCCAGCGCCAGTGGAGCCCTCCTTTTCTTTTTGCTTGTTTGACCGATCACACGTTATGGTAGCTAGCACCGAGCTGCTACTTGTGAGCTGGAAATAATCGAGCGGGGCGAGTCGCCTCCATTTGTCCGTGTGTCCAGCCTTCCGACTGCATGAACTAACAACATACCAAGTCAGGATTAGCGTTTCTAGCTTAGGAAGCACTCTTGGCTTATCCGGCTAGCATGGCTCAAGTGTGTTTGTTGCTCAAACATGTGATTCCAGTCCTGAAAACCTCTTTTGCCACATAGCTGAACACTGTAACTGTACTTCAGTGTATTGTGAAAAGACGAAGCAGGCACGATGTTAGATCAAAGACTAACTGATAGCCAGACACACTGAAAGTTATTATTTACCTTGGCCATGTGTTAAAAACACACATTTAATGCTGTAATATTTACACTACTTAGCAGGTTTAAACATTACACATCACTGGCTGTATGTGACATTTAGACATGCAGAATAACGAGGCAGAGAGCAGCAACAAGCAGGGTATTTAAACATGTCCTGCAGCAGAAGCAGTCTAGCTTTCTTAACGCTGTCCTGCTTATCTGTATCTGTTGTATCTATTGCGCATTATTCATCTGGAGAGCTCCAGAGGTGCCCATCAGAGGGTTCAAATATAAATTCCTAAGCGCTCTCATCCTCTTGCTAAATTGTGATAAGTGTGTTTGCTGCTGATTGGTGAGGCTCCTCAATCAGGCTTCTGTTCAAATGGCCGGTCCTTCCTGTTTTTTTATGCTCCTGTGGGGTCTGAAATATGTATTCATATTTATGTTCTTGTCAATGACTTGATCTTCAATCATGCACACTATAAGTTATTTGTTCCAGAGGTTTTCCTTTCGCTGGCCTCTTGAAATCGCCTCAGCATCTCATTCTTCCATTTTTAGCTGTTTTGACTCCAGCTTTCTTGCCAATGAGGGAAGGGGAGTCAGGCTGGCTGAACAACGTATGACAGCTGCGTCTGTTTATCATGTGGGGTACAATAGCACACCTTGAGAGCCAGCCAGAGCTTGTATTCTCACTGATCCAACACAGCAGGCCAGAATTAATCATATAGATTCATATGTGGGCAGGATCAAAATGCAAGGCATGCTAGATCTGTGCCGCAGACTGCATTTGATGCTAGACAGGCCATACAGTATCACAAAGTAAACTTGGAAGTTAAAAGTTAAATTGCTAAGGAGATATTTTAAATTATTTTGTTAAAAACACTGAAAAGCTTAAATTGCTTACATTTTCTGCTCAGTTCCCTGAATCCCAGTGTATTATCTTTGTCTGATTGAAACTTAAAGTATGACACAAAACTCAAATAAGATAGCAGAATTACCTTTCATAAAAGAACTTTTTAATAAAAATTGTTTTTTTCCTGTTTAAATTCTCTTGTAAAGTAAATAGAGTTAATCATCTAAACACCTTGTAGCCTAGACTATTTAACAGTTTTTAAATAGTAATTTTCAAACAATTTCAGTCTTATAAATATTCATTTTCTACAAAATTTCCTACCTGACCTCTTTAGAATGATCAGGGTTTTTTTTTAAAGTATGTATGTAAGATTTAAAAAATTTTCTTTAACCCCCAAATGAGAAATCCCTGTGTTAAAGCAGCTAAAACATGAAAAGCAACTTAGCTCAGTAACATGTGTACAGTATCACAAAACAAAATGGCTTGAAAAGTTTTAAATAGAAAAAACAATAAGAGCTCAATAAATGTAAATATAATATAATAAGTGCCTTAAATCTGATGATTTGGTGAAGACTTTTTGTACGTGTCCTTGTGGCAGCAGAGTTGCAACAGAGAAAGTTCAGCTGCGTGTCCAACAAGTGCTGCAGAAGGTGGTGAGGATCCATTAACTATCCGTAGCCATTCACTACATCTTCACTCATTTGGCCGACCTCCTCATCAGCTGATGGAGGAATCCAGAAAGTGTGTTGACTCTAACTGGGGCAACAGCGATGCTAAAATTCATCAGCAAGTAAAATGGATGCATTAAAACAGCTTTACTCAGTGTTTAGACCCCACAAACTTTCTTTCACAGTACCGTGCTTCAGAATGATTTAATTTACTGAATTAATCCAAATTTTTACCTTCATAATATGCATACTTTCTGAGTCAAAGACCCTAGAAGTACACCAAAGGCTCCAAATTCATGACTGTTAAAAAATTATGCATATGAACTAGACTTTTTATATGCTGTGAGTTGTTGTAGCTATTTATCCCACATTATATGATGCACTTTTCAAAGTTTTCTCAAGTGATAAAACATCCAGGGCACCATTGCTGGGCTCTGTTACTCTGGACCATGAACATTCAATTGATGCAGTTTTGTTATTGAAGCTATAATATATCTAGTGGAATCGATGCTCATAGTTATTCATAGGAGGAAATTGTTGTCAAAGAGATTTCAGTTTTTAACAGAGGTCAAATGTGTTAGTCATCCCTGAAAATTTTATGTGGATATGTCCTCTACTTAAGCAGTTACAGATGTTTAAAATACTGGGGCAAAAGGTCAGCTAAGCCATTTCCTATGTACTCTGTATATAGGAATTGGCTTATCTCACCTATGTACAATTTTGAAATTAAGGCTACGTCCACATGTACACGGGTATTTTTGAAAACGGAGATTTTCCGTTTTCGTTTTAAAAAATAATCCCGTCCACACGTAAAGGCAGAAATGAAGGAAAACACTGCTAGGAACATGCCAAAGCAGCAGGTGGCGCTATATTCCTAAAGTGCAGAAATGTTGGCCAATCAGAAGTCTAGAAGCCTAGGTGGGAAAAAGTAAACAAAGCTGGGGCATAGAAGCAGAACCGAGTCGTATGTGTGGAGGGACAGTAACTGTGTGTGTATATGTAAGCATTTAAACACTGCAGAGAGTAAAAGTAACAGTAACAGTATTGTAGAAATTCATTTCACCGAAACAATAACGTGGCGCACAGTGTGACGTCAAAAAATGCGCACACCTTTGACGCTGCGTTTTCTCCGTTTTTCTCGTCCACACGTAAATGCAAAAACGGAGTTTTAGAAAATATCCACCCTGGCCGGAGTTTTTAAAAATCTCCGTTTTCAGTGACCGAAAACGCCGTTTACGTGTGGATGAAAGGTGCAAACGCATAGAAAAATCTGCGTTTTCAAAAATACCCGGGTACGTGTGGACGTAGCCTAAGTCCTATATTAATTTCCATTTATAGATCAGATTGAATTATCTTAGAGCTATGTTCATTTTAAAGGACATTTTGTGTTTCTGGTGTCAAACAGCGATACTGAAAGCATCTTTTTTTTCTTTGTAGCACATTTGTAAAGATTATTTAAAACTGCTTCTTTTTTGGCTTATTGCTCAGTTGATGGAATTTTAACTTCACCAGCTGTCAATCACCTTAATAGTGCGTGGAATGAAACAGGATCAAGGTTTGGGACAAAGTTTCCTCATTTTTTTGTCAAATGAGGACATATCTGCATGCACTTACATGTCCACTATTGATGCTGTGCAGTTCCAAATGCCATTTCTTGGACTTGTAATAAACTGGAACTTTAAAAAAAAAAATTGGATTATTGCTGAGAGTTGCACCAGCAAAATTTTCTAAAAATAAATAAATTAAGATACACAGAAGTTAAAAGTAAGGTCTGTGTTGTAATTTTAGATTTATATTTACAAGTAATGTGATCACTAGGGATGGGTATCGTTTAGGTTTTATCTGATACCAGTACCAAACCGGTACTTTTGAAACGGTGCCGGTGCTTAAACGGTGCTCAAACCGGTGCTTAAAGAATGGAGAACACAAAATTAGTCCAAAAACCTCTCATGTTCAGCTGTTTTTTTGTAAAAAGATAACAATGTTAGCCTTTGATGCAGCTATGGGGCACATATGGTATCACTCTTGGCTGGAAGCAGTGCTTAAACAATGGAAAAAACACAAACTTTGTCCAAAAACCTCTCATGTTTAACTGTTTTCCACTTTTTCTTTGGTCATTTTAGCCTTTTTGGCCAGGGTGAAGGGAGTATCTGCCATCAAACAAGAAGACAGCTGCATGTAACTACAATGGTGTTTGCTAGTTCACTTTACATGCATTAATTTAATAACGTGGTTAGCTTACACACGAACAACATTAAGCTACTCGCCCAGAGAAGAACGGCTGCTGCTGCATCATCATCCTCATCATTTCTGCTACACTGGCAGGGCTAGGGGCCAGGACTCTCCTCTTCGGGTTTTTGGGGGATGTTGCTAACTCCGGGTCCGATAACAGGCACCACACCTGCAGTAGATGTGCTCGGTGTGAGGTCTCGCAGCAAGCTATCAAATACGGCGCATTTCTCAGCTTTTAACAAAACGCTATGCGTCGCCAGGTGTTTCATCAGATTCAAGGTGTTACCTCCTTTGACAGTATCACAGTATCAGCTTAAAGCACTTGTTGCAGGCTGCTGAGTTTGCATCTTTTGCTGTGAACTTTGACCGCTTCGCCTTGGGCATTTTTAATCTGTAGCTCTGCTCTAAAAGAACGTACGTACCTGGACCCGCCTACTATCCTTGGAAACGTAAAATGATTGGCTAGAATCCAAAGTGTGTGACTTCTCAGGAAAAAAAAGCACCGAAATGTGCGCTGCTTTTCGGTCTGGTTACTACCGTTACTACCGTTATGGATACCGGTACCCATCCCTAGTGATCACAGTGAGAGAAGGTTTAAATCATCAGTACTCTCTGCCGAGGAAACCCCTGTTAGGGACGCTTCTTTCAGGATACAAATGTTCAAATTTTGGGCAGAGAAGACAAACGGCTGGAGTGAGAGGTAAAGGGGGCTATCTGCATACATCTGAAACTGACAGATGCCACAAACTATCGGCCCTTTTATAATGCAGTCTCACGATCACTTCCGAGGCAATTCAACCCCCATTCACACCTTGACCCATGTGACCTTAATGACTCACACAATGGCAGGTTGTGGCGCTGTCTCACAGAGAATTCACACCTTGGCTCATGTCACCCTAAAGACTCACTGGATGACTGGGTGGGTCAGTATCACCTCCAAGGTGACAACTTCAGTTAAGGTTAAATACCTGGGACTCATATCACCTTTTAGAACTAAAGAAGCCTTTCAGATCAGAACGTCTTCATGAACGTTATAAAAAGAAGGCCAGTAGCTTTTTTCTCAAGCACTTAGGACAAGGATGACTGGCTGGACCTTATCCTATCTGACTTTGGGCTAGATCAGAGACAGGTAAAAACACTTTCACAGTGAGTGGAAACCAGAATACCCAGGGGAAACCCACATTGCCACGGGAAAAGCGCGCAAACTTCACACACAAAGGCCGCAGCCGACCATAAGGGTCAAACCAGGGGCCTTAGTACAAAGCGAGAGAGCAATCAGTCCTGAAATAAACAAAAGATTGGAATATGTTTGCCAGTGAGCAGATATGGATCAAAACAGTGCTCGATTTGAAATACTTTAAAATTGGCTTAGTGTTAATGTTAAATCTCCACAGGGCGTCTTGTACGTATCTCACATTTATCAGCATATTGCTCCGTAGTGTCACTTGTGGTCAAATATTCCAAAGCATGCCTTTAACACAGGACTGAAAACAATGCATTTTGGATATATTTGTATTGAAGCATGGCAATGAAACTATTCTCTCCCCCTCCTTACAGCAACAAGGTCCTAGGTTTGAATCTGGCAGCTATATAGAGCCTTCCTTTCTGGGGAGAGTATCTTCTATCTGTGTGGGTTCTGTTATGGACTCCGGCTTCCTCACAAAGTCCACATACTCGGTGATTATTGTAGGTGGGAATGTGAGCATGAATGATTATCTGTCTCTTTGTTAGCCCTATGATAGACTGGTGATGTGACCTTGGTATACCTCACCTCTCTCCCAGTGACAGCTGGTATAGGCTACAGCTTCCCAGTGACCCTGAATTGGATAAATAGTTAGGAAAATGCATGGATGTGTGGATGAAGCTCTTCCTTTACGATGACGTGTTCTAACAACAGAAAGAGGCTGGCCATAAAAAGACTGAAATCATGCACTTGTGATAAACAGAGAGAATGTGGACACATAGAGGTGAAGCTGAAACTGATAATTATTTGATGCAGTGCACTTGTGTGATTTATAGTGAAGCGTGTAGTGCTACACTGCAGACCAGTCTGTTAACAGAGTGACAGCTGTCTTGTATAAAAGGTTTGTGATGCTTTGAGTCAATCATAACCGATTAGAAAAATGTAAGCTTCAAGTGGGTGAAAGAATTTACTCCTAATCTTCTTCTACACAATAATGTGTACCCACCATCAAGAGTAGACGGCCTGATTTGGTGCAGACCACTGCAGATGTTGTACCATCTTGAAAATCAGTCACTGGAACTAAATCGCTGTTTCAGTTGGACTTTAATCTCTGCAGCGTTTCCCCAGTTTTACAAGCAATGTCATTTGCTGTTAGATGCCCGTGGCCATTTTGATGGTCATCTTCTCGGACTTACGCGTGATTCCAGTGACTGTAGACCCGGAGCCCCGGAGAGCGTGACCTGCAGAGCCGTCTATGTCTCAGTCGAAAGTTTGTGCCGTATCTATAAGCGACATCTACGGTTTTCTCATTCTGAATCATCTTCCTTTTACGTTCTTGTCTGTTTGTCTTTTCTCCCCATGAAACACCTTAAATTGATCACATGCCACATGAACATCTGGCATAAAGTGTCGGGTTGTCAGAATTGCTCAAAAACATTTCATTTAGCCCTAGCGTTGTGGATTGCGGATGTTGTGCTAGCGTTTCTTGTTAAATTATAGGTCCCCATCCCAAAATGATGCATATTATTATAAAATATGTTTTTAAAAATCAGCTGCAGTGTCCCACTTACTCTGGATGATTCTTAGATGTCACTGTCAGCAGTTTCCATAGACTCTGTCCATCAGTGTGAAGTTGTGTATTTTCAGTGACAACTGCTCACAGCAAGGTCTTTAGATCATCCAGACTGTCCATTATCAGTCAGATATCTCAAAATCTGGGCAGATAAAATCTAAACTGTGAAATCCTAAAGCTTTCATGTGCAGTAAGCACGTGTGTCATTTTGTATTTGGGCTTACAATATAACCGATATGATGGTGTCTAAAAAATAACCAGCTCAGGTTAGCCTGCAGTCAGTCCCCTAAATAGATAATTGTGTGAACATGAATTCAGTGGAAGCAGTGGCCATTACTGGCACAGACAGCTGTCCTACTGTGCAGTGTGTGTAGCAGTTGTCTGAGGAGGCTTTTATAGCATCTCTGACAGTTTTGCTCGGTCAGATCCTTTATGAAAGATCTCAGGTACTGCTCCCCAGTTCCTCTCTTCAAGAAAAAGAAGGATGTCTCCTTCCTAAATCTGCAGACAAGCCTCATTTGGCAAATAGACCACGGGCCCTATCATAAACTTTCACTAACACACATTCAATCCATCCATTTTCGCTTGTGTTCGCTTTTAGTGCTTTACCTACTGGTTAAGTTTTGATCCGTTGAAGGTTTGTATCCTGGAAAATGTGGTACTTTAACAGCAGTGATGATTTGTTCACTGAATTAAGCTACTTTTATAGCCTCGAATAAGTTGTCTGGATGTCCCGACCTTTCTGGCCCTTTGAGAGGTCCGGGCATAGCAATGCAGTAAAATGCTTTTGTTAACTGAAATAAAATAGACATTGTGTTACGTGAATCTCTATCACCAGTGCTTCGACTTGCTTTTTAAACTTTATTTTTCTAACATCTATATTTGTGCTGTTGTAATATTTATTCTGTCATGTTGCCAAGAGAACAAGCTATTTCTGTTTTTATTAGCCTCTGTGAGCTTCTTTCAAGACTTTTAAAGTGATTCATTAGAAACTCAACAATATATTTATCCACAGGTTTGGTTTGTAAAGCAAAACTTTTGGCCGTCATATCTACAGATGATGTCAGACTCTTTATTAGCCTGTGTGGGTGACATTTAGGACACAGGCCCTCCGTCTTGCTTGTGCATATTTTGGTTCTTTTTTTTGTTTTGTTTTGTTACTTCATCTGTTCACAATCCAGAGACAGTGACATGGCAGGGAGAGGGAGGTGTGGCATGCAACAAATGCCACCCAGTGTGGAGTTAAACACAGTTAGAATAATATGGTATGCCCTTAACCTTTTTAGTATTATGCTGTATCAGTTTGCAGATTCATCATAAAACGCACTGCCCTCAAGTGCTGTTGTTTAAAGACTGCATCTGAACTACGATATTTCATTCACACAGGAAATATATATAGGCTGTCTAACCCATGTCCAAAGCTTCCTGCCGTAGCAGATTCATATTAACACCCGCTCTAGAAAAGGTATTACTCAATACCTTTATTTTACAGCACCACACAGAATAGTAAAGCTACAGCCTGAGCAGTATAGGATGTTTTAAAGAAATCAAATGATGCACAGACCGTGAAACAGTGACACGACATAAACAGCATTCAGTATTTAGCATCTGAAATTGCAGTTGCGGTATATCTGCTGTGGGCTACTATCAGCAAATATAAAGCCCAGCGTAAAGGTAGTTTCTAACCATTTTGTCCCCACTGCTAAACATGTAAAAACTTATTGGGTAAACTGTGCAGCAGTGGCAAAGAAAATGTGTGTCACAATCCTGTGACATTTGTATTTACACGTCATGTAAGTGGCTACGTTTTAACAAACAATGAATGAACCTTTACAGTGAAAACTGGTCACTTTGATTTTTGGCTTTTTGCTTCTTTTTGCACATCTGCAGTGAGCTGGATGGCCTCGTGGGAGACTGCAGCGTGCCGTGATTAATTGGGCTGCACGGGTCTGACGCTAAACCATCATTAGAATGTTAAAGTAATGCGTGGGCAGCTTAATTGGACTTGAAGACACGCTTAATCAAAATTTAGATCGCACCTTTTTCTTTTCCTTTTTTAAGTGACCTCTAAGCAGAACATCTAAATCTGCTGTGAGAAGCTGCTTTATAAGGACTGTGTGTCTGACTCGCCGAGGATCGTTCATTTAAAGATTCAAGCCCACCGAGCACCCAGCGTGTTTGTTATTCACCTGTAGGGCTTTACCCGGCGCTAGGACCCAGGGTGCGCGATTTTCATCTCCAGCTGCTGCAGACCGAAAACTGGCAATAAGGGAAGATCGCGAGGACAAGCCAAAATTACATACTGTATTCATTCTACTTCAAAATCACATCCCCGGACCCGCAGCGAAGCCACCGTGGAGACAACAATAGCTTGTTGCGCTGTGTGTGAAGGCTTTGTGGCTGTAGACGGCTCGGAGCGCAAGGTAAGACGGTGCAATACCATGCGATTACTAATAACAAAGGCGTTACGGGCGAGCAGGGGGCATTAAAGGGGGCATTGCACAATGCTATTGAGGGCGAGCAAAACTCTGCCAAACTTTGACCTGGATATCTGCATTTTCTAGTTGTCGCTGTCTTGCGGGAGCCGCTACCGGAGCCTGTAGTTGCGGAGATGTTTCGCTGTTATCCCACGGCATTATGTAGGATCGTGTCACATGTAGCCTATGGACAAGCCAACTTGTGTGTCGAGATGACATCTGAGTGTGCAGTCCAAGCGTGCCGGCAGTGGATGCAGTCGGTTACCCAAACGCGGACACGGTAACTGGAGGCAAAGAGATATGTTTTAATTTCAGGCAGATTTAAAAGGCGATGTGGACGGCGCATCGGGCCATCCATTAACCTGGAAAATAAGAACATCACCCCTGACTGTTTCTGTGATCGGCTGCCTTCCTCCTTTCGTTCGCTGTGGAATAATTCATTACTTAGACCAAGATGGAAGAATAATGCCCTTGATTTTCACTCAAGCGCGTTATTCTTCCATCCTCCCAGCCTCGACATTCAACACTGACCAGGTGAACCACCAACTCAGACGGGACATCCTCGTCGCTGCTGGGGAGCATGGCGGCCTAAATAGGTAGGGTCGATAATCTCCAATATGACTCACAGATAGATGACTGTGAATGCCCACTTTGAAGACGGTGTATTCTTTCATAAAAAGAGATCGGGCCTTCGATATAAACAACGTGCCTTCATCTATATCGCAGTTGTCATAGTGCATGTGCGGACTGCTACATCCCTGCTCGGCTGATTTACAAATGCACGTATAACAAGTTTTTTTTGAAGCCCTCAGATGTCCGATGTGCAGCCCGTGAACCAAACTCGTCTATAATTGGTGAAGCGCCGAGCGGCCGGCCACTACCGGGATAGCTCTTGCGCGGTCGTTGAGGTCTCCGGGTTACCCCGACTCAGACACAATGCGATGTGTCAGCAGGCGACTTTGTGATACTCGTGCTTTATGCTCGGTCCTCTTCGGCGTTCTTCCTCCGTTTTTCCTTCTTTCTTTTTGACTGATCGGCGTTTTTTTTTGTTTCCCAATTTCACGTTTGGCCATCTGTCAACGATTTGGCTGCCTGCACGCAGCCATTACTGAGCGAATGGCGAAGGGCATGTTAGAGGCTCTCACACACCGATCCACTCCGCGATAGGAGAGCAGCAGCGAAGTAGTTTCTGCTCGCGGTGCTCTCGGCGGATGGACGCGATCGTTTGTCCTGCACCGCCGTGCTGGTCAGGATCCGACACAGATCGTGCACGGTAGTAAACAAACTCTTTTTCAGTGGCACGACGATGTCAGGGTCCCCCCCGCGTGTATGCGTGCACGGTTATTTCCTCACCATCGCAAGTATTGAGAAAAGTAGGAAATTTGTTGGCCTAAAGGAGCGGATACCCTTGTAAACAGCAGGCCTGCGCTGCTTTCAGGATTCAGGTAAGACAAGTGGCCTAATTACAGCAGGGTAACCTGTGCCGCTTAACTACTGAGCCAAAATGTGATTATGGAGTGAGAGGGCTAAATATCCTGTGGTTGTTTATCTTTTGAGGGGAGAGAATCGGGCAGGACCAAGTGTAAACCTCCTGCTCCACAGGCTGGGTTGAAACTTTAAGGTTTTTGTTTGTTTGTTTGTTTGTTTGCCTTTGTTTGAATGGAAGCTGCAGATGTGTTGTCATTCACTTCATAACTGCACACATGAGCTGGTGGTCGACAGATATCCAGCTCCCTGCAGTCAGAGAAGGAGGAGGCTGCTCATGTTTCAGTGTGAACTTGTTCCAATTCACAACAGGCTACAAATGGTTGTAAACGAATGGGGATTTTGTTCTATTACAAATGAGGCACACAACCTTCTAGAGAAGGTTGTAGATGATATTAACTTTGCAATAACGTGTCTTGTTTTGTATCCTGACCCTCTTCGGTTGTTTTAAACACAGTGTGGCTTCTATATTAAGCGTGTTTGGATTGTTGTCAGTAGGTTGTAGGCTCTCGTCCTTGTGCATTGGGTCAGCTGTCTGGATTTTTATACAGAGAAGAAATCTGAGAGCTAACATTAACATTCAAAACCCAAGCCTCATCCATATTGTAGTTATGCCCTGAACTTATCTTAAAACCACTTCTCTCTATCCAGTTAAAACCTGAGCCGACCTGATAGTAACAGGAAATGTGATTTTGACACACAGCACTGCAAGAGGTGAATGACAGGGAACTGAAGAGGCACCGCTGAGGGAATGGCACTCTGTTTGTTCATATATTCATTATAAATGTTTATTAGCGGCCGTGTTTATAGAATTGCTTCACAGCATGAGGCCTGGACTGGCTCAATCCAAGTCTCACATAAAATATTAATAATAATAAAAATCACATGCTTCAGTTGGGATGTTTTCAGCATAATACATGTGGTGACTGTGCATGGCAAAAAGGAAGTAAATTTGCAAAGAAGAACGATGATTGTGTTCTTGGTGTTTTCTATGAAAGAGAGCAAGCATCTGCGAGCAAATTGTTGATGTGAGTAATCCTAACTCGGCACTTTAATAACATCACTTTTGGTTTGTAAAGGAATGTGAAAATAGTTATGCAGATAGTTTAAAATCAGTTAGATTAAACACGATGAAAACACAGGTGTAAAATTTCCAAAAGAGCTTGCAAGCAAAAGTTGGGTTTGAGCTGAGCTGACAGAGGTCAGTGCTGGAAGCTTAATCTCATTCGACTGGTAAGGTTGGATGCATGGTATCGTCACAAATAACAAAAAAATGGATGTGAGGATCATAGGTTTCATGCGTATCTATTTCAAAAGAATCCAGTAAAAAAAAGGGGAAAAAGTAAGCCTTTCCCCTCCACATCTTCTCCCAGCTACAGTCCGCCAGTCTGCAGCCTACAGCATGTAACTGGAGAGCCTCCAACACCCCGGAGTCTTTCTCCCTCGCGTTAATTCCCCTGCAACGGACCCAAACCTCTCCCACTCTTTTTTATTTTTTTATTCATATTGTGGCCGTTTAGAAACCATCACCCACAGCTGACTGTTAATTGACCCGGCTGACACTCAGGCGCGCACGGACATCCTGCGATACTCGGGGCTAAATTTGTTGTTGTTGTGGGTTTAAATAAAATGTTTTTGTTTTTTTTAAACGAGCTTTATTACTTCGTTACCCAGATAAGCCTTTTCAGTTTAGCGCACCGTTACACTCCTTTGGTCGCGATCCCCCCCATTCCCCTTGAGCGGCTGGAGCTCGCGTTGCATGCCGGTACCTGCAGTCCTCACCGCTCCCTGCCTCTCCAGCGTTTAATCCTGGGCGTGGATAGCCGAGCACTACATCTCCCATGCTGTCACCGTGCACCCTTCTGCTCCCCCCCACCCCCCTCTCTCGCTCTCTCTCACACCAGACTGGAGACTAGAGATACGGAACGGACCGTCTTGGCGACCCCCCCTCTCCTACCCTCCCCTCCTCCCTCCCCCAGCCCCTCGGACTTTTAGGACCGAAAACCGTCGAGATCAGTGAGCAGCCGCGGACTGTAGAGGCGAAAGGCTGGACACGGCCGTATCACAGTCGTGCCTGCACGGTGGTTCACATGCCATCTGGACGAGCAGGTTCGTAACTGTTTGTGTCATTAGAAATCTTTTTATCCCTACAGCTGATTGTCTTGGGGACTATTCAGTATTTTGCGTAGAAAGAGAGAGTCCGAAAGGGGCCGGAGAGGAGAGCAGAGGAGAGGCTCGGTGGGTCGGGGGCTCTGATGAATGCCTTTCCACGCCGAAGTGGCTCAGTCGGTCCGCCAAAGGGCCGATAAGAGGGACGGGAGCACTTCGCATTAGGTCGGGGATAAATAACAGTAGCTTGCCTCAACATGCAAACCGCCGGGAGAGCTGCGAGGGCTTCGCGGAGAATCCGCTGCGCAGGGAAGCTGGAAACCTAACGTTGCTGAGGTGGTGGTGGTGGTGGTGGTCAGCGGAGTTAAATATATTGTTTGCCCCCTTTTCGTGGCCACTCCAGCCGCACAATAAGTTGTGTCACCCACCCCTATGGTCGTTCTCCTGCTGGTTACTTTTCTCCCCCCACACACACACTTATCTGCCAGTAAGTCTGCGCCTCCAGTTTTCTGCGCTATCAGCGGCAGAAACGGATTATTTGTTTGTAAAAACGTCTACCGGCAGGGTTACTTTGTAGGCTGATGAAACGGGCCAGGAGTTTAGTTTGTTTGGCTCTCCCGTTTTTCTCCCCGCGTCTTCGCATTGATGTTCACTTACCTTGTCAGGGGGAGATGTGACACATTGTGTGCTCCTACGTCGTAGCCCAGGCAGCCACTAGACAGGAGCGGAATCTCTCGTGTCACTTTGCTATATTTTCCTCAAACATCTGTCTTTCATCTCTGGACCTTCCCATCCTCTCCGGGTTATTTAGACGAGGTTCAGAGACGCAGACAGCCTGTCTGCTCAGTTTGCGCCCGTGTTTGTGTGCGGATGGACCGATCACCTGAGAGCCAGTTGCCATTCTCTCATTATGGTGACTGCTCGCCATCTCCAGCGAGAGAGAGAGGAGGGAGCGACCCGGAGCTCTCCAGAGTTTTTTCTTGCTGATAATTATAACAGAGGTAAACGTGTTGTTTTCGGGGTGCCCTAACGCTTCAGTGGGCATGTGTTGTTATTGTGCACTTTTCAGATGTGACATTGGGAACGTGTGTCTTTTGTGCCGTGTACGTGGGCTGGGCAGCGAGCTGACCGGGTGGAAGTAGGCTACATCGGAACAATTTGGCTTCTTCGCGGCTGTTTTTCCTCAAAGGCTTTTTCTTTCTTTCTCTCTTTTCTCCCAGGCTCGACTTTGTGTTGTCCACGGTGTGTGTGTGTGAGGCTGTCTGTGTGCGTATGCGCGGGCTGCTGCATATATTTACTGGCCTACATCAGAGCGGATGAATTCAAATGTTTAGTGGCGGAGTCGACCGCGATCGCAGCACAAAGACAAAGTAGCTGTAAGCAACTGTTGTGCGGTAATGTATGCAGACCGTCGCTGCACACAGCGGCATCTGCATCGCTGGATTTCCCTTTTTTCAGTCCGTGCTCGCAGATTCCAGCAGAGATTGGCTTGTCAGTCATTATGTGCATCATCTTCGTTATGTTTCACTGATTCAAGGGTGAAGCATTTCCATTCCCCCCCAAAGCTTTGGCACAGATTTTCTTGTTGCACAGTCCCTTTTGTAGTCGTCTCATTTGCTTGCAGATGCGCTCGTCTGCGCTCACCTCTATCTACAGTAAATACTAGGGTCAGTTCCAGCGTGCGTCCACAGTGTAAGCTGTGTACTTATATGATATGAAGTTGATTCACGCTTTAATTATAATTCCTAATCGTGTGTATGGCCATCAGTGCTTTTTAACTTGTCTTGTGCGAGTTTTCAATAGAAAAGCAGTGAGTGGGATTGTCTGGTCATTAAATCTGGCTGATGAGCATTTAAGGCTGCATGCCAGTAACTGGTCCAGTTATGCATAATCATTAACTATATGCGCACATGCAAAAACCTTTGCTCGTTTCGAGTCACTCGCGGGTGTGCATGACTTAATCAACACAAAACACACACACTGATGTCGGCTCTAACAAAAGATCATTTGAGCAGTAACAGCTGATTGCTTCATGGATTACTGAATGAGCCTGCTGGGGACAGGCCCTGGGTCGCCTTAGGAAGAGCCTCTATTTCAAGTGACTGTTAAAAGCATTTCTCGCTGGGCTCTTGCAGTAAAAACCAGGGGTATCCCATTCATGGTTTTTTATCCCAATCTTGTAATATCGAGATTCTGCTGATTCCAGGTCTAATCTAGCATTGATATTTATTTTTTGCACATTTTCCCCTAATGCGCGTGTATGCCCAGGCTGCATTAAAGTTAGCACATGTTATCCTACATAATTTTCGCTTTTTTTGCTAATTGCCGCTTGATGTTCTCAAGTGTAATAGATATTTTTGCTTATTAATGAAGCTTCTGGCAGTTTTTGTGCTGATGTTAATGTCAAATAAGGAGGTTTTGAGCTCTGCAGTTACTGAGTGAGTAGAGCGTTGATGACATATTGCATAGTGTAGTTGTACACGGTGGTCGAGTTGCACTTTGCAATAATACCACTTACAGTTGATTGTGAATTGTCTAGGAGGGAAGAAATTTCACATTCGTTGCAGTGATGGCATCCTATTACAGTACCACTCTCAAATGAATTGAACACTTGAGAACAACCTATTTTTTGACAAATGTTTGTAAAGGCAGTTTGCATGGCTAGGTGCTTGGTTTTATTCATCTGTGGCAATGAGACTGAAAACACCTGAGAGATGTGGCTCGGTATTATTGTTCCTATTGTGTACACCTGCTGAAGGGGAAGCCTCTGTGTTCAACCAGGACGATTTTGTAAAGTCACAAGCATGAGCGAGAACCTCCGGTGAACATGTAGACGTAGAAATTGTTATGCCCATTTTTATTACTGAAGACAGTAATAATTATTTGAACATGATTCAACTTTTTGGCTCAAAAAAACTTTGATGGTTTCTCATAATTTTCTTTTTTGTATGATGTGATATTTTGTATGATACGGACTCTGTGGCAGGGCGGTTGTCAGAAGGATTAAAACCATCTCCTTTAATTTCCAACATAAAAAGTTTCAGGAGTACATCATATTTAAGGTTAACTTGCAGAAATGAAATGGAACATGAAAGAGGTGATCACTTGTGGTACTCCTCCAAAAGTTGATTCTGTTCTGGACGTAGCGTTTTCAGTGGGAGAAACATTTCGTCACTCATCCAAATGACTTCTTCAGTCTCAGCTGACTGCAGGTTTCCCCAAATCTTATAAACAGTACATTTGCATAATGTACTGACCAAAACCCACTGATCAAAGACCACTAATCAATGGCCATGAGTCCCATTCACAGAGAGTTGGGGAATGGCTGCAATCACAACATTGTAAGATGGTGACAGATGTACCCTTAGGCCCCCTCCTCGATTCAGAGATGGTCTTTCCCTTTTCACGTAAATGGCCTCCTTGACTCCGCGCTCAAACCAGCGTTCCTTCCTGTCCAGGATCATTGAAAGAGTGTCCACTGGCCTGTAGATGTAAATAGACTGCAGAGTCCTGGCCCAGCCATTCCCCAACTCTCTGTGAATGGTACTCATGGCCATTGATCAGTGGTTGTTGATCAATGGTCATGAGAATTTGCATAATTATGATTAAGGAAGTGACCTCCCAGCCCATTGTTCCTTCAGTGGGCTGGTTTCAGTCATTATGCAATTGTCCTGTTTGTAAGATTGAAACCTGCAGTCAGCTGAGACTGAAGAAGTCACTTGGATGAGTGACGAAAAGTTTCTCCCACAAAACGCTACGTCCAGATGAACAGAATCAACTTTTGGAGATTTACTTTCCTGGATGATTGAGAATGCATCAAGACATAATTTGTGGTAGTTTCTTACGTGTCTCTGCCAAGGGTTCATTGGATCCTAATCCTTCTATGCTTCAATTAATGCATTAGATCTCATTTTACGCAGTGATTGTACAATGTTCTTTTAGTGAAGAGAGTTCACATTTCAAATGGATGAGCACTGGAAGCTTTCCACATTCCCTATGTGCAACAAAATAAAATCAAAGGGAATAACACAACAAAAACATGCCATCAGTTTACCACACTTCTCTCTGCTGCTCACAGCTGAACTCCAAGCATATCTTAAAGACAGGAAGTTTCCAATTACCCGAAGTTAGTTACTTATTTCTTCTCGAAGGGTTAGCCGAACAGATATTTTCTGTAGCTGAAAGGAGAACGGTGCTAAAGTAATCACAGCAAGTGGTTTTATGTGTTTTCTCTTGTGTGTTTTGCAGCATATCACTGTATTTGAAGGAGAACTCTCACCTGACTGACGCAGATACCCCCTAAGGCATGTTGTGCTAAAGAAACACCTATGCAGGTAATTGGCTTTTTTTTCTGCTGAAGTTATATTACTTGAATAGCGCATCCTGTCCTCTTATCTAATTAACGCCGGCCTCATGAACTTTTCTTATTACTCAGGTGGATCCCACACTAATGAATGTAGGGGATGGAGGCACGGTGAGCAGAGAGATCAGTGCTCCAAATAAAGCGTCTGCTAGCATGGTGGGAAATCCCCCCCAGACGCTCCCCCCTGAGTTCAGAGGAGATGTTACTCTCAGTCAGCAAAATAAGACAACTCCAACAAAAGACTGTAAGACTGTAAAAGCCTGCCCGGACAACTACAACCACAGCCCCGAACTTTCTCCACCGCAACTGCCCAACAATGCACCAATGTCCGGCTTGGTCCTCACCAGCTCAGAAAAGAGAACAGACAAAAGAGCAGAAACCTCTAAGCTCAAAGCTGACGGTTCTGGGGTCTTCCCCACTCCTCAGTGGTCAAGTGGTGTAAAAGTTAGCCAGGAGGATTCACTCAGCCCCTGTCACAGCAATGTGACATCCAATAAGAAATCCCATTCACAAACACAATCTGTGCAAAGTGTCCCACCTGGGTTTCAGTGCTCTGCCATGTTTAAACCAGCCCAGCCTGTTGCCTTCCTTCCCACAGCAAATTTTTCCTCTCCACTTTGTAAAATGAATCTTCCACCAGCATTAGGTCAGATTGCAGCATTGAGAGAAGCCCCAGCCACTCAGTTTCAGAAAGAAAGCCAGCCTCAAAGCTCAGGTGTTGCTGGGCCACCTCTCATGCGGACCTATCCCTACCCGTTGTCTGTGGCTCGGACTCCGGCCGCAGAGAAAAAGACGGGCACGTCGACCTCAAAACACAGATCCAACCACGCATCAAGTAAGAATGCTAAATCTGTTGGAGAACATAAATCTTTAGCTTCTGTGGTAGCCTCACCAGCTATTGCCCTACCATTGCAACACCCATCATTAACTTCAGCTGCACCCACTCACTACACCTTGTCTCCGACTGCTGCCATTTGCTGTGGCTCTGCTCTGGCCAACATCGCCTCACAGAGCAGAATGCTGAACCACGTAGAGAAAAGCAACAGCATCGATAAGACAACCATGGGCTCTCTAAAAACCACACCTCCTGCAACAGACGACCACACAGTCTGCTCAGTTGAATCAAGAGATGTACCTCTTGATTTGTCCGCCAAATCGAAACGCCCTAAATGCTTAAATGACCCTCCTGTTACTATAATGGAATCCCACAATAATGAGTCAAATCAGAGAGAATTTCTGAATTCAAAGAAGACTCATTCTGCAAATTACGGCTCCGCTCTGCAATACCCCATCTTACCAAACACCCACCGAAATGGATCTCATCAAAAGCAATTAAATAGGTCTCAGAATCACCAGATCCCAGAGGCCAAACCAGCCTGGGGTAAGGGATCTTCACAAGATTCAATAAAAAACATCCCTGGTACATATGTAGGAGTTGCTAGTCCAATATTGGCTTCTACTCTAAGGGGCAAAGATGGAAAAGGGACGTTTGTGGATGAATTTCAGAGTTTTGCAAAGCAGGAGTTTATATCTATAATTGACCAAGGAGAACATCTGGCCTCAGGAGGAAAGAAGCCATCCTGTCTGATGAAGGGTAACCAACACACTCACAGTGTCAAGCATGTTAAAAACACCAGCACAACCATAACTAAGAACTGTCCCTCAAAAGGAGCCCTAACCACTGCGTTGTTAAGCTCGACCAATGCTCAAATTCCTCAGAAATGTGGGCCTGGCAAAACAGCGGTACCATACTCTGCTCCCCTTGTCAGTCCAGCTTGGCAGCAGGCATCTCATCTCACATCATCACATCAAGCTTCTTCTAATCATCGAAAAATCATACAAGGATCTCCAAAGACTAAGGGCACCGCAGTTACAGACAGTTGTAAGTTTCCAAGTGCCCATCACAGCCCGTCCAAACCTGAGGATGATAAGTGGGAGAGAATGAAGTCTCCTCTGTCTAACCTTGCGTCCATTGTAAAGCAGCAAGCTCTTGATACAACAACACTGACGGATGAAGGTAATTCCCAAGCATCGCCTGTTGCACCACGAAAAGCCGATGGTCTGAATCCACTCGCGGGAAATCAAGACATACAATCTAAGCATACCTCTACTTTTGAATACCCGCCATGCTGGTCTGTGGAAAAGTGGCCTAGTGCACCATCTCAAGGGGATTTCACTCAAGCTATGAAAAGACATGACAAGGCAAATACTGCTGAGCTTTTGGAGAATAACACTGACATGCACACCAGTCAGGGAGAGCACATGGGACTTCAGGTGAAGCAAGGCTCCTCAAAGCCCGCAGGCCAGTCTCATCTCTACGGGAGCAGCGCATCAACAAATGGGAACAGGATGGAGAGTAAACTAGCCCAGGTGTTAGAGGGGGAGATATTGAGGAAAGAAAGTGGGCCGTCAGACAGTCCTCCTGGTGACAAATTGGAGGGCATGGCTGCATCTATTCTTACAGGCCAGTGTGCAGGGGGAGGCGACAAGTTTGAGAAGAAAACAAACGGAACCAAAGAGGAGTCGCCAACCAAAGCAAAAGCTGCTGCCGTCAAACAAAAGAAGAACAGTCCTAAGAAGCCAGCAAAAGAGAAATCTCCAACAGATGCATTACAGAAGGCTGCAAGAAGGAAAAAGCAAGAGACAGAAAATACTCCAACCAAAGTGTCCCCTAAAAAGAAGGTAAATTATTAATTCCTATTACTCTCATTATTTCTCTTCGGTTAAATTTCAAGAAATATTTAAGGTAGCAATCGTTTTTTAAGAGTTTAAAGAGCGAAAAGGCTATTCGGAGCTCTCTTTCATATTATTAAGTTATGACTGATGGTTTTGCTTTCGAGGGTTTATTGTGAGTCTCTTGCATGGTCTCTGTCACCACGAGAGGCTCATGATCAATAACCTCCAATAGAGCGTGCTCACTCTGTCCCCTGTGAATTTCTGCAGAAGAAACAATGTGCACCTGTGCTGGAGCAGAGTCTGTCAGCGGGAAAACCTTCCCCTCCAACTAAAGAGGCGATTCCAAGGGAAAAGATCAGTCCCAGCAAGGCCGAGCAGCAAACCTGCAACAAATCAGGTAGAGTCTTTGTTTCTTCCTTAATCCTATAGCTTTTGCATTTTTTACAAGAATGTGGATATCTAATAAATTTAATGATACTTTTGTTTGTAGTATATAGTTTGATTACTCTGGGTTCAGTTTCAGTTTTAGAGCTAAGTAACCTGCAGTCAGTGTCTCAGTCTTACTCTCTCTGTGAATGTAACAATCAGATGTGATTTAATCAGTTCCAGATAGCAGTCCTCAGACTTTGGAGACTTCAGCGTCTCTCATTAGTCCCGCCGTATCCACCAAGGAGGCCGAAGCCACAGAGTGCTCCTTCCCAAGACTGAGGCGAAGACGGCGGCGAGTTGATGACGCTCGACTTGACCTCTGGGGCTTTGCGACGCCCTCCCCTCCACCCCCGCCAATGCCTCCTCCCCCAGTACCCCCTTCGCCCTCTCTGACTCTGGCCCAACCCGTTCGCCGTCCGAGAGGGAGGCCTCGATCAAATCCTCTGCCGGAACGTACGCCACAGGGCAAGGGAAAAACATCTGGCGCTGAGGGCGATACGCCATCTCGTAAGAAACGTCGGCGATGTCGTAATAAGAAGTATCAGACTGGGGACTACATCACAGAGAAAGACAAGCTGGAAGATGGAGAACACCTCGAAGAATCGAACTCTTTGATAAAGGACGCTGGAGTCCCAGAAGGTAGAGATCAGTTAAAAGTTTTCCTGGTCAGAAGGTTAAAAAAAAAAGATTTGCATATTACAGTATTAAAAGAGAATGATTTAAGAATCAATGAAGTTCAACATTTGAATACAGCAGCTGTTGAATATTTTTATGCAATCCAAAGCTCACTAAATGGCCGGTAGTAAGTGGGCATTTAATCAGTTCATCAACTGAATAATTGCTAAAAAATTATTAATTGTTTTAATTCATTTATTTTTCAAAAACATCATTGAAAACAGTCAGAAGTGTAATTGAAAATAAAAATTATTGTTAGTCGTTTTTTAGTCCTTCAAGCACGTCAAACATTAGTTAGAAACAGCCTCCCAAAAAAGCCTGAATCATTCTCTTTTAATACCATTATACATTAATCCTTTTTTGGCTGCTGACCATAAAAAGCGACAAAACATTTGGCTCTGTTGGCTCGTGACGAGTATTTGTCATCTTTTCTGACGTTTCATAGACTAAGTGATTATTCATTCTTTAAAAAAAAAAATCTGATGAATGAATCGGTACAGACAATAATGTAAAGCTCTGTTCTTTTCTGTGAAGTAGCCAGTATACATATAAATGTAGCAACTTTTGTCCACAACAACAGAAAGACTAATTTGCCGTGTATTCACTTTAATCTTTTCTGATGGTTGGTTTTAGTACGGAAGTAACAAAATGACCAATTCATGTTGCTTTGATGTTTTTCTTCCACTATAATTCAATATTTATTTGGTCAAAATAGAGCTGAGGAAAGCTTTAAAAAGCCAAAATCCTCCAGATGTTATGGTATTTAAGGTAAATGTTAGATAAAATACACATATTAGTAAATGACTTAGTTACTCACAGGTGACGATGCTGGTTTTCCTTGAGTTCTGAGATTGTTCATGAAAGAAATTTCTGTTTAATGAATTTAAGAATGAATGACTCCAAACTGTCACTTAGCTTGGAGACTCAAGCTGTGTCCATGCTCGTTGCGCACTGCGTTGTCGCTGACAGCTGGTCGCAAGCAGACATTCCAGTCTACGGTTGCCAAGGTAACCGTCTAACGTATTTAATACCCTATGATAGGTAGTCACTTCAGTACTTAGGTTCAGAAAGGTTTTGCTTGGGACCGCTCACATTGCGTCTCTGGCTGTTTTTTCGCAGTAATAAGATGTTTTAGCTCCGCTACCTTTGCAATAACTTTCTTCTGATTGGCTGCCCCTCGAAAGCTAAAGATGTAGAGAGCAGGCAGGTGAGGGTGAGAATTTGTGCTCACAGCTTGAGCTGAGCGCCTGGGAGGATGATGTTAATAATGATATTACCTCTCGCTGACATGATACAGTAGGACCGTGCAATTAATCTGTGGCATGTTTAGTTCAAGACAAGATGATGGAAAGAGAGGCTTTGGTGAGTAGCAAAACCATCAGCTGTTAGGAATCACCTTGGTTGGGTTTTTCTGAAGAAATTACACAAATAAATTATGGTTAAAAAGTTGAACTTCATCGAGCAGCTCTGTCCCACTGAGAAAAAAGTAGAAAAAAACTGTCTGAATCTTGAGATTTTGACTCACAGGTATTATTTATTTATGTATTTACAGATGTCATTATTTTAAAATTTTCCTATGTTTAATATATGTTCAATTAAATTCAGTTTTATCTATAGCATCAAATCACAACAACAGTCGCCTCAAGGTGTTTTATATTATATTGTAAGGTAAAAACCTCACAATAATACAGACACCAGCTTGGGGTCTGTCTGTCTATATCTATGTTTCTCTCAGAAGATCCACATCATCTATCTGTTAGTGTGGAAATGACATGCACCGTGAGTGTATATGTAGAGAAAAAGCTAGGACATGGCAGATTTGAGCATAAGATTGTAAAATCAGGGTAGAGTAGCTGGCAAACAGCAGTTTTCTTGTTTACGTGGATAAGATGGCTAAGCTTCCGGAAGTACCAGACAGTCTGATATCAGCACCTAAATTATTCCATTCTCCATGTTAGGCTTGGCAGATGGGGATGAGCACAAAGCTGCATCGGTGCAGTGTTGATAAATGAGTGGTGTGTAGAGATTAGGATTGTTGGTGTATCTCCTGTCTACCACTCAGTATAACGGCAGGTCTAATTTGCCGTTACAGTTCCACAGGTGGAACATTGTCCGAGTCCCGCTGCCCCCAGTCCAGAGCCTCTTCCCAAGAGACCGTCAGTCACTCGCTCAGGATCGGTTCGCTACCAGGAGAGTGAAGAATCTCCAGAGTGCAATGATAAGCCTTCAGGGAAGAGGAAGTGCAAAAGCAAACACCTATGTGACAGTGATGAGCCGAAGGTAAGCTGCCGATGCTGCTTGTGGGAGGATAGCCCATCACAGATCATGCATAGTCGATAGAAACAAGGTACAATGGATATACAAGCTTACAGTGCCCCCCTGTGGCCTGATTGAAATCTATGTTTCTCACGTTTGTGATGGCAGCTGGAAGTTCTCTAATCAGTAAATCTGTGTTTTAGAATAAGACCAAACGCTGCAGTTTGGGCAAGAGTAGCGCCTCCCTCACCTTGGATGATGATGGAGCTGATGCAAAAGTACCAGTTAGCCCGTCACCAGCTCCAAAAAGTTTGCCGTCCTCTCCATCTAAAAAGAAAAGCTCGTCAGGAAGAAGCAGCGGTCCAGATTCTCCGACAAAAAGGCCCGTTCCTCCAGAGGTTCGCCGGCTGATTGTCAATAAAAATGCAGGGGAGACCTTGCTGCAACGTGCTGCGCGCTTGGGCTATCAGGTACAACCCGACACGTTTACTGGTAACAGGAATTTTGACACCAGTGGAAAAAAAGCATGATAATCTGACAGTTTATCTCTCCTTCCGGTGTTCTGCAGGACGTAGTCCAGTATTGTCTCGAAAAGGACATCCGGGAGGTCAATCGGCGTGATAATGCCGGTTACACAGCTCTCCACGAGGCGTCCTCCCGGGGCTGGACTCAGATTGTCCAGATGCTGCTGAACAATGGTGCAGATGTCAATTGTAGTGCTCAGGATGGAACACGGTGAGGCTTCAGGCAGCACGACAGTGGCTTTAATCAGAGACTTTATAATAGAGAGATGTGTTACTTGAAAAATCTTGAAATGAGATTCAACCACAGAAAAGATGGTGGTGGAAGTTTCTTAAAAACCTATTTAAAGATAAGCTTTTTAAAGACTTAATTTGGGGCATATTAGTGATTTTTTAAGAATAAACTGGGGATTGTCTACATGACATTTTATGTCCTCATGAACATTGAAGTTAAACTATTTAGATAATGCTTCAAAATATCTGCCCAGAGGTCTTTCATGGCAAAAGTTTCTTCTACCAGGACTCTTCTTGAGTTACTTGTCATATGTGTAACCTTTGTAATAAATCTAAGCATGACCCCTGGAAACAGCATGTATAACTAAAGTTAGATGTCATTGTCCTACAGTCTTCAACATTTTCTGTGTAATGTAAAGTTGTGCAAATGCTAAAAGTCTTTTGTGTTTTGTCTGTTCTTCCCCTCAGCCCACTTCACGATGCAGTAGCAAGTGATAACTTACCAATAGTCTGGTTGCTTCTGAACCACGGTGCAGACCCAACTCTGGCAACCTACTCTGGACATACACCAGTCAAATTGGCACATAGTGCAAGCATGAAGAAGTTCCTCACAGGTAGTTCACGCTTCTTATTCACCTTTACACCACTGGACAAGAGATTAACAGTTTATTCTTTGTTAAATTCATTTTTTTAATCATTAAAAAACATTTGGTGACACAGCAAATGCTTTTAGAATGAGACGGGAAAATAAATAATTGAAGTTGTAACTTTACATTCATCCATCAAGCAGTGTGTCAACACATTAGTAAACTCTGCGCCCACTCCCACTGCATCGCTTTTGAGAATTGAACAATACAGGTTACACGAAGAATACATAAGAATTTCAGTCAAATCTTCTTCCATCCACAAAGAGCCGGACAGTTGTTTAAATCATTGTTTTTGTTGTCTTCCAGTTGAATTTGGTTGTGTACTACTAAACTGAAACAAACTGAGCTCATCAAATATGTCTTGTGACTGATTAGGTGTTGATTGATTTATGCTTAATCCTGTTAAGAATGGTTTGTCAACTGATATCACACAAAGCAGATATGACATTAGATAACAGTCCAGTGCACTTGTGAGTTGGAGAAAATCGGCAACATATGGGTGTGGCTGTGGCTCAGGTGTCTGAGTGGGTCATCTACAAACCTGTGGATCGATGCCTGCCTGACTTTTCCTGGTAATGTGCTGAAGCATCCTTGGACGAGATGCTGAACCACAACACATCCACACACAACACAAGAGAGTGTTTGTGTGTTTGGATGTTAGAAAACAATTAGGAGACATCACTGTGTGTTTGTTATAAGAACCAGGATCCTTAGTTTTTGGGTTTTTTTGGGGTTTTTTTAAGTAACAAGGAGAATTTAAGTAAAAAGCTGCAGCGATGAGCAGTGATGAGCTCTGACATGTCTGTTAAATTTGGAAGGACTTTTTAATAGATTGCTGTTCTGTAAAAACAGAAGAAAAACTTTTCTGAACAAATCATTTTTTGTGCCTTTGTGTGGCTGCAAGAAAAATCCCAAAGCCAGCTTGTTATAAACATTTAGGGGTGCAACGATACACAAAATTCACGGTTCGGTTCAGTTTGATATTTTGGTGACACAATTCGATATTTTTTCGATACAAAAAATGTTCATGCCTTTTTAATTTGTCATTTATTAAAATTATAAATATATATTTTAACTCAAAAGTACAGTTTTTAAATTTAATGTTGCTGAAACAACAAAATAAAAAAAATAAATCTATCTGATCGAGAAATCACTCATCTTTGGGAAAGAGAGTTTATTACAGAGAAATGTCTCTTTCCAAAATAAAAGCTATACTATACGCTTCTTCTGGGCTATATTCTCAGCAGCATATTAAACATATCAGGTCCCCATAAGGAGAATCATGTGCTAACGGCTGTCTACATGACTCGGGTAAAGTTTGTATCATGCATGCTTGTTGTTTTTGTCAGCTTCCACTTGTCTTTGCACTAGGATGATGTCGGAGTAAATGTGCAGTCATATTCATTGTGTTCCCACTAGTGCTGTCAGCGTTAATCTCGTTGAAATGACGTTAACGCCACAACACGGCAAATCTCCGTTAACGAGCTCCCGTGCGTGGGGGTGGACAGCGTCAACACATTAACGAGCTAACTGCGCTAACGCACTAGTTCCCACCAATGTAATTGAGCATTGCGTGGCACATCCGACATACTGTTTTACTTTTGTCCATGACGCGCTTACCATCAGGGTCATGCTTCACATGAAAACCAAAATAGTTCCAAAGGCCAGATCTGAATGAGGGTGGGGGAGGTTCAATTTGCCATGTTGCAACGAGCTTAGCTTCTGTCTTGCTAGCTTGCGCTGCGCTCAGTGGATCTGCGCTCGACAGTGCAGCCTAGGCGGAGTAGTCGAACGCAGATCCACTGAGCGCTCAACACAGACAGCATTGTCAGAAGAAAAGTTGATAAAATAAATAAAAAATGTTGTATTGTTCATACATATGTGTACCGAACCGAAAGCACTGTATCGAACGGTTCAATATCGATACGAGTATCGTTGCACCCCTAATAAACATGACCACTTTCATGCAATGCTAAAGGTGTCTTTTCAGCACTTTGCCAGGTTAAACAATAAATAATTCTCATAAGTCAATGTTTGCTTGCTGCTGAATCTGGGTAGCATATTAGTCTCACGTCGTATGTGCATCTGCAGGCAGTTTTTACACATCAACAGTGTTGAGAGAATAGAGTGCGGATATTATCCAGAGTTGCACCGCACAACAGGAGATGGATGATGTCAGCCACGTTCTCACTGCACTGTCTGGTTGAGGTGAAGGGTGGCAGCTCAGATGAGCATGCACGTGGCAGGCCACATGACGCATTTTCACTCGCTGTGAATTCAGACTGTCAGACATCACCCCTGCCTACCGAGAAAACACCATTTACTGTCCGATCTCATTTATTAGGGCACTTTGATTGTCATAGACACAAAATTACTTACAATTTTGGGTTCTCACAATTATTAAAAATAATCAGGATAAATTGTTTGCATTCTATTTCACAGTGAAGTTAGAGGTCCCCGTCTTTGTTTCGTCTTTCAGTTCGCCAAACTTTTAATTTTGTTGCTCTCTACGAGCTCAGAATTACACTCCACCAGGCTGTGGCTTGTTTAGTTCAGCTCATATCTCTTTCGTTGTGTTTTATCAAATAATTTTTTGTAGAATTCGTGTTAAAATTCAATGAAAGCTGCAGTAAAGAAGACAACTTGGTTATTTTTATTGAGTTTTTTCTGTAAGTCTGTGAATAGTGGTGTTAAATAATTGTGATCTCAGTTTTGACTAAAATAACTGTGTTTATATTTGCCATAATCAAGCAGCTCTGCTGCAGTGCATGTGTGAAAGTGGCTACAGATAAACAGAGAGATGAAGGCTCAGTAGTTGGTACAGAAAGACGGACATGCAGCTCTGATGGCCTGTTTTCTCCTCGCACTGGTAGCTGCACAGAGCTGCACAATGGACCGTATCACATGCACAAGCTCTAACTTTGTTTTCTTTGCTGATGGTCTTAATTTAGTCCACTTTTCTTTCACCCTTATACCATTGTACGTTTTGCTTGGTCCAGAACAAGCACTAGCATCAGCCTTCATCCACATATTTCCACGTAGAAGTCATAACATGCAAACAGCCAGAGTCATAAAAAAATAATACCACATATTTTTTCTTTTCTCCAGAATATTTCACAGACCTGGAAGGCCGCAATGAACAGGATCCTAGTTTACCCTGGGATTTCTACAGCAGCTCGCTGTTCGGTGAGTAACCTTCACGCTGAACCTGTCAGTCTGCTGAATGTCAGCCCACTGATCAATCAAATACCCAGCTTTAATTTGTAAGCACGGTGGCATAAAAGTAATTGAAATTGCATTCCTATGCTGCTCCTGAGTCACAGGGAATGGAAGCCAGTTTATAGACTGGGCTCAAGCTTGACCACTGGCACGTGGAGGGGGTGTTAGCTTTGAGTATTAGCATCCGTGTTTTGTTGTAAACAGCCACAGGGAGCCAGTTATCTAGTGGAAGGAAAGCAGGATTAGAGTTGCATGGAAGGACTGAAGGAGACTAAAGACAAAGTGGTCGACAGCTTCTGAACAGTCTGAGTGACAAAAGATAATCGGGATTTTATAACTGCAGCTATTTATTAACTGTTAGTGTTTTTCATGGAGTAATGCCAGCTATTTCAGTCATTTTATCAAAATCTGCCATATATATATATATATATATATATATATATATATATATATATATATATATATATATATATATATATATATATATATATATATATATATATATATATATATATATAAAAAAGCAGATGGGAAAAAAAATTAAAAGAAAATAAAAATTAAAAAAAAAAATTGAAAAAAAATTGAAAAAATATAAATATATATATATATATATATATATAAATATATAAGACAATATATATAAGATAATATACAGAAGAGCGCAGTCCTGGGAACAGCTAAGATACTGCGCAGGACCCTCAAGCTCCCAGGCCTCTGGTAGAGGACCCGAGCTTGAAGGATAAACCGCCCGCAGGGGCGTGCTGGGTGTTTTTTTTTTTTTTTTTTATAAAAGCAGATGAAAAAAAATGAAAAGAAAAAAAAAAAAAAATCTATATATATATATATATATATTTTTTTTTTTTTTTTTAATTTTAAATTTTAATTTTTTTTCTTTTAATTTTTTTTTCATCTGCTTTTATATTTGAAGCTGTGACTGACACCATGAAGTGTGTTTATGTGTATTTTTATATGTCACCAGTCGTATGTGTGTAACTGTTGGTATATCCTGCCCACTAGAGGGCATGCAGACCTCGTTCATTAGTACAGTAACAGCCAGCTTGTCCGCTCTTCCTCCCTTTCTCACCTCAGTGAACTCTTCCCTTCACAGAGACTGACCAGGAGCCGTGCTGGGACTTCCTGCTGTCTGAGCAGAACCAGGAGTTGGAGGAGAATGTAACGGGGAAGACAGAGCAAGAGTCGGACAAAGATTGTCTTATGTTCGAGTTCTCCTCTGAGCCTCTGCTACCCTGCTATCATGTGCAGGTGTCGTTAACACAGGGGTAAGTTCACAACGATGAGAGTTTACTGGCAACAAACCACACGGTAATAAATCAGATTTTTGGGGGGTAATACAATATCAGGCCACTCAAATGTCATCTAAATTTGGATGAAGATAGCAGATACTGATGGTTAAGACTTATAAGTAAGTCTTAACTTACTGGTACATAAACATTTATTGGAAATGTACTAAAGATATCTGCATGATGTTCCAAACCAACATATTTAATGTCATGAGTTGTTATTGTTCCTGAGTGTAAAGGGGAACAAGTGCAGGATGATGAGAAATATTTCTGCTTTTTTGTCTACAAACACACAATATTTAAGCTTCAGTTTCATTGGTCAGGTACTTTAATTACTATCAGATGGGGATGCTAGTATGGGGAGTTATCAGATGTTATTTCTGCAAAGAAAACCTTAATAGATCAGGTCATTGCCTCAGCATGTGTTACCTTTGCCAAATAGGTTATGGGTTTAGTTCAGTTTGTTGCATTTTTGTAGGATTACTCAGAAATTTGAGGGATTTACATGGGGCATTAACCAGAGTTGGGGCTTGGCCCAGCTTAGTAATGATTTGGTTTTGAAGCTGATCTGGATCCAGGACTTTTTGGAAGGATTCTTAAGCAGTGTGCAAGGTTATGCCACTGCTTTGTGACACTTGAAACAATACTTAATAAGTGTCTCTGTGGTGCATTAATGTATTGTTGCTTTTGTTGTCTGTCTGGACAACAAACTGGACTATAGTTTCATGTTTGTTCATTTGACGATGCTTACACCTAAACTGCCAGCTCTCGTGTTGTGAATGCCACCTTCAGCTGATGTCTGATGTTTTGCTTTTGCAGTTTTTGCAACTGGTTCCTGCTGACGGATGTCCTGAAGCGCCTGAAGATGTCTGCGCGGATTTTCCGGGCGCGGTATCCGCACTTGGAGGTGGTGAGTTTGTCGCACGCTGAGCTCTGGAGGCAGGTGTCGGTCAGCCAGGTGAGCTCCGCTTTGGCTTCTCCCTACAAAAGCAAAACTAAGGAGGAAGCGAAAGAAGAGGAGGACGAAGACGGACTTGTGGATCTGGTGCGTTGTGTACCGGAGCTCCAGAGACTACTGGGTTCCTCGATTCACATCCTACAAGAGGACGAGGAGGAGGAAGAGGAAGAGGTAGTGACGAACACAGGGAAGCCTCACAGCCGATAGCCTCTCTTGAGCTGCGCCCCAGCACCACGCAAACTGTCATTTTGTCAGCCTTCCCTCCAGGCAGCAGCTCAGTGGAAACCTCTCCGTCCGTTGTAACGAGGGTCAAAGATTTTATCTCCAGCTACAGTAACGACTGACACTCCACCGATGACCTCTGACCTTTGGCAGAAGTCATCTGAAGGACCTGCACACAGGAGTTGTCGATGCTGGATAGCAGCTTTCAGGTTCCTATCTATAGGTATATTTGAATACATGAGAACTATTGAGTAAACCTTTTTATTAATTATGTATGTACATGGTAGTGTATATGTATATCTTGCCATCAGGGTAAACACATTTGATTCTATAAATGTATTCTTGTGGCAGAGGACGGATAATGTTTAGGACTTTTTTGTTTTCGTTTGTTCCTGAGGGAAAGCGATATTTTTCGACGGGAGATAATCCAAGGCTTTTATCTTGGTGAAGTCTTGCGTACAGCTAAGACGCTTAAGTCAGGGAGGCCATTGGCCCAGATGGTTTCTCTGTCAACCTGAGAGATCTGGAGACCTGCAGAGAAGAGATCGTGGCACATAACATTCAGACCTAATCACCCGCTCAGAGCCTCCTGTCCATTTTTCACTTCCGGCGTCCTCGAGATCATTTCTGAACGGACCTGATAATTTAAAGCGTTGATTTTTTTTCACATAGTGAGGCAGGCCCGCGAAAGCTGTTCCGGTCCCTGGTTGCAGTATCAAATAAGGCTGTTTCGGACATTGAGGCGGAGAGTTTGTTTACAGAACTGGACAGACAGTAGTGTTCTCTACGCGTCCTAATACAGAATCCTGTGGATCTCTCTCAGAGGAAACTTTCTACCATCTCTGGAGTCCAGAGGAGCCACGACGGTCCCCCAACTTCCCAATATGGTGTTTCCAGCTCCCAGAGTGCTTTGTGTTGCAGTGTTTTATTTACACTGTTTGTTGTGCTTAATTTAATAGTCATTAATATATTTGATCTCTTGTGTATCTGACAACCCTATCTATGAAAAATACTTTCTATGGTTGGTGCTTCATTCTGAAATGTACTTATTATTAGGATCCCTTTATTCTGAGATTTCCCTCCTTCATTCAAAAACAGTATTTCAAAAACAAAGGAGAAAAAAAGAGAGAAAAAAAAGCAAAAGTACAGTTTTATTGTACTGGTGCTACACTAGATTTTGTGTTGACAATCAATGAAGTTTTGGTTTGAAGTCACAAACTAACAAAAGATATTTAAGATGAAGAGACTTAAGGTGTAAAGAAAAGTATAGTTTAGTTAAAGAAAATGGGATACAACAAGTGTGAGATCTTCAGAGAGCCTTTTATTTGATTCTTTTATAAGAAATAAACAAGAATAAAGCATGATTGTGAATCATAATTTAATGTCTTTTATGTCAAATTTATGTATAAAGTCCAATTTTGACATATATTTCCTGGTGCGACTAATAATAATGATAATAATATTAATAAGAAGAATTTTGAGTCAAGAAAGACTTCTCAGTGGGGCTTCAACTGCTTTACAGTTGAGTTTAGCTCGGTAATAAGCTTTTCCTCCCTTTGTTCAGTAAACAATAAAGCCCTGCCTGCCCTCGTAGCATCTTAATATAACATTTGTATTTATTTATTGCACCTGTAGCCGAATTGTTGTATTGTCACCTTTTAAGTTGTTAAAAAGTCATTTGTGTGCTCAAAATCGTGAACAAGTTTACAGTTTAATGACAGCTGAGCAAACGGTGAGGTTTAGTTTCAAAGCTGTAAACCACTCAGCTGACCTCAGCTTGAGTTTGCTCTGGTAACTTCTGTTTACAAGTGTCAGTGTGGGAAGGGATGAGTGACTGCATGCTTTCTAGCAGGCTGCTCTTTGACCCGTCCAGTGATGGTTGTTCCCATCATTGTGGCCTGCAATTTCAGGCTATTAACAGGTTTTTGCAACAACAACAACCAAAAAATGCTCATAAAAATAAATAACTGACAACAAAGAATTTAATTAGGTGGAAAGAATAAATTATTGACTAAAAGGGTGTAGATACACCTATTCTGTTTATACAGTATATGCTATATGGCAACCGATTTATAGCTAAATTTCACCAAAAATAAAAACAACACAGTAAAGAATATGGAAAAATGTGTAAAAACTGTTTGGTTTTCACACAGTGGTTGATGTATAACTTCCAGGGGTGAATAATAATCTTTTAAAAACGAAATCTAACTGGATAACTGATCAGAATAAGTTCCCGGGGTTGTTTTGACTTGCTTCTAGAAAGACTTTGTCACCCTGCTGGTGATCTGTTGCTGTAATAGTATTCCTGGTCTGTAACAGAGCTGCAGGTTTAGTCATTTGATGCTGGTAAACAAATGTCTGTCAGTACTAAAGCTGAAAGCAGCAATCGACTGTCTCTTAAAGCTGTTCCCAGTAATACATTTAAATGTAAGATTTAGATAGACTAGCACTTTATGATTTGTGTGCATATGTTGTGTTTTTTTTTCCATATATTTTTATTGAAATTTTTTATAGTACAATACAAACAAATGTTGAACACCCTCACATTCACGCATCCATCCATACATCAAACCTGCCTACATCACATTCAAATGTAGAAATGAGCATAGTTCTCACAGTAATACAAAAATACAATGGGTTAGGATAGACAAGATTTTCCCTTCCTTCCCTTTTTTCCTTCTTTTTCATAAATGTCCTTCACCTCCACTCCCTAAAATATCCATATATGGCTTCCACATATTCACAAAGTCCCATTGTTTGCCCTTGGCAATATATGTTAGTCTTTCCAGGCCTAGAGAGACTGCAATTTCCTTCTTCCAGAGTCCCATGGAGGGAGCATCCATACTCTTCCAACATAGCGCAATGGCTCTTCTGGCTTGAAGTAGTCCATAGTCCAGTAATTTAGTTTTTTTTCCCGATTGCTTAAATTCCCTTGGATATATTCCAAGTACACAGAGTTTTCCTTTTAAAGGGATTTTTACCTTAAACACTTCGGACAGATATTTGATAACATCTTTCCAAAAGTCCTGGATTTTAGGACACTCCCATAGACAATGAAGAAGAGTTCCTTTTTCAACTAAACATTTAGTACAGATGTCCGGAATATCATTGGACATATGATGAAGCTTGACAGGTGTTATACAGGTTCTCATGAGCCATTTATATTGCAGTAGTTTAAAGCGTGTGTTTATTGTTTGTTTTTGTGCTTTTAAGCAAGCCTGGTCCAGTCATTTTCATCTATGTCATCTTGGATCTCCCTTCTCCAAGCATCCAGCTTATCTGCTGCTGAGTCTTTGGAGGAAAGCATCAGTAAATTATAATATATAGAGAGAAAAGCTTTCCCTTTTGTATTCTTAATGCATACCTCCTCTATTTTTGTTAATGGTGGAAGTTCAGCAATCCTTTGCAGTTTTGATGACAAATAGTTTTTCAATTCTAAATATTTAAAAAAGTGCTTTGGGGGTATTAAATATTTTTTACATAACTGATCAAATGTGAGCAGCATACCGTCTGCATATAGGTCTTTAATTTTTTGAATGCCTTTATTTTTCCATATTTTAAAACCTCCATCACTTTTACCAGGTGTGAACTTTTCATTTCCCCAAATAGGGGTAAATTACGAAAGCGATGGAGGATCGCCCACATATTTATGAGCTGCTTTGTTGTGTTTTTTTCTTTGTTTTTGTTTTTTAATCATAGGGCTTAGATGCAGTTGTGGTCAAACAGTCATCAAGGGCATGAATATCGTGGGACTTTGAGCTTCTAAAGATTTATTTTAAATGCTCTTTTATCAAGGTGGAATGATTGCGCAGCATTCATCTTTAAGGGAAATAAGAATTGGGTGCACAAGTTTGAATTTATTTGGGCTTTTCTCACATCAACAGAGGTTCAAATGTTACATAAACCCGTTTAAATGTTTTAATTATAGTAGAACCTTCAGCACCGCTGTCTTTTAATTTGACAAGGCCTCTGTGAAGCTCTGAGAAGTTTTTGAATTAGGAATCAATTGGTTGATTGATTAATTCTCTTGGAGACATTTCTAAACAACTGCAGATTCCAAGATCATCAGTTCAAGCAATTGTACGTGAGTACATTTTATTCTGATGTGTCATCACTTTCCCAATATCTGGAAAGACGTCCCAAACTGTCACCCTCGGATTAGAGGAAATTGGAAGTGGAAATTGCTGGATCACCAACTTTTACATCTCTGTGTACTGAGAAGGTGCTGACAAAGAAAGATGCTCCTGCTACGAAATCAACACCTTCAAGCTTGGTTTTCCCAATATCGGTTGTACAATCATTCCACCCGGAAAAAAGCTAAAAACTGATCAGTGAATGCAAACTAAAGACCACAACAGCAAAAAGAAGCCTGTGTGAAAACAACCATCCTGCTGACGTCTGTGCTCCCTCCTCATTCAACGTGATCACAGGACCATATGAAAACAGTACATTTCAGACAGAAACTTCCTTTTATACCACATCTTATCTGTTCTAACGCTGCTGTTGAGGACACGGTGGTGCTTGTGCTACGACGCAGCTGAGCCAAAATACCAGAAGGTGGCATCATGCGAGACGTGTCACAACTTCTGCTTAGCCTGTAGGGTAGCTGTTCATGATGGGAACGCCTGCACTGGGTCACTGAACTCCAGATAAAATGGCTCTAACAACACCTTCCATTTCCATAAGGGAGTGGGCACATGTTTCTATTATCAGCCCTGCAGTACTGAAAAGCAGCAGCAAAAGAGCCATTAAATCTAATTTAATCCAAGTCATCACTTTAATCTTTATGAGATTACAGCTACTTACTCTTAACAATCTGCATAAAATGAAGGAATGGAAATCAAAGGTTAGTTAATAAGGGCCATATTTATTCTTGCTACAGCACTGATAAGAATATTAGAATATCAGAACTAATATAATACAGCAACTGAATGTTTGCCTGGAGCATGTGGGACTCCGTTTCAAGTCTCGGTTCAGATATATTTTATTGTACTGAGACGCAGCGTGCCATTTGCAGCCCCTTGCAGGGCCTCTGGGTACAGATGGTCTTAACTGCACTGTAACCTGCACAGTCCTGTACAGGGTTACTGTAGTTCAAATACTGCAGCGACTGGGCTTTATCTCCCAGCAGTGACAGCATGTGGCGGCTGCCAGACTTACAGCACGTTCTGTGTGCGTTCGTAACTATAAGTTTTTTCTGGTAATGTTCTTTTTAAAAATGAAGACTGAAATCTGACATGAGTGAAAAGAAAATGCTTTGTGGGTTTGAAATGGAAGTTTCAGACTTTTACAGACTTTTTAACCGTTTTACTTGTCACGTCATGGAAACTTTTCTGGATGACTCACTGCATTCCAAGTGATCCTTTCACAGAGCCTTTCTGGAGTATTGGGGGAATCTTGTAAATCAGGCCTCCTTGCATCATGCTGGAGCGGCCTCTCCTCAGGTCCGCCCTCTTCACCAAGCCCCTGCCATGCCCCTAATGCTCATTGGGCTCCCGTTGGGCAGCAGCAAACTGATTGGATAAAAAAAGAGGGCAAGTCAGGACAAGACCTACTAACAAACAAGGAAAGTGGAAGCAAGGCCAGGTTTATACATGGAAACACAAAGGGACATGACAGAAAAGGTACATGATTACGAGTTAACTGAATGTCAGGGGGCTGGGTGGTCTTTCTATTTAATTTAAATTACAGCGTGATCCTTCTGCCAGCATGCCCCTTTTTCAGGTTGGTGATTATTTTGCCCTCCTGTGTATTATTTGTAATGAAAATGAGCTCCCATGAAAGCGTTTTGCCTCCCTTTGGGTTCACTGAGGACATCTGTTGTCTCTGTTAACAGTGCCTCCATCAGGTTATGTAACAGCCCTCTTTCAAAAAGGCACAAGAGGGAAGTCCTTCTCAATGAGTCTGCATGTAAGGCTCTGTCTTGATACTTCCTTTTCTCTCGGTCCCCATTGAAATAGGTTCCTTAAAAGCTTGCTTTAAAAAACAAAACAAAACAAAACTGCTGACCAGAATCTTAAAGGTGCAGGAATAAATGTTTTAATCTGTCCAAGTGGTGCTTTGATTATCTGCCGATTGTTTTAGTGTTCAAGACAGATCAAACCTGCTTTCATCCCGTGAGACTGCACAGCCAGGCCTTTTGTTATGATCAGTAGGATTTAAATTAATGTGTTCACTGTCTGCAGCCTGAGTCTTCTCCATGTGTCTGTATATGGCCGTGTTGAAGAGTACTGATAAATTGTAGTAGGCCTATTTTGAAACAGCTCTCTAAGAACAGGTGTTAAATGTCCTGTGCGCTGATGTGAAGACATCCAGTGGTGTTTAATTCCCGACTCAGTGCTTTGAGCCCTGCGGTTCTAAATATAATCCAATGGGGAAAATAGCACTGTCGTGCATTGCCTCTTTGCTGTGTTGCAAAGAGATTGACCTTGTCCAGTTATCTGAGTCTGCTTCTGCATGCAGCCAACACTTCAGGCTGCATGCACGTCTGGAACACAGTCACCCAGACGTATTAATGAAATATGGTTACAATTTAGAAACCATGACCTTTGGACTTTTAGCTACATAAAGGTCAAATAAGCCAGGAGACTACAGTGTGGTGACTCATCCTGAATATTGTGTCACATTTTGCCCATTTTATGTTTCAGATTCATCTTAAAATGCAAAAAAATGTGTTTGTCTTTCAGTCTGTAGACAACAGACTAAAATAAGACAATTCTTCATCAGATTTGTTAGGAATAAATCCTTAGAGTTATACAATCTACATCAGTATTCAGACTCTTCACTTGGAACTCAATGAAAGCACCTTTGTCAGCAGTGCCTTCTTGGGAATCTTAATACAAGTTTGGCACACATTTCTTCTGGAAGTTATGTCAGAATAGTATCAGTGCACAGTCATTGTAAAGGTTTTAGTTAGTAGAGGGTCGTTTACCACTGCCTAGATTTCTCTATCTTGTGAAACGAGGACTAAAGTATGAAATAAAATGTGATCTGTCAATTCCTGCATCGTAAATGTTGAATATTTTTATACTGGAGGTGCGCAAAGTCACTGGATGTAAGAAGAATGTAACATATTTTACTAGGTATTCTTTGTATTTACTTTCTTGTGGAGTTCTAGGCCACAGGTGTGGATTTAACATGAAGTTTATTGCACCTAGTGACTTGGTGATGGTAGTAGGACCTATGTAGGTGAGCTGGTTTGGATGACCAGCAGTCTTATCACCCCGGACACAGATTAATATCAGGAATGAACAAGGAGCTTTTCAAAAACCACACCTGTGCTTTTTGGTGGTATGCTTCAGATCGTTAGCTTATTGAAATGTTAATCTCAGCCTAAGCCTGAAATCCGCAGCACGGTGGTAAAGGTTTCCACTTGGAATTGCTCTGTGACTAATAGTCCTGACTGCTCTTTCAGGCCCGTTCAGAGTAAAACATGTTCACAGCATGATGCCGCCACCACCTCGCTTGACTGTAGATGGTATTGCTGAGTCCATCTCATTGCCCTGTCTCTTACAGCATTGAAAAGTTGGACAAAGTTCATCCTTTATTTCATCAGATCAGATTAGTTCAGAAACCTTTTGGCAAACTCCCAGTGAGCTATCGTGCGTTTTATTGAGTACTGGCAATCATTTGGCCAGTCCAGTGGTTTTATGGTAGATAATGGTCGTCTCAAATCTCCACAAATAAACTCGACATCACAATCACTGTGACCATTACGTGAGCAAGCACTGAGACATCTGCAATACTGTGCTGTACTGCTGCAGTATTACTTGTGCTGTATGCCATATATGTTGCGCTATGACTGTGAGGCCAATGTAGTATATATATCCAAGTACACTGCCTCGCCTAACAAAGCCATTGGACTTCCTTCAGATTTGATGACAGCATGATCTTATATTGATGATGGAAGAGTCGGATCCCAGCGTAAAGTCTTCGACAGCACATTCCTAGGATTTCTAATGGGTTTAAGGTCTGGACTGTGATGGGCAATCCATATGTAAAAGTGATGTTGAAACACACTTTCACAAATTGAGCCCAATAAATCCTGGCATTGTCACCCTGGAATACGTCTATTAGAGAAGAAGAAATCCACTAATGGAAAACCTGGACATTTTTTCAGGCACATAATGTTGAACCTACGCCTGACCAACTGGAGTGACTCCAGATCACAACGCTGCCCCCACATTTATGATGGGTGCATCATTGTTCAAGTGGAAATATTTTAACTTTTTTTATTAATTACAAGTTCAGATGTTGATTAAGCAATCTCCAATCACAATCAATCAAGATTTTTTTTACAACCACATTTTTTCCTCGGAGATGGTGATTTACTACTATCCTTCCAACCCATGGATTACCATCTTTTGAACAGCCACTCGAACCTACTCGCTGTATTAGTTAACATTAAGTAACCTGATGCCAAACCAAACATATTGATTTTAATTTTATATTTATTCAATTAAATGACGGTTGAAACTTTCTTTTTTTTCACCAGACATGTATTTAGTAAAATGACAATAAAGCTGACTAGAATGTGAAAAGCTAATGACAATGACAAAAACATGGTATAGGTTACAGCTAGATGGGATCTTTCCACTTGCACTATAGAGAGCAGCAGTGATTATACCTTTTATTGGTACCTTTACATAATTAATGTTGGCTAAATACAAACTGTTTGGCATACAGTAAAAAATAAGTTGGTAAGCTAGTTGAGTTATACGTTTTGAAGTTATTTAGCAAGCTAACCAATTAGCATTTACATTTTGCTAGCAGTAACATTAGAAACATCAGTTACACACATAAGTTGCATTGTATAGAAATATATGAAAATACTGCTGCGTTGATCCATGCTACAGTAAACACTTACCTGTTTATTTTATGGCATTCATCATGTTTAATACAAATTATGGTACACAGTAGTCAATGTTGGGAAGGTTACTTTTAAAATGTATTCCATTACAGATTACAGAATACATGCACCAAAATGTATTCTGTAACGTATTCCGTTACGTTACTCGATGAGAGTAACGTATCCTGAATACTTTGGATTACTTAATATATTATCATGCTGTTTACAACTACATGAATGTACTATTGCTGTGATTTATTACTGTTACTGAAGGCCGCGGCTCCGAACCGTAGTAAAGGGACCTCTGGCTAATACGGTGGGTTGGTGTTGGGCTCATAGCCAAAAACTAGCTTTACTTTGTTGTCTGGGTCAACTTTGCTAGCGAGAGACAGAGAGAGGCATTGAAAGGCTGCTCCAACGGAGCTTATTGTTTTGGAGGAAAACATGAACACGGTGTACAGTCGAGTCTTAATAGCTTACTTACAACTGGGCTCGTCAGGCACTCTTCTTGGCTGCAGTGGTTATTATTATATTTACATGCTTCCAGCTCCCGTTTTTGCTCGATGACAGCTCGTACTTTTCCTTTTTCTCCCTCCCTCGCTCACAGACACATAACGTGTATGGCAGTCCATTCTCCCTGCAGCACGGACTACACTGCCTATGATGCTACATTCTTTAGAGCTATACCTGTAGCATTCTGCCTGTTAGCTTAGCACAACAACAACAAAAAGGGCTCTCTCACCCAGGAAACACGCAGAGAGAGAGTGTCTTCCTGTAACCATGGCAACCGTAACGCTGCCGCCCCGCCTGGAACAACAGAACGTAGCTGTCAAACAAAACCCAAACAGTCCTGACCCGCCACAATATGAAACAGGGAAGTACCGCCGTGTAATCCATTTATTTCAACAAAGTAACTGTATTCTAAATACCACCTTTTTAAACGGTAACTGTAACGGAATACAGTTACTCATATTTTGTATTTTAAATACGTAACGGCGGTACATGTATTCCGTTACTCCCCAACACTGACAACACTGACAAACTATCACCAAAGCAGGGTATCATTTCGGTCAGGTTAGCTTGTTTATGAAAACCATACATGTGTGACGTGTCCTTGGTTTACCTGATTTTAAAAAATGGTCATGGCGACAGCCCAAATGCTCAGCTTGAGTTTCAAGTAGGACTTCACAAACCAGCTGGTGATGTCCATCTTTTAAATGCAGTCCTCATACGTAATATAGAAGCTGACCTTAGTTTCCTTTGTTCAGCTAGCATAATACTCTTTGAAGCCAGATCAGGTTTTTGTTCTCTGTCCTTAAGTTTGGGTTGGAGTCCATCAGTGACATGTATGCTAGTATTGAGACAAGCACTGAGACAAGGGGCTCTGAGGTGAGTATAAACCAAACATCCTCCAGATTTTACATGGAAATAAATTCACAGGTTGTTAGAAACAGTACAGTAGGTGTCATTATAAAGGGAAATTAGAATACAGTCACATACTGGCAAGACAAAAGTACAAATAGAGGACAAAGGTTACCAGAAATTCAAATGTGTTACACTGTATATTGCTTGAACTTGGATGACGTTCCTTATTTTAACTCATAATAACCCTTAATTTAATTTTACTAATCTCAAAACTAACTAAAGTGCCATCCGAGTAAACCTGAGAGACTGCACGCTGTATTTATAGCTACAAGTTTAAATGAATTCAATACACAAAGGCACTTCTGTTGTTTGCATCATATTTGACGTCACATTTCTCTGTAGAAAACAAAAGCAGCCGAGATTCTGAAATTTTTTAGCTTAAAACAGCCACATGTTACAAACACTGATGTTTGAAATCTGATCGTGGGTTTTCTGAGGTATGTATGGGTTTGCACCGGCTCCACTGACAATAGATGCCTTCATGTCAGTGAATGCACTCACACAAACAGCCATGCTGTTGTCCCACCCCCAGTTTAATTCAAAAGAACCAGCGATGGATGCACAACCTTCACAGAACTCAGCTCTTTTAGCTCACTGGCAGGATTGCTATCACCTGCCTAACTTATAATTAGAGTAAACTGGAGACATGAGAATGACTCAATAACTGTAGAATATATCTTCACTTTGAGTACAGGTAATAGATACTGATATTTTCTTGAGGTCTTCAGTTCAAAGAAGGGCTGAATCAAAATGGTATAAAAAAATTTGCCAAACCAAACAAATGGTTTGAGCATTGAAACTATCTTCAAAATTAAATGCTCAGTGCTGACCGTGAGGAGGAATTTGCAAGGATATATTCTGAGAAAAGCTAAAAAAATGTTCTGTAAGTTTTCACTCTGGATGAACGACCTTTTCCACCATAGCCATTAAAACGTGTCTTTTGTCAGAGGGCGACCCTCTAAGCAGACATAATGACACCTTTTGAGCAAAAACTCTCGGAAGAATAACAAGAGTTGTATTTTTTTTTTATTTATTTTTTGCACATCTCTCTATGTGGTGAAATCATACACAATGTGAAAGCTCTGAAGGATGTCTCATGGGTGAACTCAGCTGTCGCTCCTTTTCCTGTTTATGCCCACGTTTTAACCTGTTAGCGCTTGACTGCTGCTTAATATAAAGCACTGCGACCGCTATTTGCTCATACAGAGCCTATGAAAAGGGGTCTTCAGCTTAGGTAAACATGCTCTTGTGCGTCTGTGTAGTCCAAAAACCCTGCGGCACATAGCTCAGAGTGGCTGACACTATAGGACAAATGCTGATTGGTTGAAAAATGGACAGGAATGCAAATAGGAGCTACAATGGAGTTGATCACAAGCAGCAGAAACATCAGAAATCAAAGAACACAACATGATACGCGCAGACAGTGGTTTCAGATTTTTGTTAGAACTTTGCTCTTATAGCAGCACAAGAAAGAGGAGCCCATACACTAGCTGTTTTTAACTGTTTTAAACCGCTTTTTTAGTGGCAGTCTGATTAGGCTGATTACCCAGAATCCTTCTTTTTAAATACATATACAAACAACCACAGACCTGGTACCACAAGTCCTGCATTTGTAAACAGGTCAGTGATGTCCTGATGGAGGTTAAGAGGTTAACTGGCTCTATTTTCTACATCTTTGACATTGCAGCACAAAGTCCAGTTTTTTGAGTGCGTAGCCAAAGTTGAAGCTAAAACATTTCAACTGTTGAACACTGCTTTAGTGCAGCTTTGCTCAGGAGTCATTAGGTAGTCAGTTTAGACACTCACACACTATGAGAGTCTGTAACATTTATTAAAATACTGATTGTTCTGATTAACTGATTAGACTTGGAGCAGTTCTGATTGGTGGATAAAGTGGCAGCTTTAATCTTATCGCTGCCCTTTATGACTGACTAAACTGTATTTACTGTAACTGTCTCTTTTAGTATCAATATACAGCAAAGGTGCAAACCTTTGCTGTATATTGATACTAAAGATATATTAAATTTAGTAACTAAAGAGACTTAGACTATTAGAGCACTTCGCTCTCGCTCTGCAGGCCTACTTGTTGTTCCTAGAGTATTTAAAAGTAGAATGGGAGGCAGAGCCTTCAGTTTTCAGGCCCCTCTTCTGTGGAACCAGCTTCCAGTTTGGATTCGGGAGACAGACACTATCTCTACTTTTAAGATTAGGCTTCAAACTTTCCTTTTTGCTAAAGCATATAGTTAGGGCTGGACCAGGTGACCCTGAATCCTCCCTTAGTTATGCTGCAATAGACGTAGGCTGCCGGGGATTCCCATGATGCATTGAGTTTTTCCTTTCCAGTCACCTTTCTCACTCACTATGTGTTAACAGACCTCTCTGCATTGAATCATATCTGTTATTAACCTCTGTCTCTCTTCCACAGCATGTCTTTATCCTGTCTTCCTTCTCTCACCCCAACCAATCACAGCAGATGGCCCCGCCCCTCCCTGAGCCTGGTTCTGCTGGAGGTTTCTTCCTGTTAAAAGGGAGTTTTTCCTTCCCACTGTCGCCAAAGTGCTGCTCATAGGGGGTCATATGATTGTTGGGTTTTTCTCTGTATCTATGAAGCGCCTTGAGGCGACTTTTGTTGTGATTTGGCGCTATATAAATAAAATTGAATTGAATTGAATTGTACTAAAATGACAGAGGAATACTTCTTTGTCTTTTTCACACCTAATGGGAAATAATTCTGGTTTTCAATCATTGTTATGGAAAACAGGTTAACCTGATTCTGTCAACTGAAGTGTTTTGGGGCATTTTGGGTCCCCCTCGAAGTTTCTACAACAGCATGTTACCCTGACATGTACTCTAGCCATATTTCACAATAAAACATGACAGTGTAATGGAAAATGTTATTAATATTTCAAGGGTCATACAGCTTTCCATGATCCTTTCCACACCACTGAGTTCATTCCTGTGAAATTAATTAATTTTTAAAAAAAGTAAGGTGCAGTATGTTTGCAATCACAAAATGAAAATAGTATATGACTCTTTATATGAATCATGAATGACCTAGCTTAGTCACTTGATGGTTAAACCTTTATCATCTACAGAAAGCATACAAAGACTTTCAAAGTAAAACACTCAAGGGCGTAAGGAGGAGTTCTTTTCCCACTCATTCAACTCCTTTTGTACAAAGCTAAGCCATCCATTCAGCTACTCTTTGTTTAACAGAGCACCGGACAAAAGCTGGAAAAAGCCTTCCCACTGTAGTTTTTCCATTTCTTCTCTTCTCTTCTACTTGACCACATTGAAACAAGCACATACTGAACTTTTTGCTTTTTACTTAGTTCTCTACATTTATCTGATAGCTGCACAGAATAGAACGTCTCATGCAGAACAGACAAACAGGGACATTTTGCCCAGCGAATGCTTTATTTGTAAACGCTTAAGTACATTTCTGCTGATTATGCTTCTGTGGTTTGTGATATCTGACTGATATCGCTGTCTGATTCTATCACAGGAAGCTTACTACAGCATCCAGAGCATCTTAAAACCTGCCTGATACACGGAAGCTGGCAAACGTCTTCTGATATTACATGCATATATGCACGACAGAAGCCTGTATTGACCTACATAAGCAGCATATAAAGCGACAGAGTAATAAGCGTGTATGAGCAGCAGACACGGCCGGGTGGAGGGGATTGTTCACTCACAGAGACACTCTGTGTCAGGCTGTAAGCTGCTCCAGCTGGACTCGACACCCACCCACTTGGCTCTTATGTAACCTCATACGATCCTTCCCAGTGTGTTCTGTGCAGGGCTGGCACATACTAATCATGTTTTGGGAATCAGTGATAAAAGGCAGAGTGGAGTCTACTATGTGGTTTAGTAGTGCAGCACCATGAGAGCTGTATTCTGAGTAAAACTAAAACAATCGTGTGGCAGCTTTCGTAACCCAAACAACACAAAAGTTGATATTTTGCCCTCCAACTCGGCAAATGCATCTAACCAGATCAACCGCAAGGGTTTCGATGCAGCTGAAGAAAAAAACAGGAAGTGGATAGTACTTCTGTAAGCCTCCGCCTAAAGAACACGGTGTTCCCAACGTCACAGCTGCTTCCCCATGCTGACAAATCAAAGAGCTGTGGTTAAAGTTTGTAATGTCTTACACACTTCACATCGCCTCCTTGTGAATCTCGTGGTCCTCTTTTTGCCTTGTTTTGTTTTTGTGTATGTGAGTCAGTCCTCTGTCCTTATTTCACCTCAGGCCTCTGGCTGCAAGCTTCAGCTCCAGCATTCCCACATCCCGTCTCCTTTTGAGCATCACACCATCAATTTGCCATTTTGTGCCCATGTTTTGTACATTTGGCTCCATACATTTCTAATGTAAACCTGCCTAACCCATCTTGTTACCTGATGGCTGTGAAAGCACCATCATCTCATTTAGTGTGGGCTGGAATCACAGCGTGTCCCCAGTGACCCTCTCCCAGAACTTGATAGCATTGTGTATGGATTGTTAAACAGGGCTTTTGGGTTCAGGCCAAAGGTCTGTGGACCAAACGTCTGCGTGAACAGACTGCTAAAACCAGTATTTCTGCAAGTTATTCACACACTCTGACACAAAAAGACACACTAGGTTCACAGACACAAAAACTGACCTCAAAGACACAAAACGACTCCAAAGTAAAGCAAAAAGGCTTCAAAGAGACACAAAGCGTCCACAAAGTTAAAGAAATTGACCACAAAATTAAACAAAACCACAAAAGTGACTCAAAACTTATTCAAGGACACACAAGGCTCCCATAAAGTTACACAAACAAGACCAGAAAAGGATTTTATACAGACAAAAATCCCCACAAAAAACACAAAACAACCACAACCAACAAGATGACTTTACAAAATAAAAAACATCAAAAATGACCACAAAGAGACCCCCAAAAAACCCACAAACGCAAAACCACAAAATAACTTCAAAGTTAGACAAAACCTTTTAACAGACAAACAAATCTACCATAAAGTTACAGAAAACAACGACAAACTTCAACTTTGACTTTACAGCCACGAAAAATGTGAAAAAAGCTTCAAAAAATATGTAAAGTGACCAAAAAAGAAAAAAATTATCGTGAAATGATGACTTTATTTAAAAAAAGGAACACAAAGAGAAAAAACAACCGCAGGGTTACGCAAAAATGACTACAGATAAGTCACAAATGTGCAACAAAGTTACACAGAACCACGTAGGGACACAAAATGTCTTAAAGTGACATAAAGCAACCACAAAGCAACACATAACTTTAAAGATACATGAAAAAAACAACAACAAAGAGAAGTGAAATGACAATAAAAAAATACGTATTATAACTATAGACACAAAATGATTTCCATGACACACAAAACAGCCACACACATCCACAAAAACACAGAAAAATGATCACAAAGTTACACAAAATGTCTTCAAACAAAAAAAACAACTACAGAGGAACTCTGTAGCCAAAGCCGTCTCCATTCGACATAAATTCATGATGCTGAACAAACAGTGTAACCAGTGATAATGTCCCTGAATGCACCAGGGCCTAATTTAATACAAATATATAACTGAAAATAGTCTTAAGCCTACAAGCCGTAGCCATTAACTGAAGGTGAATATATTCAGACATTAAAACACTGATATCCTAATTATCAACAGTTCAAAGATAACATAAAGGTGAACAACAGAAGTCACGTTTTTTCATGACCTTGTACATGTTAATCAGTTCTGTAGATACTGTATTCAGTGTTGACTGTGGTCTGGTTCCAAAGCTGCACTTTCACACGAACATCCTTGAATGACCGACTGCGACTGTGGTAACTTCCTTTTTGTTCAACGTCGTGCAAACTTGATCAAGAGCGCTGTCGTGAGTTATGAACAATGTTACTTTTTCGAGATGCCCGCTTCCCCCCTCATGGATGTTTTCTGCGACCACGCTCCTCTTGTGCAGTCAGGCAGAAGTCGCACACGCAGAAATGTTAATGACATCAGTGAACGTGCCGGTTCACATTATCTCCACAGCACAAGGCAGAGCATTGTGGGTCTCGACGCGGGCTTCACATGAGACGATTTTACGTCAGGGCAATGCCTAGCAACCCTAATTCTGCTGCGGGCAGGCAACACACAAACGCATCAACAACAACCAACTTGTTTGGATAACAAGCAACTGTTACCTTTGGGACCAGCTGCAAACATGCTGGAGGGCTTCTTCAAATGTAGTCTCAAGCACCTGAGCTAAGGTGCAGCATACGCACTTTAATTTTAATTTGAACACTTTTTCACACATTTATTTATCGTTGATGTTTTAAACTCAGAGTTAAAATATGTCCTCGTGGATATCTTAGCGAGGTTTGTGACGCGGGTCACATGCTGACAGTAGATATAGCTGCCGAGATTGCCTTTTTATTGCAGAGGTATGTGCAAGATCAGCTGGCGTGATGCAGGTTAACCTATAACCTGCTGAAACAATAAATACACTGATTTCAGCTTGAAGTCTCAGCCGCAGTAATCTCACACCTTCTGCTGTCTGATGAACACTTTTACTTTCTGTACTTTTTGTACCTCTACCCGAGTTCAAACCTGAACGGCAGAGTATTTTTAGATGCTGTATCACTGCTTTTAACCTCTCGTTAGTTTCTCCTGGTGACAAAATTGTATTTATATTGTGCTTTTTCTAATCTTACCGAGCACTCAAAGTAATGATGTGTGATTAACTTGGGGTTCAAAAGCTTGTAGTAGTTGTAACTATACTTGTATTGTGAAGATATTTTGTGTGATTCATATTTATACTTTGATACCTCGTACTTATTTTCATATCTGCATCTCATATTTTTACAGCCTTTTATTTTATTTTATGTTCATTTGAAGCTGCATGCTGTGGGTCATATTGCAAAATTAAAAATAGAGTTGCATATATATTACAAAAAACCCCATGAAGAGTAAAACTACAGCGTGGGTTCTTTTTGAGCAAATCACGATGTTTCTTGCAGCATTGATAGAAAGGTGAGAGCCTGTGTGAGGCCTTTTCTTTGACTTAAATAAATGCTTCCTTGGTGAGAACTCAGAGGTTTTGAAACGTGCTGGCCTGTTAAAGCAAACATTGCAGTGACTTTGCTAAGGTGTTTGCTCAGGGAGCAATGTTGTCACCATAAAAACGTCAACATGCAGGTAAGGAAGTGATAAGAGCAAATGTGTTGTAGGTGCGCCAGGGAGAAATTGAATATAATGGTACTGTAAGAGCAGATATAAGGCTATATTTGTGATCATTGGTGCTCCTGTGCCTGTGTGAGGTTAAATTGACCTGCTCTGTCTGGCTCTTTATCCGCATCAGACTGGAGTTTTACAGCTGTTGAGCAATAGAAATTGCTCCTGGGAGAAGTGACAGCAGCCGCTGCCACGCCTCCAGTCACGCAGCCTCATGCTGGCAAGCAGAGCTGGGCAGAGATCTGCCATCCAAGCAGGCCTTTCAACACCAAATGACTGCCATGTCCCTGGGTCTGCCAGTCACATTGCCAAAAACACATTGGAACACCCCACCTGTGCCAAAACTATCAGATATTGAACCCTTTATAGACACAACTGATGAATTAAAACAGATTATATAACACAAAGAGCCATCTAACATTTTAAATATAACCCAGCCAGTGAAGCATAAAGCGTCACCGCCTGGTGAAACGGCACTTCCTCATCACTGCTGTGGAGCGTCTTGAAATCTGCAGTGTACTCAGCGGACACAACCATTTGCTCTCGGGTTTCTCAAGACATTAACGTGACCTGGGAGACTTTTGCAGTCCGAGCTGTATTACAGAATATCAGTGTCACGGTTCAGACCACTGGAGATTTGTTTGGCTGGAAAACAACATTACAAGGATTTCACTAGTTTACAGGAAGAAATGTCTGACTAAACAAATAATTTAGTGCACTAACAATATGTTTCAGACAGTTTGAGTGCTAAAAGATAGTCTCCATGGTGTCAGAGGTTACCGAAGACCTGCTCCTACCTAAGAGATTCAAATATTTCACAAGTGAAATCCTTAAAATCTGAGAAATCTGTGATGTCCAGGATGTACCCTGCCTCTTGTCCACAACAGGATAAGTAGATAAATGGTTAAAAGAATGGATGATGGAGGGTGGGTTAAATATAAATATCTTCAGTGTATCAGTGGCTGGACAGAGCTGGACTCAAAGACAGCATAGGAACAAGCTCTGAAGATAAGCTCCATGGAGGCTGGGGTCTACCACACGATGCAAGACCCCAGGTGCAGGCTGCGTAAAGATGCCCCTGAGACAATCCTGCACATAGCAGCAGGGTGCAAGATGCTAGCAGGCAGGGCATACATGGAACGCCATAACCAAGTGGCCAACATACAGAAACATCTGTGCCGAGTATGGCCTGGAAGTCCCGAGGTCAAAATGGGAGACGCACCCAAGAGTGGTGGAGAATGGCCGAGCTAAGCTCCTGTGGGACTTCCAGATACAGACAGATAAAATGGTGGTGGCTAACCAACCGGACATAGTGGTGGTAGACAAACAGAAGAAGACGGCCACAGTGATTGATGTAGCGGTTCTGAATGCCTCAGGAAGAAGGAACATGAGAAGCTGGAGAAGTACCAAGAGCTCAGAGAAGAGCTCGAGAACATGTGGAGGTTGACGGTAACGGTGGTCCCCGTGGTAATCGGAGCACTCGGTGCAGTGCCTCCCAAGCTAGGCGAGTGGCTCCAGCAGATCCCGGGAATAACATCGGAGATCTCTGTCCAGAAGAGCGCAGTCCTGGGAATAACTAAGATACTGCGCAGGACCCTCAAGCTCCCAGGCCTCTGGTAGAGGATCTGAGCTTGAAGGACAGACTACCCGCAGGGACAAGAGACGCATATAAACAGAAAAAACAAACATTACTATAAACCTGCAACACTCGTTTTGTAGCCACATGCAAAGCTGTTAAAACAAGCAAACCTCTGAGCAAACATTTGCTTATATAGACATTCAGAAGTCTGCATGAGCACAGAGCAACATTACTGTAGCTGTGCCAGGCAAAAGACACCAATTTGTTGGTGCTACTGTACACCACCACAGTAGCACACGGAGCAAACCGGGGAATTTTTCAATTAAAGAACTGGGATAATACTCAATAGTTAAGTCACTCACCTGATCTGAGGCCAGTAGAACAGCTTTTCAGTCATTAAATACAAAAGTGAATGCCGAGAGACCCAAATTCAAGCAACAACTGAAGCAGGAAAAGGAGCACCTCAATGGAGGAAGCACGGCAATTGGTCATGTCCATGGATTTCAAACATTGGGTCGTCATTGTCTGCAAATGATTTTCATCCAAGAATTAAAACCAGTCCTCATATTTAATATATCAGTTTGTCCAATTAATTTTAAGCCTCTAAAAATGGAGCGCTGTGCAATAACTCCTGAACAGTTCATTCAAAACATTTGCAAAACCTCCAGATTTGGGTCACAAAGGTAAAACTATGAAAACTGTGTCTTTGTCCGACAAATTATGGGCCTAACTGTATATAACTGGACATTGTAATTCCAGTATCTACTCTTAAAGCTCAGTTTTTGGTCTCCACCAGCTGTTTACTGTGTACTAGCTGAGAACTCCATTATATTAAAAGCTAATCTCGAACCATTTGATGATGTGCTGGTGTGTACAGTGGATTTTTACAAGCATCGAATTAAAGCAAAGTTAGAAATAGAATAAAAATAAATGAACAGACAGGCAAACATGCCAATGGATTTATTTCTTAGTTATAAATCAGATCAGTGTAAAGGTTGCATTTCCCATGTGGCCAGCTGTCACCAGTTGGGTTAACCCAGTTTATCTGAGTGGGCTGAGGCACACTGACCAGCACAGCCATTTTGAATCACAGCCATCTGTGAGGCCCATTGTGAGAGGAGACAGAGGAGAACTGCAGCCTCTCGCCACAGCACTTTCCATGCAAACTCCCTGACCCCAGCGTCCTCACCGCTGCTCGCCAGAGGAGCGCCAGTGTGTTGGACCCATCGCTTCCTGGATGGCCCTCGCCACATTACAATCTCTTAATCACTGCTGTGCCTTTGAGAGAGAAAAGAGGGAGGGGGGAGGGACTCTCTGCAACTGGATTGGCTGCTCTTGGTGGAGCTGTTGCTAAGGGGAGGGCTTTACTCAGCGATGGATGGATTGATGGGCTTCTGGTTGGAGCAACTTACAGATCAACTAAATCTTCCAAAACTACTTGAGGTTCAGACCATGTTCTCTGTCATCATTTGCTGTTTTATTATCAAATTTGTCTCACCCAAATAAAGTCTTATCAACCGTGATTGCTCAGTTTGCTTTACTGCAATTTGTCCTCTTGCAGCTACCATTTGAACTTTGTTTCAGGATTATTCAGTTCTGATGGGAACGTTCAGGGTTTAACATTCTGAAACGGATTGTTGGCATTTTGATTTCAGCAAAGTCAAGTTTAAGGATTTCATTGCCTAGTTTAAGATTTAAGCAACTTGGCCTAAATATGCATTGAGGTAAGAGTCCAATTACACTTTAAAAAAAATATGAACTTGTGCCCATGTACTTTAGATGATATACTGAAGTGCTTAAAACAGACTCCAGGCAATTTGCATCAGATACAATTAAATGGTGTTGAGATCCCAGCACTGCTTACTCATTTAGTGCCAAAGTTGCCACGCCCAGCTGAAACCCTGCTAGAATTACTCTTGCAACATCCACATACTCATTTTGAAACATTAACATTGCACAGGCCTTACCAACATCGATTCGTTTTAAGGGTTTCCCCATCAGAGGTTTAGCTAAAGGATCATCTTTCGCCAAGAATGTCACATCGGGGACTAGTTTACATGCGAGCAGAGATGGAGGTAAACATCTATTTATAGGCAGGCTACTTGAGTCTGAACATCCTTCCTGTTACTAATGACAGACAAGACAAACATTATTAGCTTCATGTTTATTTTCATTTTACTGCATCAATATAAAATTGGATTTTCAAATTAAGTTTCCATAGACAAACATTTAAGCTATATAATGAACAACTTACAGTGACAATGTGGGAAGGAATTGAACAGGGTATGGTACAAAAAGTCAAGGCACACCTTGTTGTAGCATTGAGTGGAACGCTTTAAAACCTCTGCGGGCAGGAACCCTTCAGCTCAGCTTTAGTAAAATTACCATTTTTACAAGGAGGGACAGAATAGCCAGCATTCAATATCTCCTATGGGCAGAAACTTTATTCACTTCAACTTGAAATTCATGTAAATTTGAAATGCAGATCACGTGAGGGAAATCGTTCTGCCTAAAATCAGAGCTGTGCTTCATCAGGACTTGATTCAGTAAACCTCCACCAAGCACGAACATGCCAGCCTCTCCAGAAGAGGCAGGCTGACGACACGCGCAGGGATCACTGGTTTATTTTTTTAATGCATTTGATGGGAGGGGGTGGAGGAGGAGGATAGTAGCAGGAGAAGCCAGGAGTGGTTGCTCTGGTCAGTTTACCGTCCATCTGAGAGTTTTGGAAAAGATCTGGCGCATCACAAAACACCTCACTATTTCAAGTCAGTTTGAGGAGAAAAGGGCGAGGAAAACCGATGCAGTTCCTTCTATCTCATGAAGTTTCCTCCTCCAATTTCCCTCTTGTACCTGTTGGTGAGGTGGTCTGCCTGCATGGTCAGCTTGGACAGCACGCCAAACAGTCCCCTGAGGTGATAATGAAACTGATGCTGCAGGTCAGCGTTGTCATCCACGTGCACGTCTCCCTTCACCGCCTGCTGCTCTTCCTGCTTCACCGCCATCTCCAGGAAGCTGGCACCGCTGCTCACCTCCCTCTTCAGCAGACCCCACTCCATGTCGTTCTTTATGGACTTGAGCAGCAGGTAATGCTCGTACATGTCCCTCTGCTTGTTGCTGCACGGCGGTTCGTTGTTGTTGTTGGCCTGCTGCTCGTCCAGCGGCATGTCTCGCAGCAGGCTCGGCACCATGATGGTCTCGTCCATGTTGTTGGTGGCCGCTATGAAGCGGTGCATGACGTTAATGAGGGAGTGCTTGTTGCCGACGGAGTCGCTGCTGATCTGCATCATTTTGAAGGCTGTGAGGTTACAGTGTAGCGCAGACGGGTGGCTCTTTAAAGGCAGAGCTGTTTGGCTTTTTTTGGTGATCTGCAAGATGAAGGGAGGGATGATTAGGATGCAGGAAAGGTGCAGGGAGATTGAGCAGACTCTGCAGAAATGCAGCACAGCAAGGGCAAATCCCTCTGAGACAGCTTTACATAATCAGCACGGACAATGAAACACCTGCAGCACGCCGGACTAAAGCCTGGCTGCAGGACACCGACACAGCGAGCTGACATCTCTAATAGAAAACAGATGAATAAGACTTCCGTGTGCTTCAAATCTATACCATCATGCCCGAAGCGCATCGCTATGACCTCGATTTCCTGCTGCTGAAATTCAAACATCCCTTCAGTTAGAGAGGCACTGAGTAAAAGACTGACCTGGAAACCTGAGGGAAAGCTTTCCTGGTGTCCTGGTTGGTTAACTCAAGTTTTCTCAGGCAGCGTACGGCACCCGCTGGGAAGAAAAATAGAAATTTCTTCAGCTGACTGACAGATAAGCGCTGTTTTTATACCCAGCAGCCGGGTTGGGCGGTAGGAAGGACTAAAAGTCCGGCCTCTTTGGCTTTTACTGCACAGCCAGTTGGGCTGCATGACAACTGCAGGCGGGGCTTCTGCAGCGTCTGATCCAGAATTGACCAATCAAATGCGATCTGGCAGCAGCCACTCAAATATGTTTGTTCTGGGCTGGCCTGCAATTAGCTGTACCCTGTTTACTGCTCATCTTTTCCGGGCCGTTTGTCCCCTGAAGGCAACACTGATGTAAGTCTCCGTGCAGCTCTTTGCACGTCGGGTTTGTCAAGAGATGAACTCATAGATGGTTTAACTAAGCATAGTGTGATCCCCCCCCATCCCCCCACACGCTCACTCTCCGTCCTTTATTGGCTTGTATATATCTTGCACAGCACTGCCGCCTCGCGGTTAAGTTGTGTCGGTTCAACTAAAGCGTCCTCGCTGATGCAATAATACACTCATCCTAACGAGACATGACAGACGTGTCACGGGTGTCCCTAAAAGTCTGGCATAAATTTCAGGCTTTTAGCTGTATTTTCACGAGTTTTACAGCTTTTTTCACTGATAAAGATCTCCCTCAATGCCAATCTTAGTGCAGCAGTTAATTAATTAATAAATAAACAATAAAATTACAGAAAAGTAGACATTTCTGTTTTGTTTAGGTCCACAGTAAAAGAAGAAAAAAAGAACCAAACAAAAACATTTCTGTTTTATAATTACAAGATAATTTAATGTGAATTTACACATTTATTTCTTCCAATTTAAGCCCAAAGAGTCATGCTGGTGGACTTTTTTCATTTACTACAGCAGCATTTCTTTATCTTGTAGAAAAACTGTTGAAATTGCACAAATTTTTCTCATATTAAGATATCTAAGGGATTAAATGTGAAGTTGAAACTTCTTTACACTGACAAAGGGCAGAGTTTCATTCATTTGCCACACTAAGGATCAAAGTGGAGCTGCATTTGGTGCGTCATGTAAAATGAGTTTGACATCCCTGCATTATTGGATTAGTTTCACCTGCAATTTTCCTGAGTAAAACCAGCAGCCAGTGCTTTGAAAAGCATGTCACAAGTTGCCTGTGTCTAAGCTGTGAGCAATAGCCAAAGCTTATACATATTTATAGAAGCCTGCTTGTATTCATCAGCATGAATTCAATTATTTATTTACAGTCTAATGTGTTGGTGTACAGAGGCAAAGCTACAAAAATGCTCTGTGTCCTGTGTCAAATTTGACCCCACCAGAAACTGGTTACCTCAGGGCAATAAAGCGCTATAAGGGCACTAAAATGTCACAGTTTTCTACATATGCTCATGTTTTTAGATTCATTTAAAATTGTATTTTTATTTTAATGAACATCAACTAAATTTTCTTAGAAGCATTTAATGTGTGATTGTATGGTTCTGTGTGTCTGAGTGTGCCTATCTGATAACAATTCTCTGGAACTTCATGAAACACTTACTGTCTTCAAGTTCACTCTCCTCGTTGAAGGAATGGGGCCCAATTGTCCAAACACATTCTTTTCTCCCATAAAATATTTATGTGCTCATATCCTGTAAGTTAACATGAGTTCATGCAAGTATTAAATGATGCAATTAAGCATGTTGTAGCAGGCGAGCACCTGAAAACTTAAAACAAGCAGTGTCGAGTATCAGAGTTTAGAAACACGGTTTCTGTCATCTTCATGCGCTAACTCAGTGACGCTGTAGGATTAACAGCACTACGCACCAACCCTAAGGAAACTTTATTTAACAAACTGCAAATGAGCAACATCTCTCAGGCCTTTGTAGAAGTTTTGAGTTCAATCAGCATAGACTGTGTTGATATTTATTTTGTCAACAACGGCATATTACCAAAGCACAGAGGTATAACTGGTGGTTATACCTCCTGCACGTGCACATCACGTCAGCTACACCCGGTGACTGTTTCTTTTGCTATGCAAACAGTTAAACCTGAAATTAAAGAGACGTAGGTTGTGCTTTTATTATTTGGCCACAATAATAATTTTTCCCCCAAGGCTTCCAGGCTCATATTTTAGAATGAAAAAAGGTTTATTCGAATGAAATATCAAACCACCTTCTTACACATTAGGAGAAACGACTAGCCTGTGAAAATACAACAGCTGCAGCGAAGCACGAGATTTAACGATGAGGCGATCGAGCTGACAGCGTGTAGCCTTGTTACAGCTGTTTACATCGGCTGTATCCCAATTCAGGGTCTGCAGCCTTAAAGGCCGCATTTTAAGGCCGATTACGTCACTGCGACGCGCCGAAGGCTGTCCCAATTCGAAGGCTGCTCGAAATGCGGCCCTCAAATGCGTCCTTCATTTCCCTGAATTTTAAGGACGTGGCGGTGTAGACTTCGTGGCCCAACATATCCCAGAATGCATAGCGCGGCGGTGGGTGTGGATAATTTTGCCGAAAAAAACGGCGGATGAGGGGCGCCCGAAGAGTAAACTTTAAGTAAGTACTGAATATGATGTCACTTATTTATGTGCAAATGTTTAATAACGAAGAACATTAAAACATTACTGTTGGCCACATGTCGGCAAAGTTATGTGACATTAGTGACGTTTGTACTAACTTGGTTTTACAGCCTTTACTTTAAAATATACGCCGTTCAATAGCTGAGCTTAATCAGAGAATGATCAAAGCTCATGTAGAAACAAACAAATGAACAAAAGATTTTCTCCTTCATTTCTGTCAAACAAAGCTGTATGAAACGTTTCCAGCTGTTAGTATCATGGTTGCTAGGCAACCTGGGCAGCGCAACGGAGGCTAGACCGTCCCATTTCACAATCCTCGCACTTCCGGCCTTAGCGGTCTTTAAGTACACGGCCCTCGAGGATCGTTAAGGCTGCGTACTTTAAGGCTGCAGACCCTGAATTGGGATACAGCCATCTTTTACTGTGCTGAGTGGTAGAAGTGAAGAACAATGTGGTGTTCACCCTTTAACTTCACCCCTGCAAATTATAGAAGTTAGGTAATGAAGGGGAGTCTGGTTTTCCTGGCTGTCAGCCACAGCCCTGGATGAAAGTTCAAGGCCGCACTGTGCTTTTAGTGTGTAGTTTAATAGTGTAACTGTGACAGGTCTTTATGTTACAGATGCAATTAGAGTGCATTATGAAAAAAAATGAGAATCTTGACAAAGTGGATGGTAAATTCTTATTTGATCATTCAGGCATTTTTAGTATTTTTATGTGCAGTTACTTTAATCACACATCAAACATGCTATTTAAATCCATAAAGTTGTCTTCCACTGAAAAACTGAGATGCTTTCATATCTTGAAGTTTATTAGCATTCTTCCAAAGGCCCCAAATATCCAGGGCATGTTCGTCTGCCAAAAATCACCAGCTGCCAAAATATTTGTGTTTCTTTATTTCTTTTTTTTGTGAGCAAACAGCTGTACAGACAGTCGCTAAGAACGCACACTGTCAGAGACACTGGATTTCATCTTTTATTTTCAAGTATTTCACATGCATCCACACAAGAATAACACTAACACTGAAAACTGTGGTAAGAAGTCAGGTGTAGTTGACACACATAATTGGTAGGGCTCGCTTTCCCACACAGCTCCTATAAATCATTTGTACTTGACTTCAGGAAGGTGACCTGTCCATTTCTAGGGCTTATAAAGGCTTCACACATAAAGATACACAGAAGTTTAACATTAACAGCTTATTATCGTCTACATTTCATCTGCTCAGCTACAGACTACTAGCGGAAAAAAATTATAAAACAAGGCAACTGCGAAACAAGAAATGAAAATGTTGCTGTCAAATTAACTAAATATAAAGTGACACTAATACACAACATAAACACTTAATGTAATTTCCCTAATTTACTCCCAGAATAACAAATGACCTGTGAAATGTTTTCTCTTTGGTCACACCAACTCTCGAGTATTCTCCCTTTTTGATGCTCCGCAGACATGATTCCCTTGTGCATTGGTGAGATTGAATAAAAGAAAAAGCGGTGAGTGTCTTCCATCTCTAAAATTACATGATAAGAAACACAAACACAAAATATTAAAATCCCAACTCAGTTCGCATCAGGACCGGCTCATCAGTGACCTGCAAATAGAAGCAGAAAGCCAGTTACAAATCCTCCTCAGAACGATCTGTATGACTTAGCTGTTACGATAACTCCCTCATAAAAGACATACCTGTGGCAGGTGACTGTTAGACCATCTCATACTGGTTGTTGGTGATGTATCGAGACAAGCAGCAGGCCAGGAATATCCCAATGAGCTGAAACCATAGTACACAAATTTCAATCTGCAGCCCAAAGTGACATCTGAAATTTTTTTTCTATGGCTTCCTGAAACCTTAAATTACTTAAAAAACAAAAAACAAGCAACAATTACTTCCTTTTTTGTGTTTTCACAGATTTATTTACATCTTGTATTCATTAGCAAGACGCATGATATCTGCATTAAATTATTCTGTTCTTTTGTCCCATTTTTAGTTTTTAAATGATTCTCTTTCTTATATTTTCTTAATTCCTAGGTTTTGATATTTTTGTGTGGATGGATGCTGGATAACGTGGCAGCTGTACTGATCTGCTGAGGAGAAGAGAGCTGAATGTAAAAGCAAAGCTGTTCAGTTACCCGTCGATCTGCGTTCCTGCTCTCACTAATGTCCACGAGCTGTGGGCATCGTGGATATAAGAGACAGAAATTAACCTTAGAGATAAGGTGGAGGAGCTCAGTCACTTGGGGAGATGATTTGAGCATCCTGACCAGGATGCCTCCTATGTGAGGTGTTTCAAGCACTTTCAATTGGGAGGAGGCCATGGGGCAGACCCAGGACATGTTTGACAGATACTGTCTCTCAGCTGGTTTGAGAACACTTCTGTGAGGAGCTGGAGAAGATGTCTGGGTGTCTATGCTTAGACTCCTGCCCGACAACCGAGGTCAGTGACAAAAAAAAATTACTAGATGGATAATCAGACAATGTTATGATAATTTAAACATGTTTTATAACTATTCTTTCCTTATGGCTCATGTTCAAAATAAATTTAAAACATGGGTGATTATAGTGACCTATTTGATTTAGGGGCTGTTTAAACTATTTAAATGACTTTCATCATTACTGTAGCAACGTTGTTTGTTTACTCAGGTTTTGTGTTGGTTTCTGGAGACTTGGAAAGATTTTACATTTGTCTTAACTGGAAAGCACTTGGGTCAAGTCTACATAAATAAAAGTGACTTGACTTCTCGTATGACTGGAGAACTGTGGCTATACCGCAGAACCACAGGTTGCACAGTTTCCCACTTATAACCTTCACTTACTCTAAGTCAGAGCTTTGCATGGAGCAGCCACACTAATGCTCAGACAGGCTACAAGTAACTGTAAACATTAACTACACTGTGAGTCACTCTGAAAGAACTAGGAAGATCCTTCTCCACACCCGTGCTACAATGGTGGAACAGAAGTATACAAAAACTTCAGCATGACAAAGAACCAGTCGATAATATGGCATCTGTGAAAGATGATTAGCTCGGCTTCCTGTTAAATCCAGAATTGAATTCAAAATCCTGCTCCTCACATACAAGGTCTTAAATAATCAGGCAACATCTTATCTTAATGACCTTGTAGTACCATATCACCCTATTAGAGCACTTCGCTCTCGCTCTGCAGGCCTACTTGTTGTTCCTAGAGTATTTAAAAGTAGAATGGGAGGCAGAGCCTTCAGTTTTCAGGCCCCTCTTCTGTGGAACCAGCTTCCAGTTTGGATTCAGGAGACAGACACTATCTCTACTTTTAAGATTAGGCTTCAAACTTTCCTTTTTGCTAAAGCATATAGTTAGGGCTGGACCAGGTGATCCTGAATCCTCCCTTAGTTATGCTGCAATAGACGTAGGCTGCCGGGGATTCCCATGATGCATTGAGTTTTTCCTTTCCAGTCACCTTTCTCACTCACTATGTGTTAACAGACCTCTCTGCACTGAATCATATCTGTTATTAATCTCTGTCTCTCTTCCACAGCATGTCTTTATCCTGTCTTCCTTCTCTCACCCCAACCAATCACAGCAGATGGCCCCGCCCCTCCCTGAGCCTGGTTCTGCTGGAGGTTTCTTCCTGTTAAAAGGGAGTTTTTCCTTCCCACTGTCGCCAAAGTGCTGCTCATAGGGGGTCATATGATTGTTGGGTTTTTCTCTGTATCTATGAAGCGTCTTGAGGCGACTTTTGTTGTGATTTGGCGCTATATAAATAAAATTGAATTGAATGATTATTAAGTGGAGGTATGAAAAGAATTTGGGGTAATTCCCAAATTTTATGGCTTTATAAATGCTTTAAATATTGATTCACGGGAGACTATGGTGACTGGCTTGATTTGGGGCTTGTCTCAAGTGGCCACTTTTGGAGCGGCTTTGTGCAAAAATGACCTACAAGTGATTTTAGCAATGCACACTGGGCAACGTGGCGGCTCAATAAACTTGAGTCTAATATCAGAATGTAGACTGTATGAGGGGAATAACTGAATCAGAGCCAAGATGCACAGCTGCTGTGGCTCTGCTCTAGGTCTCCGTGCTACGCCCCCCTTGGTGCAGTCTTGAGAACAGCTGGAGAACACATCACACAAACAAGCTTATGTTGCCACAATTCAACTAGATTTTCTCTCACTGTTGGAAATCATTTCCTGCTGTGTTCCTGTTTGTTGGTTAGTAGAGGTGGGTCACAGCAAAATAAAAAATCAAGACAAACCCTCCAGCTGATCTGCCTGTCCTTTTATTTTCATCCCAACGTGGTGAAAACGGAGCTTTTTCATTAATAGAACAGAGAGTAGAAACATCCTGTCTCAAAGTGACGATGAAAAACCTTTTCTTAGATTTGTTACTTGGAGGCAGACCGCTGTGATTCCTTAGTTAGGCTTAAAACATTCCTTTTTGTTAAAGCAGGATCAGGTGAGCCTGAAACATTCCCATAGTTACATTAATACGGTGAGGATTTTTCTCCACTCCTCTTTTCAATCCTGACGTGTTTACATGCCAATACTGCACGTCACAAACTTTTGTCTACTCTCCCACAGTTTGTGTTCTGTCCTCGCCTCTCTGTGGTTGCCTCACCCCGAGGGTGGTTTTGCTGGGCGTTCTTTCTTCCCACAGTCACCAAGTCCTTGCTCATAGGATAATTTGGATGTTGGGCTCTCTCTAACATTTTAGGGTCTTTACCTTATAATATAAAGTGGCTTGGGGGTGACCGTTGTGAATTGGCACTACATAAATCACATTTAATTGAATTAACATAGGTTGCTTATTACTTCAAGAAAAACAATACTAATTGGTTCCTACATCCGACTTCAGATGTTCAATTGTTGAGCTTTTCGTTGGTTTGTAGCCACAAACTGTTTCCATCTAACAGAATATTAGACGTACCTGAAAGAAGGCAATTCCAAAAGAAATCCCAGCAATTATTCCCAGGTTGTTCTCCATTGTGGTGCTTACCAGCGCAAAGCAGCCCTTCACAACAGGAAAAACAAACCCAGAATTAAACAGAAAGTTATATTGAACCGAAACCTTTTACAAATACAGCTGACCATTTTTGAGATGAACTGCTTGTTCCAAACTCACCGTTGTGTACACCACATTCTCAGCCTTGGCAAGATCCTTCAGTGTTTCTGGTGAGCAGTTATCGTCGTCTTTACAGCAGCTGACCGGGATGCCTTTCTCTTGAAAGTACTTTGTATTGTTCCAGTCTGTGTAATTATACACCCCGCAGCAGTGCAACTAAAAGCAAAGAGTCACAACAACAAAAAAATGAAAACAAAGCCATGTTGTGGATTCACCCTTTGAGAAGACACCTTCAGCGATGAGAGCAACATGGTTCATGGAGAGTGCTCCTGTGCGTTCAGTGTTGAGTCGACCTTTAAAATGTTCTCATATAAACAAGAGCCCTTTGGTGTGTACAGAGAAACATAAAGTCATAAATGCAACGCCACTAGGGTGATGGTAAATCTCCCACTTACATTCCTCTGGATGGTGTCCACTGGATTCTTGCTGTCCGTGCTGGTGTAGTTTTTCACTGCGTTTTTATAGACGTTGTCCAGTGTGGCTTTGATCTGATGAGTTCAAAATAAAGGCGTCACATACATAACAGAGGGGTTGACTTTGAGTTGTGCTAGCTGAAACCTGACTGAGAGATAACGGGTATCACAATAGTGGTATTCATCTTTTTCCTGCAGACGCTCATGCGATTGCACGATTTCACCGTTTGTGATGTTGAACTTGTTTTAACCTGTTTCGAGAAACTTTCACCCATGAAAATAAATGACAAACATTCCCTCAGGGTCATGTTACAGTTTCATTTTGATTCAAGCGTGTACCAACTGTAAGTTTAACTCACCTCATGCCTGAAGATGAAGCCTGAAACTCCAGCCACGAGCTCAGCCAGGAAGACCAAGGTCAAAAACATGGCATACTGAGAAACACAAAAGACAAAAAAAAAAAACAAACAACAGTCATGCAAGGTCATCTCTGAGACTGGGAATGTTTCCTACTGCTCTTTCACCGACCAGTTTGAGCATCCACGGGCTGCCGCGGCATGTGGCGAAGCAGCCAAACAATCCGAAGATAACGATGATGGCTCCGGTCCCGATGAGGACATATGGCGCGTTGGTGCTCTCCTCAGCAGCCAGGGAGAAATAGGCCTCCAAGCTTACCTTCCCCCACACGCCAACGGCCAGCAGGATCACGCCTGTGACCTGGAGACAACAGAAGGGCGAGTCAGCTCAAGCATCAAAGATCAACAAACGAACGCAAGAAAGGCTTTTAGGACCTGTGATAGATACGAGTCAAGACCAACCAGTTACTCATTTCATTTCAATTTATTATGTAGCTCTAGGGAAAATCATAAACAATGAGCAGCTTAATTAAAGAAAGAGAAAGCTAATTAATTTATCTGTGGATCACCAGGGGGAAAAAATATCTACTGACTTCAGCTTCCAAAATATGTCACATATGATAATAAAACCATTTTTTGGGGTAATTATAGACACTTAAAAACATTCTAAATCAATTATGCTGCATGTGTATGTACTTTGACAGACTGGTGATCTACTTTGAATCTCAGGACGCTTTTACTTGAGAACCGTGTCGGTCTGCATCCAGAGAAAACACAATTTCCTTTAGTGGCTTCCTTTATTAAATCTGCGCTGATCTCAGGGGAGCAAATGTAGATGAGGCAGGGGGTAGATTGTATCTGAGGCAAACAGGATACAGCCTTTCCGTTCACAATACACGCTTAATATGCTGTGGATTATTCATCTACCTGCCTCGCGTGTTTTAGTAAGAACGCGCCTGGGATTCGAGCCTCAGTCTGATTTAATCTCAATCTCAGCAGCTTTTCCTTTAACGCTCCCCCACACAAGTCACGAGCCTGAGGGGAGGCATCGGCTCAGCCAGGCAGCAGCAATAAATTGTCAGATAAAAGCACAGACCTGAACTCTGTGTTAGCAGAAGCAGGAGCCTCACAGGGCTGTTTGCTCAGAGCAAAGACTAACACTGAGAACAACTGTAAGCATCTGTTTTCCTCCACGGACAAGCTCGAGTTTGTTTGTTTCGTTTTGTGATGAAACATGATTTAAGCGTAAACGGGTCCGGCAACAAGAAATTACTGTTGCGTTTATTTTTTGGTTATTAAACTGTGAAAATAGTAAAACAACATGTTATTTCCCAACTGCAGAAATTTAAACCACAAGCTCTAATTTGAAGATATATTCAGTTTTTTTACTCCTGTAAATAACCAACGGAAGCAGGGTTTCACTGATATATTACCTAAAGATGATAACATTGCTTTTTAAAATGTGCCAATTAGATCAGGGTTTGTCCTACTTCAAAATAAGCCTGTGTATAGTTAAAGCAACAACATTAAGTCGTTGCATTTAGTTGTTCCTGACCAATTGATAAACACATTTTAACCTGAGTCAGGAAATCAAAAACAGTGCATTTTGCTGTAACTTCTGATCTGATTAGTAAGTTTATGAAACCCCTATTTAAATGTTTTTAATTATGATCCAATTACATTGTCATTTGGAGTTGCCAACATGTTTCTAATGCAGGAAAGACACTGAAGCTCAATTTGATCTGCTTTGGCTGACTAACTCTTCAGACAGTGTGTTAACTGAAAGTTGGGTCATTATATTAAAATGAGGCATCGTAAACAGAATAGTTGATCCTCTGTAGGCCACTGGGGCACTATATCAGACTTTTATTGTGCCCTTTTATTTATTTATTTTTTAAATTGGCCCACAAAAGTCAGTTAATTTATATACCACTAGTTAAAAGCAAACAAACAAACAAAACAAGTAAGCTTTGAGCCCCTGTAGGCTCATCCCTGCTGTTATTGTTGCTGGAGACACGCTGACTGCTGTGAGCCTACAGCAAAGTTTAACCAAAAATCTGAGAGTCTAAGCTTGCAGTTTGCACACGCACATCTTTAATTAAACACTTACTAATTCAGCTTCACTGTCGCGGTGTAAAACAAACCGGCTTGGATTGGAGAAGCTAAGAACATCACCATCTTTAAAAGTTTGCTTCAAAGGGGAAGTGACTGGTGGAAACACGGTCACTGGTACAAAAAGAGGAAGTGGTAACAAGTTGCCCACTGTACTTTTTCACTAGCCCCAGGTTATGTTGGACCTGATGAAGAAATCTTTGTTTCACCGATACAAAAAGGGGGCCCAAAATAAATTCATTAATAAAAATGAAAAACTGCATTTTTCTTCTAAACATTTGTACTTCCCTAAAGAAAACCATCCAACCACAGCTGCAAATTAGCACTAGATCAAATGAAATAATCTATGTACGAAAATTAAATGATTAACTATGGCGCTTTAAACAGTTTTGTTTAGCGTAAACAAGAAATCTGAAGAGTTATTCTGCACTTCAATCTGTGTTTTATTCCATAAATCATCTCATGTAGTATTCTTGTTGCACGTGTATATAAAAACCTTAGCCCAGCTTCAATGAAATGTCATCTAATCATGATATGAAACTGAGCTGCAATCATCAAATTATCTCTGACATTTTCAGACAAAACCATTAATTATCTACTCGTAAAAAAATAACAGTTTCAGCAAACTGTGTGGAAGAAAAATTACTAGTTGAAGCCCTACATCAAATCCTCGAATCTGAGAAGTATGCAGAGGTTTTGAACAACAGCTGTGCATTAAAAAAAAAAAAAGGGGGGGGAACAAAAAACTGAGAACTAGATGAGATGAAATGCTAGGATGAGATGATCACTATATGGCAGCACAGGTTAAGACATTAATAGGAGTGCACTGATTTATCTGCCAAAGCGTGTAACAGAGGTGACTGATCACAGATTGTGATGACAGTCAATCTGCTGTGTAACACCAAAGGACACTGTGATGAGTGTGGCAACAAAAACAAAGTAAACCAACAACATACATCTAATGGCATCGACTACTGGTCAAAATGTTTGCTAGTTCTACTGGTGGACTGGTAAATGAGCAAAATAACCACTATAGCCGATTATACAGGCGACCAGGTGCCTTGTCCCACACTTTGTCTGGCTCTAGTTTACACAAGTCAAGATATGTTATCTCACAAGAAAAAAGGGTCTCAAAGCAGATATATGAAAGCATCCCGAATGTTTAGCAGTAATGTGGCACAAGGTCAACAATTTTAACAGGAAACGGGAGCAATGCAGTCAAATTAAAAGCCTTCCACGAGTCACCTGGGATTATTAATATTAATTTTCTCGCAGTTAATTAAACATTAAGTTTAAGTTTTAGTCTGACATAAGATGTAATGTATTTACTTTATTAAATATCCGTTAAAAAAACAAAAAACAAACAAACAAAATAAAAACTAAGTGACACTGAGGTTTGAGAAGTGCATTAGTGACTTTATTAGTGTACTTTAACGGCTAATGGCAACTTCCAGGGGTAATAAAGGCGAACACTGGGTGGATTTTTTTCCACAAGTGGTTATTACCGTCGACATAAAACTATCTCTAATCTGACTCGTGGACATTTTTTTCAGAAAATTTAACTTCTGCAGTGATTTCAAGAAGCCGTGTCGTGAGCCTCGTTGGCATAGCCGCTGCTCGGAGCCCATTGTTGCTCCTTCGTTAGCCTGTAGCCCCCTACTCCCCTTCCCTTTAGCAAGTCCGGCGACTCACCCAGAAAATGAGGCTGTAGGAGATGAGGAAAGTCTTCAGGCAGGTAATCACTGGCTTCGTCTGAAGCCGTCGAGACGGTGGCGACATGTTGGAGTTTAGTTTTTTAACTGAAAAAAGAGAAAGAGGAAAAAGCTTCACTTCCCAGCGTCCAGAAACTAAGAAGGGAAAAAAGTTCTGGATCTGAGGAGAGAGGGGGAAGTGTCGTCACTTACCCACACTCACTTTCCTGGAAGATAAACAGCTCAGCTGGACAGACTAGCGTCAAGTCCGCGACAGCGACAGCGGTAAAACACCACACGCGCACACAGCTATCAAAATAAAAGCCCAGCTGCGACGCTTTTTCAAGGGAAACGGTGTCCAACATGCGGTCCGGGGGGCATAATTGGGCCGCCACAGGGTCCCACTCGGACTGTTTGATGTGAAGTCATTTACTGCTTCGGTTTTTCAATATAATTAATTTCTTCTTGTTTTCTGCTGATGTTAGCCTTCCTGCACAGGAGTGATACTGTATGGAAAGCATTTCTAGACCAATACCAGCTGATGGAACCATAAGGAGGTGCAAGCGGTGGGAAATGTTCACAGCTTTTAGTGTTACCAGCTGTTCCTGCACATGGAGGAGAGGCTGGGTGCTTCCTTTACTTAGTGAGGGACTGGGAGTTAGTGAATGGCTGTTTACCTGTGTGTGATTCTGCCTGTGCAGCAGTAGGCCTAGTTTTCATTTTCCTTGCCAGGATAGACCATTTTTTAGGATTTGTTTCAGTGTTTAGACCAGTGGTTCTTAACCTTGTTGGAGGTACCGAACCCCACCAGTTTCATATGCACATTCACTGAATCCCTCTTGATTTTTTCAAATTCAAGACATAGATATGTTTTTTACTGGTGCACAAAATGAGCCATGCATGTCACGGCGGAGGCTCTGCTGAACCCCTAAAATCCAACTCACCGAACCCCTAGGGTTCGATCGAACCCAGGTTAAGAACCACTGGTTTAGACCCCACACATAGGGGTGGGGGAGTCCTGTCAACAGACCTGTCACCGAGTTATTCTTATGATTGTATGTTTAATCTCTTAATCATTCGTTATCTCATAAGGTCATTTGTTTTTTGTAAAACAGGCTGCAGCATGAGCCCAGAAGCTCATAAATTTAGCAATTTCTGACTAATTACATCCCATCCCCCTAAGAAATGGTTCTGACTTCCAAGAATTGCAGCTGTCCCAGTTTGCTGTGGTATTCATGATTGTGGCTTTTTGGCTGTGTGGGGTTTATAGTGTGATTTTGATCAACTGAGTTATCCACTTGCTGTGTAGTGTTTGGGTCTGAGGCCAATTTGCAAAGTGTCACGGTCCTGGGTCATTTTGACCCAGCATTTTCAGTTCTTATATTCCTTTGTATTATGGTTTGTATTCTGATCCTTTTGTCATGCTTTGTTTATTAGTATTATTCTATGTTTCAGTTATTCTTTGTGAGGGATCAGTTCTTAGGTTGTGTCTCTCGTTTAGTATAAGTTCAGTGTCAAGTCTGTGTCTGTTTCTTGTTTCCCGTTTTATTGTGAAAGGTTGTGCCTCATCTCAGTGTGTCCTTTGCTCCCCGTGTCTCGTTAGCCCAAACCCTCCCAGCTGTGTCTCCCTCCTGTTTTCCATTCCCTGATTACTCCCCTGTGTATATAAGCCCTGTGTTTTCCTGTGTTCCCTCAACTAGCTGTGTGTTCTGCTTCCGTGTTTCTAGTGTTTAGTCACCTGCTCCAGTTTAGCATTTCTTTTCCAGTGTTTCTGTCCTCAGTTCTTCTGTTCAGACTTTTGTTGGTCTTTTGGTGACTTTAGTTAGTACGAGGTTTTTCCCAGCAATAAAGCTGCGCTTTAAGTTTCACTTCCGTGTCTGAGTCCTGCATTTTGGGTCCACCACTCCTGCCACACAGCCAATCATGACACAAAGTGTGGATCACTCATTGAAGGCTGAACCAGAGATTTAATAAGGACATTTTTTAATAAACTTAATAAATAAAAATAATTTTTTTTTTGTCTTTAAAGAATCTGAGTGCTTTTCAGCCTCTAAGAACTTGACCAGACCAGACGTTCAGATTTTACAGAGATGGTGATGCTTTACATTTTTCACTGATAAATAAGAAATTCCAGTTTTACTATAATAAGAGCATATAGATTTTTTCCTCCTGTTCTGACTCTTCCACAAGTTTACAGACAAGCATGGTTTTTGTTAATTTGTTTGTTTTTCAACTATTTTTCCCGACCCTTGCAGTGCTCAACCTTTTCAGCAAAGCTCATATTTATCTTATTTCAAACACCACCGGAAGTTGATTATTTTGTCCTTGGTATATTATGAGTTAAGGTTTGAGATCGGAAACCGGATTGGTTTTCTTGGTATGTTCAAATGAATGTGACCTTGTTGTAGAAGGACAATGGCTCATTGTTTTGTCCTGGAATAACTAAGGCATTATTGAAACAAATATACACTTTACTAGAAGCTCAGTATGAAACGATAAATCATTTATTTTGAATCAATAATTTAAAAATTAATCTGAAAATTGTATATCAATCTGTGACATCACCAGCCCCCTGAAGACATGGTCCTGCAGTTTGCAAACAGCAGCCAGTATTTTACTGCACATTTAATGTTAAGGGCTTAAAAAGGTGCAGACAGGCTGGTGCAGACTGGAAGAGATTCGCTGGCTTGCAGAAAAGAGTGCTATTCAATTATTAATTAATAAGCTATTACACACTATTACACCACTGCTTGCTTCCCATTTGTCAGGGCTGCGCTGTGTCCACGTGCTTTTATTATGACAGTAGCACCGCTACTTCCTGTCTCTTGCAGTCGGTCTTTACAGTCCTTATAATTAGCTTCCTTCTGCTGATGTGGATGTGATACACAGTTGCGTGTCACAGCAGTCAGAGCAGCCTTGTAAATATGCGCTTAGTTGAAGATAAACACAAAGACTGAGGCTTTTTTCGTTCTCCAAATTGAATTTCTACTCGCATCGTGTTCTCCTCGTGCGATTTTCTAAACAAATTACATGTGACGATCCTTTAAAAAAAACAAAGCGTCGCATTAAATAGTGGTACAATTAATTACTACTAGACCGTGAGCTCTTTGTAAGTGTTGTGTATTGTGGGGGGACATATTTGGAGCATTTTGTAAGTTTATTTTGAAAGTAGCCCGTTTCATTAAAACAAAACAAAACGAAAAAAACAAAAACTCGTCAGGCCTGATGTCACTGAAATAACATTATGAGATTATCAAATAAAGATCCATAACAGCTGATAACTCCAGTGCCATTGTATATAACAGATGGCAGCCTAAAAAATCTGCTGCTGCAAGTGAATTCGCGTATAGGCCTACTTCTTGCATGAGTTGAAGGGTGGAGTTTATAAAAGATCTTTAATCATGTTTAATGCAGCGATGGGTGGAAACACACACACACACACTAGAAGCCCGTTAGTGCCACCAAGTGGTTTCTGTCTCTGTGATGAACTAGAAGAATCTTTCCTTAAGCTGAGGAGGCTGCGTGAAAGGAGCGCTCGTTGTTGACTGTGGGGATTATTCAGACAACTCTTTTTTTTTAAAGCTTTCCTCCGTTTTATAGCTTCGTAGGTCTGTGTTGGACTCTGAGATTCTTGGAGCTGTACAAAAAAGTTTGATCTCATCCAGGAGTGTCATCTCTGCGTTTCTGACATGCGCCTCAGCCGCTCTGTCGCTGTCTTCATCTTGTTCTTCACAGGTGAGTCCACGAGACAAACCTAGCCTGTACGAGACAAGAAAACAAAATAAACAACAATTCAAATGTTAGGGGCAAGATTTCATCAAAATACCACGTGATTACAGTGCACGATGTACTTTCCTGCGATCAAAGGAAAAGTACAGAATCAACAAAGTAAAACTACTCCTTAAGTTCCCAATGCAAAAACGTTGCTCCCAAGGTTTTGGATAGTGCATATTCTGTTAGCAGAAACTCGATGGTGAAGTTGAAACAGAGGCTGAAACTAACGAGCAATCTGCTGTTTCTGTTTAGCTACAGTAACCATGAAAACTCATATTTCCAAAGCATAAGTGACATCTCTGATAAAAATTGGAAGCAGCAAGCTCTCATATTTAAGAGAGAAACCAAGAAATCTTTGGCAAGTAAAGAATAACTTTAACTTAAAATAATGATTGTTTTGTTTTAGCTCAATCAATCAGTTGTTCGACTAAAGCTATCTAAAGTAATCTAAAGTAACTACATCTGTCTGACAGTGATCTTCTCTAAAATGTAGATACTTAAAGGAAAAGTTATTTAGTCTAAGTTTAGTATAAATTCCTAGATTTTTACTTACTTAAAGTACTTTCTCAAGCATTGGTTTTGTTGCAAGTCTCAACTAAAACAAATTTGCATGAATATGTAATATATTAGATGGTTGGCCAAGGATCAAGTCACTCATCTTCCCTGCAGCTGGGAAATACCTCCTACTCTGCACTAAAGCTACTGGTATTAGATCCAGATGTGCTGCATTTTTTAGGGGAATCGATGAGTACAAAAGGAGGTTCCTGCTCCATTTGTACCTCCACAACATCTCCCAACATGCAACTGGCTAAAATCCAGGATAAGATGACTTTAAAAATGAGCTGAGCTTCATTTCTCTTCAGGTGTTCCTTCCCCGTTTGCTGACCAAGCAGTTTAATTACGGCTCGGCTCCGGTTAATTACTGAGGAGTCCCCCTCCGGGCCAAATGTGCTAAAGCCTTCATTTAATCCTGCAAGATAATGACATGACCTGAGATTCCCCTCGGCAGCACATATGAACTCCAGTGATGATGAGGAGTGATTGAAAGGATGATGCTCGGTCTCTCAGCTTTGTCATTAGAGATAGATGAAATGTCAGATGAGCAGCAGCTTCTTTGTGGTCTGACTCATTTCTGCTGCATGGTCTCACTCTGTCTGCAGTGTGCATGTCTCTGCAGTAAAATCTGCCTAATGTGTGTCAGTGTCTGGGTATTCTGCACCCCTTAGTCATCAGAAGCAGCATTTGAGTAAAAGCACCAGTCGGGCAAGCCTTTCTTTGTCATACGTGAGAAAAAATGGATTCTCTTTGGGTCCGAGAACAAGTTATGAGGGGACTATTTTCATACATATTATCACAAAAGCTGAATGAGTAACAAGAAGTCTAATCTCGAAGGTTATGTTTGCCTATTAGGAAAAACAGCTCAAATCTATAGAAAACCTCAGTTTCAATTTTATCCATGTATAATCTCACATATCATTTTAATTGCCATATGCATGATAGTACACCCCACTTGCAGTAATGTCCATTTCTATATTTGAACACTGCAGTGATTAGCCTGTTTATTTCCTGTGTGACTAATTCTCTGTGAGGGGAAATATTAGCCTGGGGAAGTGTATTGTGTGGAACATTGGGCTCTTTATAAGAAAAACAAAACAAACATAAAAACCCACTGACGGTGGGTTTAATCTGCTTGTCTTGGGAAGAATCTGGAGCAGAGTAGGGAAATTAAATGTATCTTTACTAATAAAATGCTTTAAAGTGGACTTTATTAGCTCGAGACTAAGTTTAATGCTGAGCTGAAGCAAAGGAAGCAGAGCAGGAACTGAGAGTTGGGATGGGGGGTGGGGGATTGACAGACTGGAAAGTTTGGCACTCAGCTCTAAACACGGAGTCATTTTCAGGATACTGCGCCTGAGCCACCACTGCAGAGAAAGAAGAGTAACAGTGATTTATTGAGCAGAAAGGTCAGTACAAGAACTGTTATAACATGGAAAATGGTGCGTAAGAGACACAATCGCCAAGTGGGTAATGAAAACATGCTGTTTGTCCTAATGTGTGGTGGAGTTAAAGTGAAAGTTTCAAAACATAACCAAGGCCATTTACATGCATCACCTCAAGAAAGCAAAGAGCCCCAGGAGTTTCCATTTCCTGATTGGAAATCCAGGTATGGACTGGAATATTATTTGAGTTGTGCTAAAGGAAGCTGAAAGGAGGTTGTGGAAATGAGAGTGTCTGCCTGCTTCTGTGTGACCTACATAATATGTGCTTCAGTCATATTATTTCACCCCAGCTGATGCTCAGGAGGTTTGGGGTTCGAGCCCTAGGCTTTTCTACATGTTGGCTTAAATACATGTCCAGGGGTTCGGTTGCTCCTGATGTTTCCATGTGAGTGTGTGAATGTTAGGTTAAAAGTGCTTAGGTTTTTTAAATACGTGTGAATGATACTTGTAGTAAGAAAGCTCAAAAAGAGTAGAAAAGTGCTATCTGAGTGACAGTCTATCTACCATAAACACATGTGACATGTCTGGTTGTTTTTTCAGCTGGCTCTGGGACTACAGTAGATGAAAATGAGTTTACAGAGGAAGATACGACTCCTCAACTGGACTACACATGTGCGTATGGACAACAGACACTCACTGGGGCTGGGCCATATGTCAGAACATACCATAAAACAGTGTCTATTAAAGATTTGGCCTCTGTCGCTCATATGACGGTAGCTAACACATCTGGTGTCAAGAATAAGCAGCTTAGTAAGAAAGTCTCTGTTAACTTTTAGAGTTTTGCTCAAAGACTCTTCTAGAAAACCAGGTGATAAAGAGAATATAGATATTTATAGCCTGCTTACTTCTTTGGATTCAGGGTTATGCAATCCAGATGAAATGTTTGTTTGATTTTTGTGTCAGTCACTGCTGTTAAAGCCATTAGAAAAAAAAAACTTGTGTAATTATTTTTTTATTTTTTTATTCATTCTTTGCTGCCTTGGGCTACGTCCACACGTACACGGGTATTTTTGAAAACGGAGATTTTCCGTTTTCGTTTTAAAAAATAATCCCGTCCACACGTAAAGGCAGAAATGAAGGAAAACGCTGTTAGGAACATGCCAAAGCAGCAGGTGGCGCTATATTCCTAACCGTGCAGAAATGTTGGCCAATCAGAAGTCTAGAAGCCTCGGCGGGAAATAGTAAACAAAGCTGGGGCATAGAAGCAGAACCGAGTGGTATGTGTGGAGGTACAGTAACTGTGTGTGTATGTGTAAGCATTTAAACACTGCAGAGAGTAAAAGTAACAGTAACAGTATTGTAGAAATTCATTTCACCGAAACAATAATGTGGCGCACAGTGTGACGTCAAAAAAGGCGCACACCTTTGACGCTGCGTTTTCTCCGTTTTTCTCGTCCACACGTAAATGCAAAAACTGAGTTTTAGAAAATATCCACCCTGGCAGGAGTTTTTTAGAAATCTCCGTTTTCAGTGACCGAAAACGCCGTTTACGTGTGGACGAAAGGTGCAAACGCATAGAAAAATCTGCGTTTTCAAAAATACCCGGGTACGTGTGGACATAATCTTGATGTCTGGCTTAATCCTCTTCACAACGTTGCTTCAGTTCATTGAAGATTGGAGGCATTTGTTTAGGCACAGCTTTCTTAAATTCCCAACAAAGCATTTTAATTGTGTTGAGGTCTGTCAGACAGATGACCTCACATTTGACTCTAGAATACTCTGTTATACATAGGAGCTCATGGTCGACTCAATGACTGCTAGGTGTCCTGTGGCTGCAAAACAAGCCCAAACCATCACCTTTCCATCACCGTGTTTGACACTTGGTATGAGTTGTTTATGCTGATATGCAGTGTTTGGTTTTCTCCAAATGTGACTCTGTGCATCACAGCCAAACATTTCCAATTTTGTGTCCTCTGTCCAAAAGTCACTTTCAGAAGTCTTATGGTTTGCTCAGATGCAGCTTTCTAATAATAAGCCATGCTGCCATGTTCTTTTTAGAGAGAGCAGGCTTTCTCCTGGCAACCCTTCCAAACAAGTAATACTTGTTTAATCCTTTTCTAATTGTGCTGTCATGGATTTTAGCATTTAACATGCTGACTGAGGCCTGTAGAGTCTGACATGTAGCACATGGGTTGTTGCAGGTTCTTTGGAACAAGTCTGACCTTGGGGTGAAATTTCTGGGATGTCGACTCCTGGGAAGCTTGGCTGTTGTCCTGAATGTTTTGCATTTTCCCTTATTGTACAATTACGGTCATTTTGGAAATGACCATATGAACCTTCACAGGTTGATGGGTAGCAACTGCTTCTTTAAGGTCATTCCTGATCAGCAAGCTGCCAAAACTTGCTTTTATAGAGGCGCTCACACTTTCTAATGAGTAGTACGTGGCTGCTATTTACTCTGACTAACATTGTGTTAAATAATGAGATGGTGTAATATCTCATTTGTTATTGTTCGTCTCAGGTTGTATTTAGCCTGCCAAGGACCATGTGATTTTTTTCTTATGTTCTGATATGTAAAACCGTAGAATTGAAATTCGTGGTGCTTTTCATCTGGTTTCTTGCTGAAGTTTGACTCTTTGAACTCTATAATAAAGACTGATTAACTGATATAGACAAGCACAGTCTGAAATCCCACTTTTCACATGGGTGAACACTGAATCCAACACTCAGAGTCTAAAGGAATCACACAAATCTGATTCTGGCTGCTCTTTAAAAACAGACCCTTACTGGTGCCATCCTCCGGGTCTGACCAACGGTGAGGTCACCTGCCACTCCCCTCGAGGCAGAGCCTACAGGAGCACATTGGGAACGCGTTGCCAGATGAGCTGCGATCGAGGGTACAAGCTGCTGGGAAGACGCTCCATTATGTGCCTCGCTAATCGCAGCTGGTCTGGGACTGCTTACTGCCGCAGTATGTGGAGATTTTAACTTAACATGTGATCAGTTTGGTGACACTCTTTGTTTTTCTGACCAAGAAAATCGATCAGCAAATATGGTGAGTGTCTGTTATTTGAAAATATTCATTACATCTCATTCTTACTGGCCAGGAATTATAAAATCAGTTCACATGTTCCCTTATTGCCACGCTCACTGGAGTTGTTAATTTTATTCACTGGCACCACATGTAAGTGTTAATCCACTGCTGAAAATAGTCCCCAATTACACATTTTTTTTTACTCTTTGAGAGTAATAGTTGCTTAAAAATGCAGTTCGCAGTTTGAGCCTTTTTAACAGCTCGGAGAGTTAAATCAAATCCTGTTTTAGATATTTACTTCACACGTGCTCACACTGTTAGTGTTGTTGATACTAAAAATAGAAAATCACCAGCCAAACCTTTTAATTCTTGGACTTTCCTGGGGTGGCTTTTTATGATTCACAATTCAAAATAATAAATTGTTATTTTTTTAATACTCGGAAGCAGACTCCTTGACAATTTAAACCTTTAAGGAAAGTTTCTTTTGATTGCCCCCTCCCATACAGAAGGTTTGAAAGGCAGATGGGTGGGGCTTCTGTGCTTACAGTGGAAAGTGTGAGGCTGACACGTCCATATTAAGGATATCTGCTGTCAGTGATGTTATACAGACCCAAGAGAATAAAATAATCTAAAACTAAACGTTTAGAGCAGTCTGGTTCTTACTTGAACATACACTGAGCTCATTAGTTACAATTTTGACCATGTTTAATATGAACAGCCACCACTGTGGCCATTTAACATACTCTCTGTGTGTCCGTCAGAGATGCGCTGCCACATGCTGCCCCTCATTTACCATGGCAGGTACACCTGCACTCAGGGCTTTATGGTGGACTCCAGGTGTGACTTTACCTGTGACACTGGCTATCGCATTGAAGGAGAACCATCACGCATCTGCCAGCACAGGGGGTCATGGAGCGGAGTACAGCCGGTGTGTTCAGGTACGCAGCGCAGTCTCCGTGTGTAGATCCAAGTGAAGCTGACCAAATGTTTGGAAATTCTGTCAGCTATATTTTTTAACTTACTGCCATACATGGACTTTAAATCAGGCCATCTGCTCTGGTGTGGTTATCCTTCATTCCTTCACAGGATTGGCTCCTTTTACAGTCTCACAAAAACAAGCATATTTCCTCCTCGTCTGTTCTCTGGACTGAATCCAAACTGTGGCTTGTTGCTCTCTGAATTAAATTCTGCTCTTTATAGCTGTAGCAGTTGGGCCATGCTGACAACATGCCTGCTTCCTTCCTCTAATGCCTGCATTGCCATTATTTCAGATACTGATCCTCCAAAAATAAAGTGTCCTCCATCTAGACTCAAGGTCGCCGAGCCTGGAAAGCTCACCGCCAAGGTGACCTGGGACCCTCCGACAGCCACAGACACTGCTCACAAGTCACTCGAGTATGTCGCAGACTTCCTTTATTTCCCTTTCCTGTTCATTCTTAAATGGATTTGAACGTTTTGTTGGCTACTGTGTCTCTCTGCAGTGTGATATTAGTGGGCCAGGAGCCAGGCACTGACTTTAAAGAGGGACTTCACATTATCCGATATAAAGTGTACGATCAGGCCAGGAACAGAGCTGCCTGCAAGTTTTTAGTGCGTGTTGAGGGTAAGCTGCCAAACCGGATTTCTTAAGTTACTATTTTGTTATCACTGTTGTATTTTATTTACATGATTTTGTTTTCCATTCAGTGAGAAGATGTCCAGAACTCTTTCCACCCTTGCATGGTTACCTCAGCTGCTCCTCCGATGGGAGCAACTATGGTGCAACGTGTGAATACCACTGCGAAGGAGGACACGAACGGAGGGGGGTGTCGAGTCGTGTCTGCCAATTCAACCGAAGCTGGGGCGGAGATCCTGCTGAGTGTGTTCGTGAGTACTGAGTCTGCAAATGGGTGACTTTAAGATGACTGTATAACAGTGGCAAATGTACCAGACTGACTCAACAATATAATAAATAGAGTAAAAAAAACAATCACAGAGAATGAATGATACACTAGCAGATCTAAAAAAATAAAAGTTGTATTTTTGTCATTTTTATCGTGCAAGTTTCAAGTCTTTTTTTAAATTTTGAGACTATCAGAAATGCAGCATATTAGATTATTCAAGTAATCTAAAATACTTTTTAATACAGCAACGTCTAACTTCTGAAAAGCATGTTCATTTATTCAATTCAATTCTGCCAAATTACAACAGCAGTCGCCTCAAGGCACTTTATATTGTAAGGTAGACCCTAGAATAATACATACAGAGAAAAACCCAACAATCATAGGACCCCCTATGAGCAGGAACTTTGGTGACAGTGGGAAGGAAAAACTCCCTTTTAACAGGAAGGAAGAAACCTCCGGCAGAAACATGCTCTGGGAGGGGCGGGGCCATCTGCTGTGATTGGTTGGGGTGAGAGAAGGAAGACAGGAAGACATGCTGTGGAAAAGAGCCAAAGATTGCAGTCAGTACTCAGTTCAGGCTCCATTAACATGAATTAGTGCATCAACTTGTGGACCTGCTGAGGTGTTTTGAACCTCATGTTGCTTTGATGGTTGGTTCAGTCGATTCTTATCTACCTCTCGATAATCCTGCATAGATACTCCATGTTATTCAGGACAGGTGGGTTAACTGGCCACTAAGCAACAGTAACAATATGGTAACCATCGGGTAGCAGTTTTGGCTCTATGGGAAGGTGCTAAGTCCTGCTGGAAAAGGAAATGAAGTGGACCAACCTCCACCGACGCCGGCAGATGAATCGCAGACTGCAGAAACTTTACATTGGACTTCACACACCGGGGATTCTGTATCTGTCCATTGTTCCTCTAGACACTAGGACTTAAATTTACCAATGAAATGCAAAAATCTTCATCTGAAGAGAGGCCTTTGGACCACTGAACAACAGTCCGGTTCTTTTACTTCCTAACCTCGGTAAAATGCTTGTGATGTTGTCTTTGGTTCAGGAGTAGCTTAATATTAAGACTGCTTCTTTCCCTGAGGATGTCTGTGGGTGTGGCTCCTGATGCTTTGACACCAGCATCATCCCACTCCTTGTAAAGCTTTCCCAAATTCTTGAATCGACTTTTCTTGTCAGTCTGCTCAAGGCTGCGGTCGTCCCTGTTGCCTTTGCATCTTTTCCTACCACGCTTTTCCCATCCAGTCAGCTTTCCGTTAATATGCTTCGATACAGCGCTCTGTGAACAGCCAGCCTTTTCAGCCATAAGTTTCTGTGGCTTACGCTCCCCATGATCGTCATCTGGACAACTGTCGAGTCAGCAGTGTTGTGGTAGTGTGTTATAAACTAGATCGTGAGGTATATTGTATTTATAATGTTTGAAAATTCATTCATTCAAACTCCAAATGAAATTTTCAAATTATTTCAGATACTGCACTTCTGATTTTGTGAGCTGTAACCAGTGTTGGGGAGTAACGGAATACATGTACCGCCGTTACGTATTTAAAATACAAAATATGAGTAACTGTATTCCGTTACAGTTACCGTTTAAAAAGGTGGTATTTAGAATACAGTTACTTTGTTGAAATAAATGGATTACACGGCGGTACTTCCCTGTTTCATATTGTGGCGGGTCAGGACTGTTTGGGTTTTGTTTGACAGCTACGTTCTGTTGTTCCAGGCGGCAGCGTTGCGGTTGCCATGGTTACAGGGTGACGCTCTCGCTCTGTCTGTTTCCTGGGTGAGAGAGCGCCTGTTGTTGTTGTTGTGCTAAGCTAATAGGCAGAATGCTACAGGTATAGCTCTAAAGAATGTAGCTTCATAGGCAGTGTAGTCCGTGCTGCAGGGAGAATGGACTGCCATACATGTTATGTGTCTGTGAGCGAGGGAGGGAGAAAAAGGAAAAGTACGAGCTGTCATCGAGCAAAAACGGGAGCTGGAAGCATGTAAATATAATAATAACCACTGCAGCCAAGAAGAGAGCCTGACGAGCCCAGTTGTAAGTAAGCTATTAAGACTCGACTGTACACCGTGTTCGTGTTTTCCTCCGAAAACAATAAGTTCCGTTGGAGCAGCCTTTCAACGCCTCTCTCTGTCTCTGCTAGCAAAGTTGACCCAGACAACAAAGTAAAGCTAGTTTTCGGCTACGAGCCCGACACAGAACCCACCGTATTAGCCAGAGGTCCCTTTACTACAGTTCGGAGCCGCGGACCTTCAGTAACAGTAATAAATCACAGCAATAGTACATTCATGTAGTTGTAAACAGCATGATAATATATTAAGTAATCCAAAGTATTCAGAATAGTTACTTTCATTGAGTAACGTAACGGAATACGTTACAGAATACATTTTGGGGCATGTAATCTGTAATCTGTAATGGAATACATTTTAAAAGTAACCTTCCCAACACTGGCTGTAACCAACAATCATCAAAATTCAAACAAAAGAAATGAAGCTTGTAAGATTTCACTTTACATCAAATGACTATATGAAAGTAACTTTTCAGGATACTTGGAATTTGTGCACTAGTATATTAGTATAGTTAATAAACAGTTGTTTATCATGGCTGTTTTGCATCAACCAGCAAATATTTTATATACAGTGAGGTAGTAAAGTCCAGTGGTTCCCGACTTAAGGGGAAGGCACCCCACAAAGATAATTATTAGAGGAATAAAAAGTTCGACTTTACAGTTTCCTCTGTCCTTTTGTTATATATGTTGTGACAAATATTCAGAGGCAGGACATTTTTTGATGGGATCTAAAAGTTTTGATGAGGAGTGATGATTACACACTTTCTTTTTAAGAAGGTCAGAGCTGAAAAGGCTGAACAGCTTTAATCTTGAACAGCTCGTGCGATTTTACGCTTCAGCGAAAAAAGTAATACATTTAAATTTTTGGAGATTTTAGCCAGAGGTGGGGGATCTGGTTAAAGTCTCCATGGTGGCAGCAAAAAGTATGAGATAGAAGAGAATACATCTGAAATCTATGCTTATGTATGTGCTTATGTACATATGGAGGGGTGTAAGTGGAGGATGTAACTATGACCTTTTGTTTGTAGCAATTGAGATTAAAGCCGATGTAAAGACAGCGCCGGCTCTCCTGGATCAGTTCTATGAAAAGCGGAGGCTGCTGATCGTGTCTGCACCCAACATGTCGGACCCTGACTACCAGCTCCAGAACATCATGATACAAGTGAGACTTTACTTGATCAGCCCGGTAAAGCTTCTGAAGGCGTTTAATAAGTAACAAGAACCCAATCACGTGTTTCCCCTTTTCCTGATTCAGAAAGCAGATTGTGGATTAGCCCTCCGGCACGTAACCGTGATCGAGCTTCTGGGCTCTCCTCCTCGTGAGACCGGCCGCATTAAAGAAAGTCTTCTTCAGCCTCAAGTCATAGAGGGTTTAAGGTAATAATTTATCTGTTCAACACTTCTACGGTTCTTTTATGGTGACTTTAAAAAATCCATCCTGAAATGACTTTATAAAATTTCCATTTCACTTAACAGTCGGGAGTTATTTTCACAAACTTTAAATGTCAGGAGTCTCCTAATAAAAAGAGTCTCCATTCAAAGATTAACACTTCTAAATATAGCATAATAATCACTTCAATGGGATTTCAACAGACCCGACAGAACATCAGTAATAATCATCTGGCTTTTGGTTTCCCTGAGAAGCACTGCGATGCTTTTGAAGCTGAGCATTTTGCAGTAAAAATAAACATTAAAAAATAATTAATCTTAGGAAATGCCTCGATAAAGATTCTTTCCTACAACTGTGCAATTTGAGTAAGAAGCATTCCTCAGTTTTTCCAGACTGGAAACTCTTCCTAACCTAAGGTCTCACTGCAGACACACAAATCCTAAAGAGTACTGAGGTAAACTGAGTGAGCAGAGCACAAATCATCAGGGGAATTCAGACATCAATAAAGGGACATGTTTTATCTCAACATATAGGGATGCAACGATACCAATTTTTTCAAACCGATACTTGGATCTGAGTACAAAAACCGATACTTCTACCACACACACACACACACACACACACACACACACACACACACACACACACACACACAAATACAATTAATTGGAAGACAGGTTTTATTATATTCCCTGCCGATAAAAAATTTAATCTTAATAAAAATGACCACAAAAAAAATTTCAAGTGAAAAATAAGCACTTCTGTTAAATTATTGCAGAGTCTCCACATTGTAATTTTACAAAATATCACTGAACTATTGGCACTGTCTCGAGCTTTCAGAATAATAAATAAACACTTCTGTTTGGAATAAAATAAATACAAATTAGGTTTGCGAATAAAATAAACTTTTAAATTATTGCAGTTATTGCGGTCCACACTGCTGACATTTTGTTTAGCCTAGCTACAGCAGCCTCCAGTTTCTCTTTTTTATCTGGAGCTGCCAGTCTCACTCGCCTAACCCTGTGCCTGTTTAGCGAGGGATGTCCCCCTAGTGGCCAATCTAAAAAACTACAACAGAAATGACAAGCCACCCTCTGATTAATGAAATAAGTTAGTATCGGTTCATGGTATCGGTTAACTTTTACGAGTATGAGTACACACACATTTTACAGTATCGGCCCCGATACCCAATACCAGTATCGGTATCGGTGCATCCCTATCAACATAGCTTAGAGTTGGAAGGAAATACATCTAATTGTAATTGAAAGCAATGAGTTGAAAGCCAACAAGTATAAAGCTGCACTAAACAACACTCTTTTTAATACAGTGATCGTGCACTCTCCATAGACTGTATATAAATGATGGCTGTAACTACCTCGCTATAACCCAGTCGTTCGCTAAATCCTATTTTGAAGACTTGTTTTGAACATTTTGGCTGTCACCAGCTTATTCTGAGAATATATTGATCACAAGGCAGTAATGTTATTCCAGTTTAAATGGGATCATCAATCACTTATTTTTTGTACTAAATAAGACATGAAACTAGTGATTGAGACCACAAACCAGAAATATTTTAGGATCTGTGTTCACATACAGTGTTTCTTGGGGTGGAAGCAACCTGGCGCTAATTATATGAGCACTTCTGTGAAGAGTTTATTATTACTATGCTATAAAAGCTTTAAAAAAAACCCTCCTCCATCACTATTTACAGTGCTAGTATTGTAAATTCTGCCCAATGTTGAAAATACTGTGTGTACAGTGTTTTGTACTGAGGTTTGAAGTATAACCGATCTTCTTGGTATTTGTGTAGAAAACAGATGCTGAGAGTCCAAAAAAAACACAGACCGTGGACAGAGGCCTGTATTGAGGCCATAGACACAATAAGAAGTGGGGTCTGTTTACTGATCATTAGAAAGAATGTAGGTTTAGGGCACTCAGATGCTAACTCTGAAGTTTCCCCTCAGTTCTCCAGAGTGTTTTAGACATCCTTATCCTTGTTTTAGTTCTAGGGAGCACAGTTCCAGTCCCTCATCGCTATCATAACCTTTTCAATCGTAGCAGGCAGCTATAACCGAAAACTAAAAGCTACATTTATCCAAACAACAAAGTTACCAGGCAATGAACACCCGGAGGCATTCAGAGCTGTAAAGCCTGACATTATTGTAACAACTTTATATGGTGTTATTCTGTGAGAGGCTGGGAGGCCCTGCAGGACTCAGAATTTGATACGTGGAAGATGATGGGTGGATGTTTTTAAATTCAGGAATCAAGTGGTCAAAACTAAAATAGATAATGCAGCTTTTCTACTCTAATCTGATCATTTTGAACACCTAAAGAATGATGTGAGACTACTTTGAGAAGGCAAACCTTGAAGCAAAAAGTTGACTTTTTTTAAGCAACGTTTGCCAATTATAAATATCCAGAATATTACAAGGATGAATTATATATCAACCTTGTAATATATATTAGAGTAAAATGACAAAATGCAGACTGTAAAACTTTGTTATTTGTAATTTTCACTGTAGAGGATGTGTTAATGGCTGTTATTGGGTTTCTCCACAGACAAGCATTCAGAATATCCAGAAGCTACTTCAGCATGGTGCTCCTGGATGAGCTCGGTCTGGACCGAGAGCGCTTCATTTCCCCCGTGGGTTCAGATGAGCTGTTCTCCTACATCGACAGTTTCCTGCTGGACGAAGAGGAACGGGAGAAACTGGAGCTCCGCAGCGATTTCTGTGACTAATTTAATAAACCTCCGTCGTTGCCACAGCAATGCACTCATCAGTATTACTAACACACAGTGAGTAAGGACGAGCAACCAGAAACCAGGTTCAGAGGAACATTTGAAGCGGGAAAAAAACAGACAAGACAGCAGTTCCTTGTTTTAAAATGTGATTATACAACACTGAAGCGCAAGCACTGTTTGCTCTGTATTAAATCATCAGCTAAAGGGGTGCTGACAGCGTTTGCCATAGAAAATCTAGCATCATTAGAAGTAAAACACACCAGCAAATATGTGTATATATACACATATAGAAATGTAGATATTCTTTATTATCAAAGAAAATTCCCAGCTGGACTCAGATGTAACCAAATTCCTTCTAGAAGCATCTTTCACCAGTCTGAAGCAGTATATAAATCAACTTTAATTCAATAGGATATAAACTTGCATGCATAACAAGTCAGATCTGATAAATATAATCTACTGCCAACTTTGCTCTAAAAGTTATAAAAGCTTTATCTCCTAAAAGTTATATTTTTTACCAACATTTAAAAAAAGGGGAAAAACGTGTAGCGTGTGCGAGAGCATTGAGGTAAACAGTGTTACCAAAGATAAAATGTTCTTTATTGAAAAACTTCTCATGCAAGTTATACAAATAGTAACGTAAATGCACTGGTGTGGATTAAATAAAGCAGGATTTCTTAGAAGCGACAGCTGAAATACTGCATAACCAGTTTCGAATTGTTTTCCCACACCAGTATACATCTCGACACAAATAAAGAAAACTGTGAGAAACTGCCAAGTGCTGTGCATGATTTTGAATAGCTATAATATATATACAGTTTGAATTTTTTAAAAAGTGACTGCTTTAACAAAATAAATTTGTTGTGGTGATGCTTTGGCACGCTTCCAAAAGGTTAACACCCATCTGCAGTTTGGGGGCCGTGTTAAAGATGAACCCCGTGCAGAGAGAGCAGGTGTGAGCAGCCGTGAAGTGTCACGACAACAAACTGGGTGAGCGCTCACTTCAAGAGACCGGCCTGCTCTGGTGTGACAAGCTTGAGAAAATAAAATTAATCCACAATCCCATGTTAGTCTCACAGGACACAGCTTCTCATCATCTCAGGCGTGTGCTGTCCTCATTCGCCCTTCGCCTTCCCCATAGTGGAACGCAGTGTAAGAGTGCCCTCTGCCCATGAGTCCGGGTACTGCATCATCTTCTGCCAGAGACTAATCTCCTCTCCAACCGAGTCCAGCTCCACCTCCTCTTTGCCCACCTTTACTGTGCCTGCAGGGTTAAGATTGCACAGTCAGTGCAGAATCTGTTTTTCCTCATTAATAATGGTAAATTCAACAGTTTTTCCTCAAAGATGCTTAATTTTTGTATTTTAGTTTAATCGTAAAACCCATTATATTGGCATGAATTTCAATTCAAGTCATCTTTACTCCACTGTGACATATTGCTTGCTTTTAGGCTGACCAAATGTTAACAAACTAAATGTAGAGCAAATATATTTTATATGAATGCAAATTTCCCAAACCCCTTGCTACTAAATATAGCACAAGGAAGCTAAAGCTTAGTCTTAAGGATCATTTTTCCAGTTGTGTACATTCTCCTTTTAATCACAATAACCTTCAAACTGTTATTTCTGTTGTTTTGTCTTTTAATCATTTGATTTTGCTGCAACAGCACATCTTTCTCCCATTACATTCCAGAAAGTTCTGCATAGCGTGTGATTGTGGTCAAATTTCCCAATGCTGGGTGTAGCTTGAACAAAGAGGGTAACATTTTACTTAGCAGGAGGAAGTAGCCTTACAATGAAAGCCAGACCTTAGAACAGTTTGTTTTACATTGTTGATTTCTGAAAACTGGAAGCAAAATTTGTATCTCAGTATGAGAAGTGAGGGGGACGAGAGATAAAAATGCTGTGCAGGCACATGTGGTCACTCCTGTCCGATTGCCCATAAATAATATCTGACAAATGAATTGGTGATGTTAACAGGTTATGTTTTCATGTTTTGTAAGATGATTGTTTTGTTTTATTAAATACTGACTCACACCCAGTGTTGGGGAGTAACGGAATACATGTTACGTATTACGTTACGTATTAGGTATTTAAAATACAAAATATGAGTAACTGTATTCTGTTACAATTACCGTTTAAAAAGGTGGTATTTAGAATACAGTTACTTTGTTGAAATAAATGGATTACAAGGCGGTACTGTCAGGACTGTTTGGGTTTTGTTTGACAGCTATGTTCTGTTGTTCCAGGTGGCAGCGTTGTGGTTGCCATGGTTACAGGGTGACGCTCTCTCTGCGTGTTTCCTGGGTGAGAGAGGCCTTTTTGTTGTTGTTGTTGTGCTAAGCTAATAGGCAGAATGCTACAGGTATTAGCTCTAAAGAATGTAGCATCATAGGCAGTGTAGTCCGTGCTGCAGGGAGAATGGACTGCCATACACGTTATGTGTCTGTGAGCGAGGGAGGGAGAAAAAGGAAAAGTACGAGCTGTCATCGAGCAAAAACGGGAGCTGGAAGCATGTAAATATAATAATAACCACTGCAGCCAAGAAGAGAGCCTGACGAGCCCAGTTGTAAGTAAGCTATTAAGACTCGACTGTACACCGTGTTCGTGTTTTCCTCCGAAACAATAAGTTCTGTTGGAGCAGCCTTTCAACGCCTCTCTCTGTCTCTCGCAAGCAGAGTTGACCCAGACAACAAAGTAAAGCTAGTTTTCGGCTACGAGCCCGACACAGAACCCACCGTATTAGCCAGAGGTCCCTTTACTACGGTTGGGAGCCGCGGACCTTCGGTAACAGTAATAAATCACAGCAATAGTACATTCATGTAGTTGTAAACAGCATGATAATATATTAAGTAATCCAAAGTATTCAGAATACGTTACTCTCATTGAGTAACGTAACGGAATACGTTACAGAATACATTTTGGGGCATGTATTCTGTAATCTGTAGTGGAATACATTTTAAAAGTAACCTTCCCAACACTGCTCACATCCCTTTGTGCATGTGCAGTTTTCAGTGCATGAAATGGGAGATGACATTCATTGTGCTCATTTTTCATTCAAAAGTTCTTCAAACTTAAATATATTCCAGAGTCAGAGATGTTTTTCCTCTTTGCTTTTCCTTGTTGAAGTGCAGGGGGACTGGAGGGGCTTTTGTATAATAAAAAAAATCATGCAACTTTAAAAGACACCCACAAAATTTAACTAACAAATACAGGTAATACTAAAGGAAGAGGAAACTGCTTAAAAAATATAAAAATACAAATAATATATAGCTACCACCCAGTCTCTCAATGGATGTGCCTATGGTACAAATTTGAAAATCCTAGGCGACTTTCTTCTCGATTTATCACATTCCAAGATTTTTCTGAAAACTTCTGACCTGGATGTTGAAATAATTGAGATTCAAACGATCACATTAACAAACTTGGGTGTCCATGTTGCGGTGATGAAAATACCCCATCAGCCTTTTACAGGTGAGGGGTAACGGTGGTTGTCGACCTCAAAAATCTTTGTAGTTTAATGATTTATTCCACTTGCTGGAGACTAAGCAGCAACAAAGAAATAATAGTCTGGTTTATCCCCCCCCCCCCCCCCCCCAAAAAAAAAAAAACAGTCCATCCCACATACGAGCTTTAAAAGCATGAAAAAAGGTGAAAAAGACGACACCAGGACTTCATAGATTTTATCATTTACCTTCTCCGGAGCTGAGGCGGACACCTCCCAGGAATTCATTGCTGTGCAAGGACTCTTTGTCCCACACAGTCAGCTCCAGACACATCTCCTTCAGCTGCTCCAGAGTCAGCGCCTTGTACACGAATGTTTCATTGTAGTGGGGGTTCAGGCTCTTCTTCATAACTGGAGTCTTCCTCTTTGAGTTCTTTGCCTTAGTTGGGAACAGGTAGCTACAAAGCCACAAACACCAAACTAATTAAAAAAATACAAATTCCTGTTTAAAAACCATGAGTGCGTTTATTTATTTTTTATTGGTTTAAGAATTGGACCGGTGATCACCAACCCCTTCACAAAGCTATCCGATGTGCCTCCTGACTTCATTGCCATCAAATTCTTTGCCTCCTTTATTAGGACATGCAGCTCTCCTCCTTCCTCCACCCTGGCTTTTTTGTCTGAACAGGAGAACAGACGATCTCAGAAATTTGAAGCAAAGCCAGAGATAGAAACAGCCACTTTTTTTACCTTTGGTTTTCTCAGCTGTTTGCTTTTTAGGTGTGACAAACTTCAAGGAGATAATCAATTCCCCTTTGTACTGAGCAAAAGCTGAAGGTGGCACAACAGAGGCTGCCTGTTTAAAAAGACAAAAAAAGGAGTTAATTTGTACGCATGCCAATGTACTAACATGGAAACTCAAACCTGTAAATATATGAGACAACATCTGTAACAGCCAGGCTCTTTTCTTCATAGCTAATCAATACTGTTGCTTTGATTTAAATTGATTGACATTTGGGCTGCTCACTCTGGTCTGTAATGTGCTTTTTATTATTCTTGCTGCTTGCTGAAGCCATCATTTTGTCCGGTCTCCTGCACAAGGACACATGTACGTAGTTACTAAGATTCTCAGGTCTGCCGCTGCTTTCATCCAAATACACTGATCTACAGGTCAGTAAGTTTCAGGGCGTTTTCCCACCTGCAGTGTTTAGTCCATTTATGCTTTGTATTCTGTGGCAAGGGTCTGTACGGGCTAGCATCTAGCTGTGAAATAAATGTTTCATGTTCTCCAATAGTCCAGAACACAACAACTTTCTGCATTTACTGTTGTTGCTTCTGCCACAGACACATCAGGCCAATAAGCAGACTGATTACTCTCTTTGTAGTGACGCATTTTGTTTTGCTTGGAGTGCACTTGGATTTTTTCTTTGTGTAAAAACAAATCAAATCACAGTGAAAAGCTACAAACTCATCAATGAATTCTGACCAGATTTAACAAACTATAGGTGTTAAAATGCCCTCAATAAAAAGCAGCAGTCCACAGAGGAAGACTGCTAGTGTGGATGCAGACAACGTGTAAAGCTTGTTCACTGTGGCTTTATCTCTAAGTAATAAAGAAAAATAAATCCAGCAAAAAAGCAGGGCAATGGAGCACAAGCGCAAAAAAACCTGCTTCATCTAAAATCAGCCCTCACCTGGTTTTACAGTAGGGCTGCCACGATTAGTCGACTAGTCACGATTACGTCGACTATCAAAATCGTCGACGACTGATTTAATAGTCAACGCGTCGTTTGAAGCTTTGTAAGATCCCAAAAGACGCAGGAATAGGTAGTAGGATTTAAGAGTGTAATAACGGACTGAAACAGAAGATGGCAGCACTGCATGTACAAGGATGCCAGCTGCCGTTAAACCCCGAAGAAGAAGAAGCTGTGTCCCAGAATTCATAGCGCAGCCCAGCTCAGTTTCCAACAATGGTGGCAGCTAGTTAGTTTTAATATTACTCTTATTATTCTTTCTGGGTCACAAAATAAACGTTTAACATATTTTCAGGCGAGAATGTAGCTGTGTAAACGTGAAATATCTGCTCAGTTTATCAAGACACCACATATTTTTAAAAGCGCTCCGACGTTTTCGGAGACGTCTGTTACCCACTAGCTCGATAGCTAGCCGGGGGCTAGGCTCACTAGAGCCCGTGAGAACACCGGACTCCCGGCTTCAAACCCACCGCCGTCTTTTGCTACTCAGGTTAAACACATATAAGTCACTTAGATAACTTAAAAATGTTATTGTTTGGCTTTTTTGTAGTATTTTATTTGTTCCTGAGTAAATCGGTTTGGCTGAGATTAAAGTTATAGTTTTTACACAGCTGAATAAACATCAAGCAGACAACTGATCATCAGAAGTGTGAGATGCTATCTAAAATATAACAGGACACCGGAGTATATTCTCGAGCAAGGAGTTTATTAAACCGAAACAATCTGCAAATTTCATTAAAATTTAATAAACTATTATCTTGTCTTAGCTAGTTAGCACATACCTTAAACACTTCAAGCTGTAAGCTAATGATAGTTATATAAGAGCAGATGCTGCTGGTGCAATAAGCTGTATGCTGTACATCCAATAGATGGATGATCTGACTAGTCGACTAATCACAAAAATAATCGGTGACTAGTCGACTATCAAAATAATCGTTTGTGGCAGCCCTATTTTACAGTGCTGCTTACAAAAAGACCCAGGGTATGATCAATATTTTAGAGATCAAATTAAAGTTACATGAGCTTCATTAAGATTTCTTTTCTGAACTTTCTATAATTAAACCTCAGACAGCAACTGCCAGCTCAGCCAAAGGTAATTTCTACAGTAAACAGCTCAAACTGGATCTTGTGATAACACAGCAGTTAGGTTTCACTGGTTTTCACAGATCATGTGACTTTACCCAAACAACTGCAGTTTATTGTCCATGTTGTAAAAGCCCATATGATGCAATTCATAAAGGAAGAGACATCATTCACAGCAGCATTGATAGCCTTTGTACTAATTTATAATTCTGTTATTTCAGCCTGATAAAGGAAGGGGCTACCTGGTGCATCTCTCCTTTGCTTAGAGACCCTTCATTCAAATTCTAGTTAATTCATAAAATGTTACATGGCTCTGGATAAAACAGTAACCTCCAAAAGTGAGGATGAGCGGTGAGGAAGGAGTAAATGTTTCAAATAGAAGGGAGACATCGCCTGTGTGAGGTCTCCTCATTTTAAAGTAATTGAGGTTTAAAGGTAACAGTGTCACTAGGAGAGGAATCCTATCAGCAATCACCTGCTGGCATTTTGCAGATAAACCAATTAAAATCAATATTTTAATTTGTTAACCATTTCATCTAAAATGGTCCAGCTTTGTTTGTATCAGTCATATGGTCGAGGTAGTCATTTAGGCTTCCTTCAGTGCTTAAACTGGATGTGGTAAAAGTGCATGCCCCCGATACGCAGTTTAAAATGTGTGCAAACTCCACCTATTCAGCACAACGCAGATGTACACTCTGCATCAGACCTCATGGGTAAACAAGCCATTTGTTGAGTTTCAACATAGCTACAAGAAAACTCCTTAACCCTTTAAGACCTACCATAGAACCAAGTCCACCAGAGCTTATATTATAGTTTTACATGCTGTAGAGCCATTTTTGGGAGCATTTCAAGTTGCTATACATCAATACAACCATTATAGCCCAGATTTTAATAATATGCATGCATTAAGTGCATAGTAATTACATAAATTGCAAAAAAGTGCAATAAACTACAAAAAAATTGAAAATCGTTTTTTAACATATATTTCTAGTTAGAGAAATTTAAGAGGCTTATCCCTCAAAACTGTAAATACAAAAAAGTTTCACAAAATAGTTTCCCACCACAGGAAATTTATGTTGAGTCTCTTCATAGTTTTATTTTTGAAATACACCAATTTTTATATACTGCAGGAAAAACAAAAATAAATATTATAGTGCAAATTTGCAAAAAAGCAGCATGTGCATCAAAATAAACTATTTCCAGCAGTGCAATATGAGTCGTAAGCATCCCAGAAACGACACAGAAAGTCATAAAGTCAAACATAACTTTTAAAAACACCAGTATAGGCTCATGAGGCCTTGATGGTTAAACAACTACATTTCCGCGAAAATGACGTCACTTCTGGTTTCGGGCAGGTCATGGCGGACATGCGATAGTTCACGCTGATGGACGTAGGAAGTGTTATGAACAGCTGATCGGATCGGCAAAGGGTGTTTCTGGAATATTATGTTTGTGTTGCTGCAAGTGCTTTTTATGAAGTTTTTGCAAAGCTATACGTGGAAGGAAACTGTGACTGAGGACAAGCTGATGGCATAAGATGTAAGTACAACTCCTCCGGTTTCATAAGCAAAAAAAATTATTGCGCTAGCTTATGTGGTTGCAGTGCTACCGGTATTTAAAAATAGTTATGCAAAACAGAGCGTGCTGCTCCGACCGGTTTTAAAGGGTTAAAGAGCACAGAATCTCTGCTCTACCTTTGCCAGGAGAGCCATGCGCTCCTCCTGTGGGGAGTCGAGGTCTCTGCAGTCCAAGGGGATCTCCACCTCTCCCAAGAAGGCGTTGCGGCTGAGGCGACCATGATGCCAAACTGATATCGAGAGGGAGCGAGTGGACAACTGAGAGCGGTTGATAGAGTACTGGTAGAAGAAGAGAGGAGACGTGATGATCAAAAGCCTGATAGATAATTCTCCAATGTGTGTATTCACAAAAAAGAAACCTTTTTTTGTAATACTGAATATGTATTGACCCATAACTGATTGACCCAAAATGCCCATTTTAAGCCAAACCCTGATCTGCTTCTGAAACAGCTTTGTAGTTTCAAATTATAATTTACAATCTGGTTAAATAATATGATCTCAGGTGTGAGTGGTGAAATAATTCACACCACTGCTACTGCTTCAACCTCCAAATGTGGACATTTCAGTCTTTTAAAAGTAGACAGGAACACAAACTATGACATGAAAATTGAGAGTATTTAACAACAACAAAAAAAACATGTTGAGATGGATCTTTCTGGTTAATTTCCCTGTCAACAGTTTGTTACTCTGCTTAAGCCGACTCTACACTGAAGGCTGGGACTAAAATCAATATTTGACAACAGCTACTCTAATCTGCAAAGTCAATATCAACCTTAAGGTCTCCGTAGGTGCGGTCATTATTTGCAGCAGACATGGCGCAAGGTCGCTAATAAGGGAGCGTCTTTAAGTCAACAGGGTAAGATCAACAGTTGGAGTCCAGTTAGACATGAGAAAAATGATAAATCATCACCTTTAAAGTCTCATTGTAGACTGGGTTTATAGTGTTTCTCTTGGTGCTGGTTTTCTTTTTGCTCTGGCGAGATTTGTCAGGGAGCAGATAACATTTGACATAGCTGCAACATAAACACAGAAGCAGGTCAAATCATTATTACGGCTCATCTGTTGTATTTCCTGACTAAATGCTGAGAAAAATGTCTGTTGACACTCAATTTCCTGTGAAGCTCAACTAATCAGCTCTGGGATGTGTTTACTGAGACTCGGTAAACACAGTAACCTCTTATCGACATTGATCAAAGCTTTGCTTACATTACTGAGGGGTGTGTGTGCAGTAGAAAAATGTGTCGTTTTTAGGCACAATCAACAGTGCTGCTTAATCTGAAGGTTAAAGTTTGACTAAACTTCGCTCTTACGGGTTGCAGACACTCCGTGCAGCATCGCCATAAGCCAGCTGATGACACTCCTTGATGAAGACCTGGAGGCTCTGGCTGCTCTCGTCGTAACTTACAGAGAACACAACATCTCCCTTCACCTCCACACTGTCAAAGTCTCCAGCTTCACTGTAAAGGCTCATCATGCTGCCCAGTGTGCTCTGCGTGATAACAAACGATCGTTAACAATGCCTGCATTTGTTTCAAGTTGATGACAAATATTCAATTAGTTAATAAGTGCAGAAAGACTCAGTGCTTCAGTTTAAAAAGTAATAACAAGGGAACAAAGAAGCTACAGATTGAGAAAAATTCTAGAAAGATACAGAAAAATTGTTAGGGACAAATTGAGTTAAGCATTATCAGGATGGTTCAGAAATCCATATTAATAGCATTAAAGTCGTCTTGGTGACAGCTTTGCCTTCTATTCAGGCTCTGGTAACTATAGAAACACTTTGCTGGACTCGCACTATCAGTTTTGCACTTCCTAACGCGCTAGAGGATTTCCTGAGGTTAAAGATCCTTGTTCAGATAAGTAAGTATCAGCTCTGTTATGAGACACGTAATGAGCTGCACTTCAAAAACTACTTGAGAGACCTAATGTGAGTTCTGAGAGCTGTCATTACTTTACCTTTGAGCCACGCAGGCCGGAGGAATTTGAGTTCATCGTTCTTCTATGAAAGCTAACCAAGCTGTCGATATCTTCTTCCTCTTCTTCATCTTCCTGCGGCACCACAATACACACTTAGCAAGTTTATCATACACACACAGACTTTAAGACCCAGCAGAATCATCTAGTTTCAAAAAGGTATTTGAGGTTTTCAGAGAAATAAAAGTTGATTTAATAACTGTTTAGCTGCAGGATCTTTCATTTGCTTTCATAAGGTCAGTGAAGATATTTGACTAAATACCCACCAAATTACCGATCAAACCAATGGCATTTTAATTTAAAGGGCAGAACCTATCAAAACTTATTGAACATCACCAAATGGATTGACCTGGGTTTTGTTAACACAATGCACACTTTTCCAGCAAAAAAGATCTCCAATGATGGATGAAGGGCGTGCCCAACAGTTTCTCTAGCTTTCCAATTTACACTCACTTTACAAAGTGAGTGGCTAGCAATGTAGATGTGAGAGGCCCAGGTTAGGCTCCTGTTGCATGCCCAACCACCACCTTTATGCAAGTTTTTATGCAAGTTATTATGCAAGGGGTGGCTGTAGCTCAGGTGACAGAGCAGGTCAGCCACTAATCAGAAGATCTGTGGTTCGATCCCAGGCTGCCTCCTGCTTGCCAAATATCCTTGGGCAAGATACTAACCCCATGTTTGCCTACTGGTGGTGGTAGTAGGCAAACTACTACCCGGTAGTAGAGGGCCCGGTGGCGCCAGTGTCAGGCAGCCTCGCCTCTGTTAGTGCGCCCCAGGGCAGCTGTGGCTACAATGTAGCGTGTGAATGTGTGTGTGAATGGGTGAATGACTGAATGTAGTGTGAAGCACTTTGGGGTCTTTAGGGACTAGAAAAGCGCTATACAAATGCAGGCCATTTACCATTACACAACCGCCTCCATCACTTAACAGACAGACAAGATTTCATCTGGAGGGACCGTCTTTGAAAATGTCTCGCCTGCCTTTGCCGCTCAACCTTGTGAAAGTTAATCTGGCCACCACGAGAACAACTACTTTTGATCAAATCTAACAGCCCAGAATGTCACTTCTTCTGCCCTTGTCGTCACCTCTGCTGTCAAAAATCATCCTTAGACATACTTAAACATCCTCTGAAACTGGAAAGGTAGCACTGGGGATTAAAAAAAAGGCAATAAAATGGTTGCAGGATCTGTTTTTGATGATTCTTTCACATAGCTACATTGATGGAAACAATGCTATCCTTGGTAATTAACTTTAATGTGACATTATAAAATCTAAGCAGCTACACACACTCACCTGTATATCCAAGCCTGGTACAGATCTGCTCCTTTTGCCCAGTGATGCCTCTGATGTGTCACGGTCATTACGCAGGTCCAGTGTTGATGCATACTCTAATGAACACACCAGCAATTAAATACATATAATAAATACAGAAAAACACACATTTTTGTTTTGATTACGGGGAACAACACTGCACATGTTAACAGACAATACAAACCTGCAGGTTTTGGGCCTCGCTTGATGCTCTTCTTAAAGAGTCTATCAACATCCAGCTCTGGGTTTACAGTGGAGGATTTTACTTCTGGGGCCTAAAGTGACCAGAAACAAGATGCGGTCAGAGAGGAAGGTGGTGAAAATATTTCAAACAATGAAAACTATCTTACAGTGTTGATCTCTGCGTTGGTGGTTTCACGGCTGACAGTATCTGCTTTGATGGAGACAGTCAGACTGGAATTACTGGATCCTACTGGGCTGGTTTGAACAAAGCTGTTCTCCGTCCTGGTTGGCAAAAGAAACAGACATTTAACAACTACAATAAAGACCTTTTTTTGTTCTAATATACAAATAAAAACTTTTAGTTTTGTAAAGAAGTCCCATTAGCCTCAGATTTGTGTTTCATTTCAGTTGTGTGACCTCAGTTCTGAAATCGAGAATGGGAGAACACTTTAATTAAAATTACTTTGGTGGATATTTGAGGCCTGTGACCCTACTTAGCATACAAACTGGAAACTGCATTAGAAACAAGCCCCCAGCTGGGCTTCCTAATTTAGATGGGATATTATGCTGTTCATGATCCCATTTCTAAGGATATAGCACAAATCAACACATAATTATACTGACAATAACACGAACAAGTGTGAAGTCCAAGGTCAGATATGATGGAAACTTTGTTTAGATACACTAGGGCCTTACTTTGCAATAGTTTCTCATTTTTTTAAGTACCAACACAACTTAGAAATGATTAACAACTAGGTAAATATAGGAGATTAAATATGCTGCTTTACTATACTGCAACATCACTGAGAATATTTACATTATAATAAGTTCTTTCTTTAGTATACAAACATTACAGGCTTAATAACAATCAAATGTAGGTTAAAATGGCTGTAATTGCTCTACTTCCTCATAACGCTGTCACATAAATATCATTATCTGTTAGTTTAAAAATACAGTCTGAGTTCTTCAACTTTTCTTATGATCAGACCCCACTTTGATCTTAACGGTGTCAGACTAAATACTCTACTCAATTAGGAGCCAAACACCTAAATGTTGCTATTCCGGTCTCAAAAATTGCTATTTGATCAGCTACACCTGGGTTTACCTTGGTTGCTCAGGCTCAGGGGTCACACGGCCAGACTCCGTCTCAGTTTTAACGCTGGCTATACTGGAACTTTCTACAGACTCCGTGTCACTGCGATTTGAGTTTGATTGGACCTTTAATTCTTCCTCCTTTGATTCCAATGATGCCCTTGAAGTGATGGATCCAGTATAACTGCTTGAATTACTGTCAACAAAAATGCGAGTTTGAGAAGTGGTTTAATGAACATTTTTAAAACCAGACAAAACTGATGTTAAGAGTGACAGCACACCTGTTGTCAACCATCTGAAGTTTCTGCTTCGTCAGAGAGGGACCTGAATTTATTTCAGAACTACTCAACAGGACTTCACCTGCTGTCTCTCGTTTCTTCGCTATAAACACAGAACAAAAAACAAACAAGAAAAAAAAAAAAAAAGTGAACTGGAACGTCACTGCTCTGACTGCAGGCCGGCTGATGTTTACATAACTAGCTCAACAGTTCTACTTCCTGTTAACTGTACTCACATGGCTGCTTCTTTCTCAGGGAGACTCTCACTAGGTCATGCCCAGGTGTTGTAGAGAAACGGTTGACCCGCTGATCGTAGAACCAGTCACCCGTCCTTTTCTTGACATCACTAGAATCCCATATAAATATTCATCAGTTAACTAACAGATTTGTTAATGGTTATCCAACAAGGTGTGAGCAGTATGTGACCAATATGTGAGAGTGCAGAACACAACATATATAGTGATTATCCTGAAAACAAGCAGTTCTGGGTTTTCATTGATGTTTCTGTTAATGCCAAAAAATGTTGCAAGACAACGAGGAGAGGAAGAGATGAGTGGTGAGATACATTTCACACTGCATAGCTGATCATCAACAATTGTGGTTTGCAAGACCAACAGTGATTTTTCATAGAAATTAGGGCTGCCACGATTACGTCGACTATCAAAATCGTCGATGACTGATTTAATAGTCGACGTGTTGTTTGAAGCTTTGTAAGATCACAAAAGACGCAGGAATAAGTAGTAGGATTTAAGAGTGTAATAACGGACTGAAACAGAAGATAACAGCACTGCATGTACAAGGATGCCAGCTGCTGTTAAACCCCGAAGAAGAAGAAGCTGTGTCCCAGAATAGCGCAGCCCAGCTCAGTTTCTAACAATGGTGGCAGCTAGTTAGTTTTAATATTACTCTTATTATTCTTTCTGGGTCACAAAATAAACGTTTAACATATTTTCAGGCGAGAATGTAGCTGTGTAAACCTCAAATATCTGCTCAGTTTATCAAGACACCAAATATTTTCAAAAGCGCTCCGACGTTTTCGGAGACGTCTGTTACCCACTAGCTCGATAGCTAGCCGGGGGCTAGGCTCACTAGAGCCCGTGAGAACACCGGACTCCGGGCAAATCGTTTTCAAACCCACTGCTGTCTTTCACTACTCAGGTTAAACATGATATATAAGTCACTTGGATAACTTAAAAATGTTATTGTTTGGCTTTTTTTTTTAGTATTTTATTTGTTCCTGAGTAAATCGGTTTGGCTGAGATTAAAGAGATGCTTGAGAATATCCTCCGGTGTCCTGTTATATTTTAGATAGCAAGGAGCAGACAGCTGAGTTTATTAAACTCCACCGAAACAATCTGCAAATTTCATTAAAATTTAATAAACTATCATCTTGTCTTTATTTTTAGTTAGCACATACCTTAAACACTTCAAGCTGTAAGCTAATGATAGTTATATAAGAGCAGATGCTGCTGGTGCAATAATCTGTACGTTTTACGTCCAATGGATGATGATCTGATTAGTCGACTAATCGCAAAAATAATCGGTGACTAGTCGACTATCAAAATAATCGTTTGTGGCAGCCCTAATAGAAATATTTGGTTATTTATTACTACTGTATTGACAAATAAAGTAAAAATTTTCACCAGGATGTCCTTTAACGCACACATAAAACAAAGCTTTAGGACTGCCTTCTTTCATCTGTTCAGTACGGCCAAAGTGACATAATAACATCTCATTACTCCGTTACTCCAGAGTTGGACTATTGTAATTACCTATTATCAGGTTATTCTAAAAGCTCATAGAAAGCCTTTGTTCCAAAAACACCACAACAAGCACTAACAGGAGCTAGAAGGAGAGATCATATTTCTCCTTTGTCAGGTCCCATCACATCTTAAAGACCTCTTAGTATCATATTATCCCTATAAACAACTCAGACTGCAGGCTTACTTCAGGTACCAATCCCTTCTCCTTTGGAACCAGATCTCAGTTCATCTTCAGGAAACACCCTCTCTACTTTTAAGATCAGTTTACAACTTTTTGATAAAGCTCATATTTAGAGCCAGATCAGATGAACCTGAACCATAATTTTGTAATTCTGTTACAGGTTTAGGCTGCTGGGGGCACTTTGTATTATACACAATGCAAAATGAAACCTAGCAAATCATCATTAGTCTCAAAAGCAATTCATGTGCTGTCACTTCATGTGACAGAGCAATTCATGTGTCTGTTGAACTTGGATGAATACCAAAAGCAGCTCTTCCAGTGGCTAGTCAAAACCTCCCAGATGCTGTCCGCTGACTTATCCAAGTTACACAAAAATGTTCATATATCATAGAAGTGCCTGACATGTAGGAACACCCCAGAAGACAAACAGCTGATTGGCACTGTGTCACCTGGAAACCTGAAGGACCAATCCTATAGCATCTTTGTAAGCCACTGCAAACCTGCATCAATGATGAGCTATATTCATAACTGAGCTAATTAATGGGCAGAAATGAATTGAAAGGCCACATATTTCTGAGGCAATGCAGACTTTAAAGCTCAGTGGGCTATCATACTCAAGAATTGGCGAAACCAAATTTTTCCTGGTTAAGAATTGGCTTAACCAGGAAAAACTGGTTTCGCCAATTTAAATAAAAATGTCAATAAAAATCTTTTACCCTTCAAAGAGTTTTAATTGCTTTAATATGTGATTAAAAAATTACCATTATAATTTTCTGGTCAGTATTTGCATTCAAAACGACACAAACTGCTCTCAAGGTTGGAAAGGATTTTGGACAAGGTTTGAAATATTTCTTTTCAGCCACAATGGGCACCTTAAATTATTCTGAACCAATCTTATACATCGTCCTAAAAATATTCGTTTGTGTGCAAAATGTGGAAGAAAATCTACAGCTGAAGTATTTAAATGTTCAGAAGCACGAATGGGAATCTTACTTGGGCTTTGATGGAAATCTTTCAAATATAAAACATCAACCTAACCCCACACACCCTGTTTTTTTGAAGATACAATATTTGTTTAATTTAAAACGTTTCTTACGATTCTTTGGCACACACGTTGCACAGCCAGGATCCATCGGGCAGGACCATCCGGCAGTTGCGACATACGATGTGATTGCACATCTTACACTGGCTGGAAAAAACAGTCAGTCGGCTCAAAGGCTCCAGGCATCGGCCACAGCTATGCTGACTGTATTTTTCACTGGCACGTTTGGCCCCTTTCCTCTTAACATCCTGCAGCTCTGTCTTCAACTTCCTGAGCCAAACACGCCACACAAATGCCACATAGTCAGTTTCACTTGAACAGTCATATGGCAAAGTAAACATTTTGCTGGATTTCTTAAAAAAAAACCAAAAAAAACCCAACAACCCAAAAACAAACAAACAAACAGTACATGAAGTAAGTTTTTTTAAACATATACTTTTTGTAAATGTTAAAGTATAATTTTATTTCAGAACTTGTGGTCATTATCAAGGTGTAGTCCATAAATATTACTCAATTACTGCAAAGCCTGATATGGTAAATGGTAAATGGCCTGTATTTGTATAGTGCCTTACTAGTCCCTAAGGACCCCAAAGCGCTTTACACATCCAGTCATCCACCCATTCACACACACATTCACACACTGGAGCTCGAACCGGCAACCTTCCAATTACAAGGCGAACTCCCAACTCTTGAGCCACGATAATATAAAGTAACACTGCGAGACAAGAATTATGAAATTAAAATAATATGTACAGTGTCCTTGTTACTCAGCTTCTAGTGTAAATTTGTCTTGTGCATCAAAGAACTTGGGCGGAATGTTGTTTAATTTTTTTGAATACTTGTGCAAATAAAATGAGACATTGTTGCTGATAACCAGAGATGGGCAGTAACGCGTTACTGTAATCTGATTACTTTTTTCAAGTAACGAGTAAAGTAAGGGATTACTATTGCAAAAACGGTAATTAGATTACCGTTACTTTCCCGTAGGAACGCTGCGTTACTGCGTTACTAAAACCGTGATTTTCTTGCGAGAATGTCTCATGACAGTGACGTAAGCGAGTGCGACGTGTGTGACAACAGCTGTGTGCAGATCAACAATGGATCATATATCGAGTGCGGGAGAGAGTATGAGCGTGCAGCGTTTAAAGCGTGGACGTACTGACCTTATTTTGAGTTTGATTCCGTAAAAAGTGACAAAAACATTAGTGTCCGTTGTGCGTGGGAAGAAAACTTCTTTTTACAGCGAAAAAACCCCTAAACTTCCAAGCAAGCACCGAGTGCGCTACGACGTAAAGGGAAACTCACAGAGAAACTGCCGTATCCTTCCACTGACCGCTGCGGCACAACTGCACCAGGATAACCCTCCGCCTACCCTACTCCTGCTTTACAGGTGAAAATAGAGCAAAAGGACCGCTAGTCTTTGACTTTATTTATTTTCTGCTGTGTTTTACTTGCATCTGAAAGAGTGAGTGTAAACACTATATATATATATATATATATATATATATATATATGATGTGCTGGAATGTGCAGAAAATAGGTTTAAATGTTAAACTAATTTCTTCCAGTCAGAGAATGGTGCATATAATTAAAATTTTGCTTCATGCATAAAGTTAAAAGATTAAAACTAACAGAACAAGTTTTAAAAAGAGACTTTTCCATTCGATTACATTTTGTATGATGGATTATGTAGAAAAAGTAGAATTGGGCTGAAAGATCTATCGCTTTATCGCCTATTCAGGTTGTAAATCATGTTTTTAAAAAGTAACTAAGTAACTAAGTAACTAAGTAATTAATTACTTTTGAAAATAAGTAATCAGTAAAGTAACGGGATTACTTTTTTGGGGAAGTAATCAGTAATTAATTACTGATTACTTTTTTCAAGTAACTTGACCAACACTGCTGATAACAAGATTATACTTTACTGCAATACTACACTCCAGCAAAATATGTTAACTTCAGAGGGCAGGTGGATTAAATTCGTCTGCATTAAGCAAAACTGACAATTTGGTAAAGTGTCAGTTTTGAACAAATTTCTAATCTGTACATGCTGACCCACCCGAACACATGTTTACGACTTACAGTGGACAACAACAGAAAAGATTTACAAAAGCAGGACAAATGCCTAAAAGGCTTAAATATCTTAAATTACAGAATAAACTTAAGCAATAAAGACTGAACATTATAAACACTAGAAATTAAACATCTTAGCAAAATACTGAATGCGTCTCAATACAGTCAAAAATATTGGCCTCAGTTCTCTATAGCCGAGTCCTCAGTCTAACAATCCTGCACTGAAATCTTTGCAGAGGTTTCTGGCACGACTTCGCCTGCTTCCAAAGTGCACAGTCAGGTGAGGCTTTAAGTTCTTTTTCTTTAACAGAAGAACTTAAACTGCAACAACACTTGCATCAAACAGAACATGCATGCATTTTTTTAACCCTACCGAACACCTATACTGTTTAAAATATGTTGTCTATAATGTGTTTTATGATGGGCCAGATGAAGGCCACAACATGAAACATATCAGATAAACAATAATTAAGTGGTCTATATACTGTATGTACTGCCGGAGCTTTAGCTTCTTCAGGTTCTTTTGACTGCTAATTTTATACAGTTGCAGTTTTTAAAGTTTTGTTGTTTTTGTTTTTTCCTTTTATAAAGAAGGAGCTTTGAAGAAGAAACACTCCATGCTTCATATGATGCACCGAGTGTTTCTTCTACACACCTCTTCACTCTGTATGTACACCACTTTGTATTTATTAGTCATTAATAATCTCTGGCTCTCTTCCACAGAGTGTTTTATGTTTGTCTTTCTCCCCTTCCTCACAACCGGGTCATGGTAGGTGGCTGCCCCTCCCTGTGTCCTGCTGGAGGTTTTGTCCTGTTTAAAGAGAGATTTTTTCTTCCCACTGTCACCAAGTGCTTGCTCATAGGAGCTCATCTAAATGTGTGGTCTTCTTTTCCCTTTACAGTACAAAAGTGCCTTGAGGTGACTCTTGCTGTGATTTGGTGCTCTATGGATAAATATGAGTTGAAGTAAAAGTGAGCAGTCTCAGATACTTTTCAAGATGCTCGTCAAGCACCAATACCTCCAGAACGACTTAATGATATCTAGCACTGCACAGTGCACTGTTGCCTCATGGTAACAGGGTCCCTACTTTGACGGAGTTTGCATGTTCTCCCCATGTCTGCATGGGTTACTCGAGGTAGTTCGACTTCCTTTCAGAGTCCAAAGACATGCACATTTGGTTAACTGGCGATTCGAAATCAGCTGATGTTAGATAAAATGCTTTACACGTATAGCATGAAGTTCTCTACAAATATATTTTTAGTTTTAAGCACTCTGAGTGAACAGTAAGTGTGGAAAAGCACTACATTGCAAGTACATTACATAGTGTTTTCTTCATAATGATGCAAGACGGGGGACCTATGGACAAGGTTTCCAAACAATATTAAATAGATGCCCTGGGGCGCACTGACAGAGGCAACATCTATATCTTTTGTTCTCCTATTTTTGTCTTTGATTTTTATCTATGAAAACCACAAAGCCACCTCGCCAATATTACTTTAACTGGATTAAGCTACTATCATCCAGCTCTTAGTTGAACCCTGACAATAAATATAATATAAAGTCCCTACAAGTATCAAATGCCAACTGGGCATATTTCTAAATAATTAAAATACTATCTGAAAATTGAATATAACGCATGGGAATACTTTTGTGAAGTAAAAATGGCTAAAAATATAACAGAATAATAATAATAATGGATTGGATTTATATAGCGCTTTTCAAGGCACCCAAAGCGCTTTACAATGCCACTATTCATTCACTCTTGCATTCACACACTGGTGGAGGCAGCTACGGTTGTAGCCACAGCTGCCCTGGGGCAGACTGACAGAAGCGAGGCTGCCATATCGCGCCATCGGCCCCTCTGGCCATCACCAGTAGGCGGTAGGGTAAAGTGTCTTGCCCAAGGACACAACGACCAGGACAGAGAGCCCGGGGATCGAACCGGCGACCTTCCGGTTACAGATACGCTTCCCAACCCCCTGAGCCACGGTCGCCCCGAAAGTGCGGTAAAAAAATAAATGAATAAGCGGCAGATATGAGTTGATTTTGGTTCTTCTAACAACTAAATAACAAGTGATTAACTGACAGGTGTGAAAAATTAAGAGCCTCTTCTCACCGCACACGCTGGTCCTCAGCCTGTCTCAGCTTCTCATCTCGTCGCAGCACCTCCAGGATCAGCTCCCGCTCGGATTCAGACAGGAAGCCCAGGTTTATCATGTCAACAGCCTCTGGCATGGTGTCTGTATCCAAGAACCCTTAGTGCAGGTGAACTGGCTCAATCGAGTCAGTTTTACATTGAGATGTCACTGAGGACAAAGCAAGAACATCAGGAGTTGAGCGTTTATGCAAAAAGTGTTTTTTTAAGTAAACCTTCCAACTAATGCTTGACTTTGCTGCAGGACAACCTGCTTTCCTGTGATCTCCTGTAATGCAAGCTCAACAGAGCCCTCGAGTGAAAACGGGAACTTAGTGACTCGATTCCCTGTGATGACAACACAGCCAGACAGAAACAGTTGTGTTTATGTGGTTTTAATCAAATAACTGGGAGACGACTGAGTGACCTTTCCTTCTTCCTGTTGGCTTCCATACAGGGAAGTTGCTGCTGCCAGTATGCCATCCTGCATAACTCAGCTGGAGATTTCTCATTGGATTATTTAAATCTCATGCCAACATCAACAGCAAAGCAAAGCTTGCCTGGTGGGAATGCTGATAAAACCACCAGGAATATTTTCTATTTCAAGAGATGACTCTGGAAGTTTCTGGCTGAAATGACCTAAAGAAGAACCAGGATGTGAGAGGATTTTAAAATCCCACAGAAAGCCTCTGTGAAAGCAAAAGACAACATGAACTTGGCTACGGTGCATGGTTCCCACCCTCTAAGGATACAGAGAGCAGGGTGGAGTTCAGGAGCTGAAGCATTAATTTAAATCCAGCATCAGCCTTGTCATCTGTCATGTCCCCATCTGAAACTTTATGCTCCATTTAAACTCCCTGCAGGAGCAAAATGAGGCAAGCTGTGAGAAAGCTCCCGTTTCTAAGCACGCATGGAAAACGTGATAACTTCTTCCTCATTGTTTGAATGCCTGGAGCTTGTTATTGTGATATGAGGGGTTGAACAATACCTGCAGGGCAACTTAGTGAGAGAATAAGCTTCAAGGAAACAATACTCTGAGTTAGTGAGGCACGTAATTCTTTACCAATCGTAAACATAAAGGGGGTAAAATCATTAACCCAATAAACAACGCTGACAGATTTAAATACAGACTGGAAGAGTTAAAAAGAACTCGACTATGAGTCGCTAACTGCGCCTTATCTGAAAGTCCAATTAACGCTAACGTTACATCAAAACACCGCCTGAGACTTCCCTTTTTCCTGCTGTACAGACCGGTCTGTAAACTCTACACGTCACGACTGTTGCGAATTTTACTAAATAAAAATATATTTTTTTAAAAAGCCTCGGATTTATTAAAGGAAATTAAACACACCTGTTGGTAGAAGTCCACGGAGAACAGCCACTATACGACTCGCAAGTCACTCCCGTGAGAAAATACAGGCAAGAGTGATACCAGCAGCACGCGAGCTCACCGCGCGCTCACAATCACACAGCTGTACTCTGCTCCGTGGTTAAAACATAACCGTGCCCGAGTCTCCCTAACTGCTGACTTTGTGGCGGAAGAGAAGTAAAGTTTGCAGGAGACGCTCAGGAGCGCCTCTCTCTCTCCACATTTTCCATGACAGGTGCTTTTCCTTTGCTCTATTTACCGGAGCAGGGCTGGGTGTGGAAAATCTCGCCCATATCTTGGTTTCCTTTCTCCCCCCAAGCTGTTTTTTTCTAATCCTTGGAAACTTGGAACAAAGAAAGTGCATGCATATGCGCTTTTCATTTTGCATTTTGCATAAAAAATTGCACGTAAATGTGTGAAATTCAATATGCAAACGAGAGAGAGAGAGAGAAGCACAGCAGATAGTTACGCATAGTTGTAATACCTGGCTATTATTTGTTGTTAGGGCACAGCCATAAGAGTGCAAACAACAAAGCAAATGATTTCTGAGTTTTAAAAAATGACAGCAGCTTTTAAGCCTGAAACACATGTCGTTTAATTTAAAACAACAACAACAAACTTTCAAAGTCCTTTTTGGAAGAAAAACTCCTCCCCTTCCTGTTGTTTCATGTCTTATTTTACTGTAAAAGTCCAAAATATGTTTACTTAGTAAACGCATTTTTGATTATAAGAAAAGGAGTCACTTGAATTTATTACCACTTATCCCTCCATAAACTATTATTTAGGTTAATACGTTTTTCAGTACATGTAATGTTCTGTTTGTTTTCATGTCTGTTTGATAACTGGGCGGTGGTAGTGACCTCAATCTAAGGCAAACCTAATAAATCTATAGGATTAAAACAAGCTATGCTACCTTGCTATTCTAACTAGACCATGACTTTGATACATGTCAAGTGCTTCAATATTATTAACACATTTATATACATAAATAAAGAGAAATAGGATGAAACAGACAGACAAAGAAGGATAAATAACACATTGGAGCACCACAAGCCAGATTAGCTTCATCGCTCCATTGATTTCTCCAGGAAGGATGGACCCAGCCATCCGTGCAGAACATATTCCCCAATTAAGGTTCAAATCTCTCAACTTAACTGGATTCAGACCACGTGCCTGCAAAAAGCCAAATCATATGATTCACATAACTTCTGAATGTATGAAAACTGCATTCTGCAGACATTTATTCAGGCTTTTCCTTTAATATGTCATGCATATGGGTCATGGTAGTAAAACATTCCCCCTTTAAAGCAAACAAAATAACAACAACAACAAGGGGGGTTGTGGATCTTCAATCATGCCAGATTTATGACTAATGCAGAATAACAGTGATAACAGTGTATTTCCTTTTCAATGCAGCCACCCTCAAAGGTACAAGTAATCAAACACACCTGAGAAATAGTACAACACAACAATGAGCTGCGTACTAGCGGCTCGCTGGTAACACTGTGACTCTGGTGCACTCGTGAAAGGGATTGCAACTAATTCCCATGAACGAGGAATTTCCAGCGCCGGTCATAAGTCCCGTGCACAAAAGTGAGGCAGGAAACCTGAGGCCTGCACTACGTTCAAAGCAAGTTCACATCTCCATGCATTAGCCACAAGATGAGGCAAACCTACGAAGGTGTTTATAAACTCAACATGTGAACCCAGTGTTTCTCATAATCCAGCTACGAGCATGTTCACATGCCAGAAGAGTGCATATTTTAAGATGAGCAAGGTAGAATATTAGAAACATATGAAGAAGTGAAATGCGTCTTGTAATACAGCCACTGCAGGCAAAGCAGCTGTATTAGGAACGTGCTGTATTACAAGATGTGTAAATTCACAGATTAATCAATATTAAAGCTCCAGGACATTCAAGAGTCTCACATGACTACAGCTGCATATTCTGTTAAGTTAACCACCTACTGTTGGATGTGTGCAAGATGATTTTAACCTTATTCTTTCTTTCATAGCAAGCTTAATGTAAGGCAAGGCAAGTTTATTTGTACAGCACAATTCAACAACAAGGTGATTCAAAGTGCTTTACAGATACATTAGAAACAAAAACAATGATTTAAAATTGATTAAAACAAGCAAACTGACTGACTGACTAACTAACAAACAAACAGTATATAAAATCAAAACAGATAAAATCAGTAGTTAAAATGTAAGTTTTGACATTTAAGCTTAAGTGCAGATTTGGTGTTTTATTCAAATGCAGCTGAGAACAGGTGAGTCTTCAACCTGGATTTAAATAAACTGAGTGTTTCAGCAGATCTGAGGCTTTCTGGGAGTTTGTTCCAGATATAAGGAGCATAAAAGCTGAATGCAGCTTCTCCGTGTCTGGTTCTGACTCTGGGAACTGATAAAAGACCGGATCCAGATGACCTGAGAGATCTGGAAGGTTCATACTGGGTCAGGAGGTCACTGATGTATTTTGGTCTTAAACCATTCAGAGCTTTATAGACCAGCATCAGAACTTTAAAGTCTATCCTCTGACGGACAGGCGGCCAGTGTAAAGACCTCAGAGCTGGACTGATGTGGTCCACTTTTTTGGTCTTAGTGAGGACTCGAGCAGCAGAGTTCTCAATGAGCTGTAGTTGTCTGACTGATTTTTTAGGTAGACCTGTAAAGATGCTGTTACAGTAATCAAGCCTACTAAACATGAATGCATGGACTAGTTTTTCCAGGTCCTGTTGAGACATCAGATCTTTTATCCTTGATATATTCTTGAGGTGATAGTAAGATGATTTTGTTATTGTCTTAATGTGTTTTTCTAAGTTTAGGTCTGCGTCCATCACTACACCCAAATTTCTCGCCTGGTTTGTGGTTTTTAGGTGTATAGATTGAAGTTCTCTGGTGACCTGTAATCGTTTTTCTTTGGCTCCAAAGACTATTACCTCAGTTTTGTTTTTGTTTAGCTGGAGAAAATTGTGGCACAACCAGTCATTAATTTCCTCAATGCATTTACCAAGAGCCTGTAAGTAAATTTAAAAAAAAAATTTAAACCAAAAAAAAAATACATTTCAATTTAAAGCTTTGAGTGTTTAAAAGAAGGCAGATAGATTTCTTAGTGCCCAGACATTTTCATCACTACACAAATGCATGGCGCCACCTCATCAGAACTCAGCACATCTGCACCTATGTGTTAAAGGAGGCATCTACATCCACTGTCAACAAACCTAGAACCACCTAAAATGCATCTTCAGATCCGTTCCCAGATGCTTCAACCCCCACTCACAAATTGTCTGAGGTGGCCTCATTAGCTCACATGACAGTTAAGTGGGACAGCGTCTTTCACACTTTGGCCCCAGTGAGTCAGGCCTTTTTTCACATGATTGGGTCAAGGATTCTCAGGACCACCTCCAAGGGGATAATCCTAACTAGGGGTTAAATATCTGGGATTCTATAGCAGTTGTTTTAGAACTAAAGGTGCTTCCTGGATGAGAGACAAACGGTATTGATGAACCTAAAGACGCCCAGTTGTTTCCTTTCTAAGCACTCAAGACTACCATGTCCTGGATGACTGAGAACTTACACAAACATATTCAATTTAAACCTGTAACTTATGTGAGCTTATCAAGTACAAAGCTTTGTTGCTCTGTTCTAGGATTATATTACAATATTAAAGATTAGAAAAAATGCTTTAGAACTGCTTTCAGCTAACAGAAACAAAAACATATGACTACAGTTTCTCATGAGCATCTACATTTCTTAATCGTGCTCACTGAGGAAAGACAAAAACTAGACCTTCCTTCTACCTGCGCACGTCCATGAGCCCATGAGCTTTTCCACAAGGTAAGGTCAGCAGCATAAGTTACCCTGGCAACGCACCCAGAGTAAGAACTGAACCACCTTTGCAAGAGTGGAGACCCAGGGTTAACCCCAAAGTTACGTTGCTAAGCCACTAATCCTGCTTTGTAGTGCAGGCCTCTGGATAAATAATGGTTGCGGTTGGTTTGTCACAGCCTGACAAATGATTAAACCAGCTTGTGTAGGGTTTGGTTAGAAACGTCTGTTTGTTTAACACCACAGTGTCTGTTTAGTGTTTGTGATGATTGCTTTCTCAGGAAGGCCTGCACTCCAAGTCCAGCACGACATGGTGAACATGAGGTGCATACGACTTAACGTGCTCGATGTGCTGGATGTTTGTTGTCCACCGTGTACCAGTGAAGTCCTTTAAAAGAGAAGCGAAGTGCTTTGCCGTGTCTTCGGCCCAGGCCCGCCACACCTCTCTGTCTGCTTTTTTCCCAGAAACCTTCTGGGGGGCATCGCCGGCTGTACTGTGCTGTACTGGCGAGGTAACGTTCTGGTGTATATGTAAAACGCCTCCTGTTGCTCTCCTGAGCAGTTGACAGGCGACAGGCCAGCCGTCCTCAGAGCTCGGTATGAGACCCAGGTTCACTCGGTCAGCGACGCCACACAGCTGGAGCTGGAAAAACAAAAGTTAGACAAAAAGAGGTGATTACAAAAACCTGTATAGCGTATCTTTTTTTCTTAAAGCGGAATAAAAGGCAATTACATTTTTATAATAATGGTAAAAACTCAAAAGAAACAGAAACTTGCTCGTCACACTTGCTGATGATCATTTAATCAAGAGGATTTAATTAGCAGTGCCTGGCTGATACTTGCCTTCTTAATTAAGGGTAAGTAAGGGTGTAGGTACGGCACACAGTCCTGAGAAATCTATCTCATAGTTAAAATAGATATAGTTTTTATTAGAGGTGGACTTTCTCTGATGAAATAATCATTTCCCAAGGGACCAATCTAAACCTGTAGTATATAAACACCACATGCGGCATAAGATATAACGAATCGATGAACTTTACTTGGCAATTATCTCCTTGGTGAATCGTGCAGCGGTCAGACACTCCATTTGCCTCGAGGTTTTTCTTCAGAGCTTCAACTGCGTTGGGGTTCCACTCACAAGCATGAACGCGACTGGCCTTTGCATGCACCAGATATGGGAGAGTGAAGTATCCAATACCTGAAATAAGGCACAAATAGGAAAATTAAACAACAATATGCATCATAATTTGGTTGTTTTTAGGTAGCACACAGCTGTAAGAGCAATAGTACATGAGCAGTGAACTCAGCTGCACCTCCATTTGATTCAGAATTCAAGGAAACAACATCAACTTTATTTCATATCTACTAAAATGGGTCCTTTTAACCTTCAAAAAGTTACATTTACCACAGATTCCTTTTTATTGCAATCATATAATATATTTCCCAGTTTTATTACCTGCATATAAATCCACTACAGTCTCCCCTCTGCAGTCAAATCCAGCCACCCGGAGCTTCTCTGTTATGTTTCCAGCCGAGAACATGCACTTGGTAACATCAAACTCATAACTGAAACAAATGTGAAGCACACATTTTAGTCTAATAAGCATGTCCCCAAGTGCTGAAATCTATGACTGATTATTACCTAATGCCATTGTCTACATGTTTGACCCAGCTGTGCTCTCCGAGCAGCATCGTCACCTCAGGAGATCTAAATCCATCTCTTGAAATTCTCCTGATCTTTGCTAGGCGCTTTGCTCCCAGTCTTCTGGCCACTGTGCTCCAAAGCTGTTGATCTAAATGAGTTAAAAAGTAGCCAGTGAGCCTCCTCGTGAATTATTCTGTACATTTAGCGGTAAAGTAAAACGTGGTGCAGTTTGAGATCAGTAGCTACCCATGTTTTCCCATAACGGCAGAAGAAAACAAGTGTCTCCCAGCAGGACTAGGTCTCCATGTCGCTGGAAACTGCGAGGGATGTCTCTCTTCAGCTCTTCTGTCCATCTTTCACCATGAGACTCCAACAGGTCCTGGAGGACTTTCTCCAGTTTACTACCACTCGCCCTTCCTTTCCCTTTTTTTGACTGCAGAGCAGACTGTGATGAAAGCAGGACAGAAATGAAAATATTCACAGAAAAAAAAAAATCACCTTTTACATTTTAAGGTGCAGTATCAGTAAAGCTTGCTGTTAATAATAATTCATTCAGCTTTAATTACCTTACTCCAAACTACTTCAAAATCATCATCTGAAGCCACAGTGGTCCTGAAAGACTGAAGATCGAGCTGGGACAAACAGGATGCTAAAATGGGGAGGAGGACTGTCCCATCTGAGTCTTTCACTAAACTCAAACTCAGGTCCAGAGCCCCTTTGGACTGTAGTGACCTCCTGTGAAATAAAATGCATGTTAAATATAATGTCAAATTCAATTCAATTCAATTCAATCTTTATTGGCAGACTTTATGTCCATAAAAACAAGACAGAAACACATCAAAGTTATTTCAAACAGGCTGTTTGTTCAAATCAATCAGCTCCTTTTGATCTAATGCTAATTGCTAGCTGCCGTTGATAGCAATGACCAAATCGTGGATTACCTGAGCTTCTGAGCTTGACACTGAGGCACACGAAGGCATGGCACACTGTCCATCTGTAAACAAACAAATCAGCTCTATTTACGTTTAGATTACGATGCAAACAAAGACCAGATGCACGTCAACAACCGGGTAGAAGCTTCCCTACTAGACACAACCCGTGTTTCCAGTCGGACTGTTATGCCGGACGGACAACTCCGAAAACAAGCAGTTGATAAACCAAAAATATATTAACAAAAACAGCACCCGGCGAAAACATTTCTAATGTTTTTGTCTCTATTTCTTTTACTGCTAGAAAACTACAGCTTTTCCTCAATTAAACGAGGCCAAAAACATTAAGTGATAGCCAGTTTTGGAGAAGTTGCTCACGGAGCCCAATAGATGGAGACAAAAGGAAGAGAAATCAGAGGGTAAGTTGCGGATGGTGAAGCAACTTTAATGTAAAGCAGACTAAAAATCCTCCAGAATCAATTTAAAACTAATATCTATAATAAGATATAAAAATTCAACTGTTTGGGTTTATTCTTAGTGGGCCTTTATTTATATTGTATTTGTGTAATATAGTCAAGTTATTTTGTAGGCGTCTACAAATGCAACAGAAGCATCAGTAGACACGTGTACTTAAAGGCCACTTTATTAGGTACACTAGTACCTGCAGACCTTTGCAAACCTTCATGGCATAGATTCACCAAGGTGCAGGAAATATTTGTCAGATATTTTAGTTCATGTTGACATGATAGCGTCACACAGTTGCTGTTGATTTGTTGGCTGCACATTCATGATAGGCTGTGGCATTTAAATGACGCTCACTTGGTACTAAAGGGTCCAAAGTGTGCCAAGAAAATGTCCCCCCACACCGCTATTACCAGACTGAATGATTGATACAAGGCAGGATGGATCTATGCTTCCATGCTGTTCAAGCCAAATCCTCATCCTGTCATTTGAAGGACCAGGAACCGTTTACCATTGCTCTGTTGTCCAGTTTTAGCAAGTCCCCGCAAAATGTCACCTGCTTTTCTATTCTTAGCTGATCGGAGTGGTACCCAGTTTGGTCTTCTGCTGCTGTAACCATCTGCTTCGCTGTTCAACATCTTGTGTTTGGAGATCCTCTTATGCAAAGCTTTGTGGTAACAAGTGTTTATTTGAATGGTTATTTGAGTTAATGTTGCCTTTCTGTTAGCTTGAAGCAGTCTGGCCATTTTCCTCTGACCTCTGGCATAAACCAGTGAACTGCCACTGACAGGATATTTTTTTCTTTTTCAGACCATTCTCTGTAAACCCTAGAGATGGCTCTGCAGCAAAATTCAATTTCTGAAATACTCAAATCACCCATCTGGCACCAACAACCATGCCACCTTCAAAGTCACTTAAACCTCCTTTCTTCCTCATTCTTATGTTTGGTTTGAACTTCAGTAGGTCTTCTGGACCATGTCTACACGCCTAAATGCAGTTAAGTTTTTGCGAAACAAATTTAAGGACAAATTTGACTGCAAATTTAGGAAAATGATAGTATGCACCTGTGAGATGTCCAATGGCCAGGAATTCCAAATTTCTTCTATTAGCAGGGCTGCAGTCCCAAAAACAACTACAATTTGATATGAGTTGTATTAATAGCATTTTGGAGTATGTGTTTGTTAGTGCCCAAAAGATGGAGGCAGTATTGGCATGCCTATCTCAGACAATTTTCCTTTTCTTCCGAGATTACGTTATCTGTCTATTAGTGTGTATGACATTAGATCAGTCATGCCACCACTGAGCGTTCCCCTTAAAAAAGATCGGCCCTGTTTGACAGATCTAATGAAAAGTGTCATCTGAATTTAAATTCAGACTTTAAGCTGTCTGCAGCTGGGGGTGCATTTGAACTTGAGAGGGCGGGTGGGCCAATGCTACATCTGACACGTCATCCATCATCTCTGTGTTTGATGAGGTGTTGGAGATGTTATCATAGCAGCATGAGTGAACTGAGGCAATATTGTAGCATTGTAACATATATATATATATATATATATATATATAATTTTAAAAAAATGTTATATATTTGTTATATAAATATTAATTTGTTATGTAAATAAAACACTAATAATTCTTATGAAGAAATACACACCTAATGAAAATGCTGTCCTTCTCCTGACTGACTATGAGCACAATCGACAACATCTATTCAAAACTTCAAAACTCTATCAAACTATAATTATCCATAACTGTAAATTTGCAATTTTGCACATTTATATTAACCTGTAAATTTACAATTTTTGTGCGTATCTCTACATATATGCCTTAGTATTGCATACTCTGTATATATTATCACTGTGACAGTGTTGCAACTACTTGCACTTTAACTTCTGATTAAACCCACACATAAGCTACAAGATCTACAAAGCTCTGTTTTACTTATTACTACTTTCTTTTTAGTGTTTTTAGTTGTGTGAAGGGAACCTGCAAAGTAAGAATTTCATTACTCTGCGTAACCTTTTGTGTTTTGCGGAGTACATGACAATAAACTACTTGAATCTTGAATCTTAAATCAAGGAAGAGAGGTCATTGACATTAATCAGTCTGGAAAGGGTTACAAAGCCTCTTATAAGGCTTCGGACTCCAGCAAACAGCTTCCACGGCATGCATTTTTAATTTCTCTTTGATATTTGGGCTGATTAGGACCTGATGAATGTAAAAACAAAGAATTACCAGATTTTTATTTTTTTTTTACCTAATTTTTGTTTCTAAAAAAAATGAGAGCCACATATCAGGATATTCATTTAAAATTTTGATAGAGCAGTTGCAGCATAATGTCCTCGTAAGTGGATATCAGGCCCTTGTAGAGCAAGATTTAGTATTTTGGTCTAAATAACCCAAAATGTGACGTCCACATATGTGGACGTCAGGTCCTAGGAGGTTAATCCACAAATGGATACACCTTTTAACTGTTAATGATTTAATAATCAGAAAGAGACGGAGCAAAAAATTGCATCCATGGGAGAGCTCCAAGGAAAAAACTACTACTTACCAAAAAGAACATATAGGCTCACCTCACATATGCCAAAAACATCTTGATGATCCCCAAGACTGTTGGGAAAATAAACTGTGGATTATTAAGACAAAAGTTTAACTTTATTGAAGGTTTACATCCTGTTACATCTACAATTTCATAAAAAGAGCATCATAACAAAGGTCAGACATGGTGGAGGTAGTGCCAGACCATCGCTGCTTTTCTGCTTCAGGACCTGTTCGACTTGTTTTACTTGATGGAAGCGTGAATAGAGAGCAGATCTCTACCAGAAAATCATGAAGGAGAATGTCAAGCCGTCAGTTTGTGCCCTGAAGCTTAGCGTACTTGGGTTATGCATCAGAAAAATGATCTGAAACACAGCTAGTCCACCTCTGAATGACTAAAATAAATAAATAAGTAAAAATGAAGGTTATGGAGTGGCCTTGTCAAGGTCTGACCTTAAATCAGAGGCTTTGGCGTGACCTTAAACACTTCATGTTGGAAAACCCTCCATGCGGAGGGTTTATATATATATATATATATATCGCATTGATTTTAAGCTTTGCAATTAGCTTGAAACACACAAGTGTGAAAAATATGCCAAAAATAATAAATGAGGGCGGAGACAAAGAGTTTTTCACACCATTGTGCACACAGGCGTATTAATAATATAGCTTACATACACAGTGCAACAATTCATGTGGTCAAATCTTCAAAATGTATCGGTTTGTTTTAGCCTGTCAAACTGTCTGTATGATGCAGAAGAAATACGATTAAAAACAGACCTCTGCATTGTTTATCTCTGCTCTCGTGGGGGATCAATCCCTCTGGTTTCCATTACCAATTAACTCCAATAAAACACTTCACGCTCTGCACCCTTGGGCAATACGATAGGCGAGCAATTTAGCATATTAATGTGATCAACACAGGACCTGTTCCTGTGTCCTTTGTTCCCTTTTTCTTTCACCTGTCCTGCCCCTTTAAGATTAGATATTTCAATCTAGGCGTGTTTCCTGCTACCATTGACTAAAACCGAGAGCTGGCAGGCTGTAGGGGGGAAAGGCATATCCAAGAGCTTTACATATTCCTGGACACACTGGCGATTCTTTCTTATTTTATTTTTTCTTTAAATGAAGGCTGTTGAACCAGCAGTGCAGTCACAGTCTAACAGCCTGTTTGTGAAGACCCAGCAGCTGCTCGCCCGTAAAACCATTTATGATTTATCGAGATGATATGAATGTCAGTCGGTCAAGGTCCGCTCTTCCGATTGAAAAGCTGGATTTTCAGGTTTCTGGTGGGAATCATCTGCTGCACGCATTTGGATGAATTTCTCCTGATTTCCAGAGGTGCCCGGACCGTGAAGGGATTGAGGTTGTTTGAGCGCAGAGGGAGGCTCACTGTGGGAATGACATGCTGCAGTAAAGACGGGAAATAATATGGATTAGAAAACGCCGATGATGTGACTGCGACACTTTGAATGGTCAGAAAATGCTTCCCAGCCGCCACTTAGCGCACAAGTCTTTAATATCACTCATTAACTGGACTGTTTTTGACTAAATAGTATTTTGGGAAGGGGCTACATGTGCGCAGATCCCCTCCCGAGCCATCGGCGTATTGTCTGAATCCCTTTGCAGTATAAATACTTGTATTGACCCAAAGAAGCGCACACTGCTGATCTGAGAAGAGGACACCATGTCGGCGGTGATGATAACACGAAAGGTGCGAAAATGGGAGAAGCTCCCGGGGAAAAACACTTTCTGCTGCGACGGACGGGTGATGATGGCCCGGCAGAAGGGCGTCTTCTACCTGACCCTCTTCCTCATCACCGGGACCTGCGCCCTCTTCTTCGCTTTCGAGTAAGTCATACCCCGTGGCAAAGTTATCAGCTGCTCCAAAAAGTGTTTGTAACTCCCTTTAGGCTTCCAGTTCCCAAAATATCGAGTCTCATAGCCTTATCCAACATTTGTCAGCTTCAGAGGTGCGTAAAATCAGTATAAACTCACATAATAAACATTTTAGCTTCAATCAAAAAACATCCATCCCTGCTTATTTACGCGTTAGAGATGTCCGCTCTGAGAATATAGGTTATTTGATCATGAAATGCATTAACAATTAACAATTTATTTTGATTGATTGATCTGGAAAGCAGTATCCACCTTCTCAGAACTCAGAACTAGCTGAATATGCATCACCAAGAGTAACGTAAAGTCCTCACCTTTGATTAGGTTAAATCACCAAATCAAGCTTTTACTGTTATCCTCATCTCAGTTGTGTGTAGATGATCTAAAAATGATTTCTTTAAGGGAGTATTGGATTTTTGTTACCTTTCTAAACCTACTTAATGGTAATGTGATCCTGGGCTCGGTGGTGGGCAGTAACTGTAACCTCCTTTTATGGTTTTCTTTTGTAACAGGCAACAATTTCACTTTGATCACCTCATAGTCATGTCTTGTTGATCTAAATTCTCTTCCTGACAGAGACGATGGTTATGACTGACCACATACTGAGTTGTTCAATATTTAATGACACAAGTCGTTCAGCTTTGCGGCTGGTTTAAGACAGAAATGCTGCCCCCCTCCCCTTTTTTTTTTTTTTTTTCCGGTCTCGGCAGTTCTGTCCCAATCCACTACTTGCACAACCCATTGGACTCATTATCCAGGCAAGCACTGTCGACCTGCTCGGATGCTGCTCGTGAACCCAGATCTCACCAGTTCATGCTGTACTGAGGAGTGCCTTTAATAAAATGAAGAACATGGACGTGGCTCATAAAGCAGTGCCGCTTACACTTTCTGTCCACGTCCTCGTTATTTCCTCTTTTCTTTCTTGGTAGTTTTTAAATGACACACAGAACACAATGATTTGGCACAAAATCCTGCTGTGTAACACAGTAACCTCCGTTGACTGTGGGTGTGTACGCGGCTACCAGGCCAAATGGATTTGGAGCATAGTGGCGAAGAGAAGTAGCTGCTCTTGCATAGTGCCAGGCCCTTCCCGTCTCTGTCTGCCTGCACGTTAATGGCCTCTTGCTTTCCTCTGAGTCTGCACAGAAGGAGCTGTTGTCCGGCTCACAGAGGGAAAAGGATGATACTGCTCACGCTGAGCATCCAGAGCTGGGAGGAGGCGTTGTGATAACTGATAGCTAGAGGGTCGTTAACTTGCTATGTTCATATTACAGCACAATATAATTATCTTTCTGGGTGGGACGGCTACTGAAGTCGGGCCCGAGCAACATGGGGGTAATTGCTAAATTCAGTTACATGGCAACTTGATACATTGAAGCTATGACAGGGTGAAAGCCATCAGCAGAAAGGCTCTGAGGTATAGTGCATTCACAAAATACCAATTAACTGGTGATAGAAGCATTAAAACACCAAGTCTAAGCTCTTTGCTATTGTAGAATTATTTGTCAGCTAGTGCGAGAGCTGTAAGTAACAGCTGTTTTCATAATTAATGCATCTGCTGTTGATTATGTTCATTTTCTGCATTTTCCAGAGTCTGAGACTGCTTGTTCAGAGTACTTATTTTATCTTAAAACCTGACATAAACAACGTTCCCATCGCTTGTCACCCATAAATAAATAACAACTATTGCATAATCATGAAACATTCAGACATTCAGGCTCCCCAAAAGAAACCAGTTGTAATCCTCCAACCCCAAATCTTGAATCTCTATAAACAGATATTTGCATATGAATATCTAGAATCTGTTGTTTTGGTGATGGAGGTTTCCTGGTGTGGCAGGTATTGAGGAGTCATGTGTAAGACATGCAGAGAGACCATGTGTAGAGCAAAAGAAACGTGCATTCAGTTGCACTTTCAAGGTCTCAAGATATGTTTTGCAGATGACTCAACTATCTTCTAGCTGCTTTAAGATAATCTGCATTCATAGTTGGAGACCAAATGGCACGAACCGTTGAGCACTTCCTCAGAAAACGCCTGTTAAGTTTCCCCACTGGATGATGTCGTGATGATGTTCTAGCCACCACTGTGATTTGATTCATGACCAAATCATTGCAAAACTGATCACATTTGTAACAGCTGCTGCCCTCTTTTGAAATGTCATCGTGTTAAGCTGCTAAACTAAGGCACGCTAGTGGATGAATATCTGTTAGGTTGGTCATTGTGAGTATGAATCAGTATGCTGACGTTAGGATTATCTGGCTCATTTTGTGCTAAAAATGGAAAAAAAAGGTATAAAACAGAAGCCAATAAATTATCAGTTAATCTGCAAAACTAATATTTGTTGAGTTTCACTGCTCTAAAACACTAAAAACACTAAAAACAAACCAGTGATCAAAAATGTAATTTTCGTATAAAGGCTTGCAACACATTAAAGACTGTATTGCAGTCGATTGTGTGACGCTGCATCAGTATAATCAGCTAAGCTGTCTGTCAGGGCAACGTCTCGCTGTTTCTTTATCTTGGAGAATTCCTTCCTCACATGTGAGCTTAAGGTTGGGCAGTGTGCTGCACCGTGACGTTGATGGCAGAACAAGGGAGGGCAGTGTCATGGCGTGAGCTGGCTAATATCCAAGACCAGGGGAGCAGACGTCTCACTTTTATCATCAGCCACCGGCACCATGTGCAGGGAGACCCCTCCGTGTTTTAATTTGTGCTAAATTGCGGAAACCAGCGGCTGAGTACACAAATGGAAAGATGCATTAGGGACAAGTAAACAAATTAGTCACTGAAGAAATGGGCCCAGCCTTTTTAGTTTCCTTTTCCCTTGCTGGGCAGAATTTTAAGTCTTTACATCCTCACCTTATTGCATTTGTGCTGATCCTTTTTGCATATGTATTAAACTGGGCATTGCATTCAGTGTGTGTGTACAGAGGGCTTTAGCATGCACATATCTGCAGAAGGCTTACTTGCAGATAGATGTTTGCAGGTTTGGTTTCTATTTGCTGCTTTTTGTCAACGTGTGTGCATATGTGCATGCGGATTGCCACCTATGGATTTTGGAGGAAGGAACAAGAAACTGGAACATAAGGACAGTGTGTCATCTGTCTGTCCACCACAGGACACTTAGCCACTAGGCCAGAAAACCATATGTGCATCTTCTTTTCTGGGTATTGGTGCTGCATGTGTGCGGTGATGGGAGCGATGCAGGAGAAGTAGGTATACAGGGATGAGCCTGCAGAGCGAGTGGCTGCAGTCAGAAGAGCGAACCCCCTGAGCCTCTCTCAGCATCTAACTCCACCCTGTCTCCCTGTTAACCAATCGGAAAGCGGCATCCGGCCAAGGCCAAATGAGCAATAACATGATTTATACCCTACTCAGAGTACGCGCTCCATTTACAGCAACCATGATCTAAAGGCTTTGTTCTCTGGAAGCTTCTCTATCAGAAGGAGAGAGCCGCTCCTCTGTGGAGGGTGGATTTTATAAATCTATAGCTCACAGCCTGTGAGCCTGCTTCATGCAAGGAAGGAAAGTCCACATTATATTTGCATAAATCTTGGGGTGGGGTTGAAGTAGATGCGCTGCTATCAAAAATGTGACAGATGCTGCTAAATAAACACATTTCTCATCAGTCTCAAGTTCACTTGCTAAATATTATATGACGCAACATCTGTGATCCTAACTTTAATCCCAGTAAACGCTCCGTGACCCGGGCGCTAATGTTTCATCTCTCTCGTTTGGTATTTAAATGTTGCATAACAAGGACGACTGATTTAAGCCCGGCATCAGCGTATAGTGAGTGTAGTCTGGAGCTTCAGGTTCAGGGGGTGCAAGCTCCCATGACATCAGAGCAAGGGCATGTATCATCTTTGTCTACCTGAAGCAGGAAATTCAGTCACGGCTTGATACCGCATACTAATGTATGAGGTACTGATATCTGCATAGTTTGGATGACTCTTGAAATATTCTTAGATAAGAAGTAAATGTTAAGTGAGGCTTTCGTTTTTTTGAATATTTATGAGAATAACATGAGCAGTTTTATCGTTGTGGGAAAGGCACAAGGATCCACGAAAGCTTTTCTGATATCGACTTGTTTCTGCTTGTATCTTAAAAAGGAGAGAGGGCAAGCAGAGTTTGAGAGCTTTTGTTTTTTTCCCTCAGCAGTGCCCTAGAAACAGCCAGGCACAGTCTGCAGATGTTTGTATGACAGAAGGCTGTTACTGAGGCCCACTGTTGAGCTGCCTGCACAGCAAGTGCATAATTCATTTGGAGTATGAGTCAAGCAGGCCTGCAACAGCTTACAGCTGTTAAGTATTAATAACGGAAGGGTTTGAAATGTTCGACAAAGGTAAAATGTCATGGTTCACTATGTGTGGCGTCGTAATCCCGGGTTCAGGGGCGGTGTGGCTGAGACGCTGAAGTGATTCTAATTTGGTGATATCACTACTTTAGGAGCTTTTCATCTCTGAGCTTGTGTCATTCTGAGTTAAGAAGGAACTAAACGTCTGCAGAAGACTCGCCTTAAAGCGTCTAATGCTGACAGTAGGAGCAGCAGTAGGTAGTTTATCTGTCTCCTGTGTAATGAGATTTAATTGTTTTATTTTAATGCCTTTATTGTCTTTTATGACCACCAGGTTTTTCCCTAAACGAGTTCCCTTTTATTAAACAAAGTTTATTCGGTGTAACTTCGGTAAAACTCGGGGCCTAATGCCCACTCTGTGATATTTGTTTAAGATTTAATTAGGGGCCAATAAATAATCCAAAGACCATACAGCAAGGCTTTTTTGCCTAACTCAAGTGTGATAATATTTTTGTGCCATGGTTAATAAGATTACAGCCTTTGAATGTGATGTAGGCCTCGTCTGGGTCAATCAGTAACCAATATGACCTACTGCAAACTGTAGAAACATGAGGTTTTAGCATCTCATACCTTCATATAATTGGCAGTGGCACAATTTAAATTCCTTTGTTATAGTTGTTATCATTGTTATTATTATTATTATTTTTAATAAATTGGAAGATGGGTTAATATCGCATATAAGGGGTGAGGTTAACAAATGTAATCAGGTTACATTTTGCCTTTTGTTATGCAGCACACACAGGTAAGTGTGCAGCTCATTAATTAGAAGACAATTTTGCTAAGAACTATGAGAACACAGTCTGTTTGGATTGTAATGGCAATGCATTTTATTTATGTAGTACCTTTCAAAAACAAAGTTACAAAGTGCTTAACAAGATAAGATAAGAAACAGCAAATAAAACATCTAAGAGAAGGCAAAGGTCACTCGACATTTGGCTTAGGAATAAAAGCAGCACAAGGAGATAAAAAGTGAGGAATAAAAAAATTAAAAATAAAACAACAGGTAATTAAAAGCTAGTAGAACGTAGATTGAAATTATAACTAGGAGAAGGCGATTAAACAATTAAGGTGGACAACATCAAAATAAACTTCAAATGGAGGCACGGAAAAAGCCTACTTTGAAAAAATATGTCTTTAAGAAGGATTTAAAAGACAAACGTGAGCTTGCCCATATGGAAAAGAAGTAGTAAAAACATATATGATTTACTCATGAAAGTAGCCACTTTCTCATTACTTTCATATATTTTTTTAGTAAGTATCCAAAACATACAAGTTTCATTATATAATTTTTCAAGGGATCTTATATCTGTTTTCACTCTTGTATGCTTTTCATACAAGTTTCATACAAGACAGATAAAAACTTTATAAGATTTATATACATCTTTTCCATATGGGTGGTGATCTGATCTCCTCAGGATGATTATCACGGTGGGGTGACCAGCTTGGCCGAGGACATTTTTCATTATTTTTTTCTTATTTTCTGTAATAATCCAAAAGCCTACAGACAAATTCTATTGTGTATCAAGGCCGAGGTGTTTTCTAACTTCCTGGTTGGTTAAAAAACAAACAAAAAAAAGGCACTCTATTACAAATGTATTAGCTCTAAAGGTAGTTCATGTATTTGTAGCATTTCAGTGTAATAGAAGGTATTGTAATGTATTCTCGATGAGCATTACATGAGATGAATTATACTACTGTTTATTTTGCTAAATATAAAGCAGTAGATAAGCTTAGCTTTGCATAAAATTTAGATATTGTGGCACACCTGTCTCTGTGCAAAGGTAAGGAAATCTGCCTTCTAGCACCTCTCAAGTTCATGAAATAACTTCCGCACGGGTTGTTTTCACACCTTCACAAAGACTTGCTGTTAGAATAGTAAACAGATATTTCATAAATATGAAGTAAGTTGGTTAAGGAGGAGGGTGTGTTAGCAACATGTGCGTGTCAGTTGTCGGATATCCCCTCGTAGACGATCCAGTTTTTCCTGCTGCTTCTGTGGTGATTGGTGAACATGGAGTCACCAGAGTGGTGCCGTGACAGCTCCACCCTGCACAGCACAGGAAATTGTCACATCCAGGAAAGATAGGGGGGCTTGATGGGAAGCAATGATAGAGAAGCCTTCCTTGAATATGTTCCAGTTTACGGTTACGGGAATTGCACTTCATCGACAGACTGCATTCCCTCAGCTTGAATCCCGCTCTGTGCGGCCTCTGCACAAACGGCTGTGGAAACGCACCTCGCAGGCCTGCGCCAGTGGAAATTTCTATTGATTTGAACTCCGCTCCTTGTTTCCATTAATGTTTGAAATGCGCTGCCGGAAAACTGCTCAGACAAGTCAAGCAGGTGTGTGTGTTTGCTTTGTTGTCTTGTCAGAGCTCAGGTATGCTGACAGGGTTCATGTACATGGTGATATTAAACAAGTCCGCTTTGTTCACTTTTAACTGTATGTCTGCATAGTGAGAACAGAAAACCGACCATGATGATGAAGCAAAACTGTGGGTGACACTGTAGTAGATGAGTAGCTGACATCCCGGACACCTGTATGAGCTTATCTGTGTTAAACAAATTAAATAAAACAGGCAAAAGCAATTTATCTTTTAATGGCTGCTGATTTCTCTCTATTTTCCCCTTTTTGTTATATAACTGCAGCCACTTCAGGTTTAATCATGAGATCACAGACGTGCAATGGTGCCCCTATGTACAGATTTCTGTTATTGACTTAAAGCGCATTGGATCGTTATAGAAGAGCAACTCCAATCAGCAAAATTTGAACTAAGTCAACAACCGTCCACAGTATAAAAAAATAAGAGTTTTACCCTCCATATTTTTCATGTGTTATAGGCTACTTGTTTTTGTTACAATATATGGAGTGTTGGCTATAACCAAATGTTAACTGTGTGGATATTCTTGTGTTGTACTTGATATGTATTTGGGTTTCAGTTTGTAGATTCTGATATTTGTTTTTAGTTTGTCACTGCAATCATCCTGCACCTCATTTCATTGTTGCTACTAGGGCTGCCACAAATGAATATTTTCATAGTCGACTAGTCGGTGATTATTTTTGCGATTAGTTGACTAATCAGATCATCATCCATTCAACGTAAAACGTACAGCTTATTGCACCAGCAGCATCTGCTCTTATATAACTATCATTAGCTTACAGCTTTAAGTGTTTAAGGTATGTGCTAACTAAAAATAAAGTCAAGATGATAGTTTATTAAATTTTAATGAAATTTGCAGATTGTTTCGGTGGAGTTTAATAAACTCAGCCGTCAGCTCCTTGCTATCTAAAATATAACAGGACACCGGAGTAGATTCTCACACTTCTGATAGTTAGTTGTCTGCTTGACGTTTATTCAGCTGTGTAAAAACTATAACTTTAATCTCATCCAAACCCGATTTAGTCAGGAACAAATAAAACACTGAAAAAAGCCAAACAACATTTTTAAGTTATCTACGTGACTTATATATCATGTTTAACCTGAGTAGCGAAAGACAGCGGTGGGTTTGAAAACGATTTGCCGGGAGTCCGGTGTTCTCACGGCTCTAGTTAGCCTAGCCCCCGGCTAGCTATCGAGCTGGTGGGTAACAGACGTCTCCGAAAACGTCGGAGCGCTTTTGAAAATATTTGGCGTCTTGATAAACTGAGCAGATATTTGAGGTTTACACAGCAACATTCTCGGCTGAAAATATGTAAAGCGTTTATTTTGTGACCCAGAAAGAATAATAAGAGTAATATTAAAACTAACTAGCTGCCGCCATTGTTGGAAACTGAGCTGGGCTGCGCTATGAATTCTGGGACACAGTTTCTTCTTCTTTGGTGTTTAACGGCAGCTGGCATCCTTGTACATGCAGTGCTGCCATCTTCTGTTTCAGTCCGTTATTACACTCTTAAATCCTACTACTTATTCCTGCGTCTTTTGTGATCTTACAAAGCTTCAAACGACGCGTCGACTATTAAATCAGTCGTTGACGATTTTGATAGTCGACGTAATCGTGACTAGTCGACTAATCGTGGCAGCCCTAGTTGCTACCTTAGCAAATTTGTTGCTAGATTCAGCCGCTTTGCATAACCATTCACTGGATTTTATATTAGATGAAAAGGACTTGGCAGTAAACAGACAGTAGCTTGCTGTTCTGTCACAACCAACAGAAAAGTCCTCCTCGCACTTTTTTTTTTAATTGGCTTAGCAAGAAAAATAAGGACACATAATGACAGATGCAGAAAATCTTTACCACCTCACACCACAAGACCTTCATTTTCTTTATTTTTAAGCCCCATTTTTTTTCTTTATCGTGGGCTTTTTTACATTTTCTGTTTAATTTAGTGTAATGTTTGGCTTGTTCTATATTTTTATTATACTGTATTGTTGTACGATGTTTTTTTTATGGTTTGGCTGCTGTAAAATAGTAATTTCCTAACTTTTGAGATAAATATATTTCTTATGTTATTGTAACATAAAGCGAGTTCACTTGGTGATTCTGATGTTCTCTCTAAGTGATAATTTTTGCCAAATTAGCAGCAAAGGCTGTGAACACTTATGTACATGTTATAGTTTTGTTTTTTATTTTTTATAAATCTGCGTTAATTTCAAGCAAACTGTTTGTTCATTTTATCTTTATGGGGAATCGCATGTCGAGTTTTGAGGCGAGGCTGTAACATGACAAAATGTGGAGGGACTTTCCAGATGCATGTATGCAGATGCTGTTTAATGGAACAAAAGAGAATACGGTGTAAATAAAATGTAGCCTGGTGATTTTGTGTGTGGGCAGTTTTATACGTGGCATGCTGAACTAAAGTTAGTGTTCCTCAGTCCCTTAAAATCCTGTAGTGCAACATTACAGTTACATTATGAATATATGATTTCAGCCTCAAGGGAGAGCGATGAGGTCATAGAGTTAAACTATTAATAACTGTGTGTGGAAGCCTTTTTGCTGCTGCTGCGCTCTTCTGTTGCAGCACTTTGCATTGCAGCTCACATCTGTTATCAGACTGTGCAGCCGGCCCTTTTGGAGGAGGCCGGCTGGCTCTAATCTCAATGGCCTGGCAAACGGATCCACGCTTCTCCACTAGTACAGAAGGTGTAGGGAGTGCGGCATCGTGTTATTTATTCAAGGCCACGACTTCGGTCTTGTGGTTCGTGACCTTATGCTCTGAACATCAGTTAAAAATATGTGTGGTGTTGTTTTGTTGTGTCCTCTGTGCTCGTGGCTTTCCTGAGAGTGCTCTGCCACTTCTCTTAAGATTATCCGTAGTTATCACATGTGAAACATGTTTTTCCTTAATCCTGTATGATGTCAAGTTTGCAGATGCGAATATTTAGAAAAGAAAGCAGCTGTTGTGTGCACATTATTTTAAAAACACTTTTCTTTTTCTTGTGCAGATGTCCGTACCTGGCTGTTCATCTTTGTCCCGCCATCCCAGTTTTTGCTGTCCTGCTGTTCCTCTTCGTTATGGCCATGCTGCTGAGGACCAGCTTCAGTGACCCCGGGGTGCTACCGAGGGCCCTTCCGGAAGAGGCTACATTCATTGAGATGGAAATTGGTAAGTTACAGGATTTGCGGACAGACACTCTCCACTGCTTCCCTTATAACTTCATGTGAAAAAAGTTTTCACAGGACTCTATGCTGTCCTATGAAAAATTAAGTACACCCTTACTGCAGGTGATTAAATGATCATCAGCAAGTGTGGGTATCTCTGTAAAAGCACAAGATTTGTAAGTCTGCTGGTCTGGAAAATGTCAGGTGTGTGTTTTAACACAATGCCGAGGCTCCCAGTAGTGGACTTTGCAGCAAATTCGCTCCAAGGTCGGACTGTGCAATGCTAACAGAAACTACAAAAAACCCCAAAACAAAGTCCAAGAGCTGCATCTCAGGCCTTAGTCACCGTAGTTAGATATTAAAGTTCATAACAGCCCAATCAGAAAAAGACTGAAGAAGTATGGCTTGTTTGGAAGTGATGCCAAGAGTTAGCTTCTTCTGACTAAAACCACAGCAGCACAGCGTTAGCTTGCATCTGCATAAACCTCAAGACCTCTAGGACTACGTCCTTTAAGGTGACCGACATAGAGATGTTTGGCCATAATGCGCGGTGCAAAGAGTGCCAAAGACCAAACCCAGCACCTCATACCATTTGTGGGCTGGGCACTTGTGGGTAGCATGGCTGAGCGGTCTAAGGTGCTGGATTTAGGCTCTAGTCTCTCTAGAGGCGTGGGTTCGAATCCGCTGCCATTATTGGGGACAGGGATAGCTCATTAGGTAGAGTGTTCACCCCATGATTGGAAGGTCGGGGGTTGAAATCCACTGAACGGCTACTCTGAGGCAAGCTGGATTGGTACTCCTTCGATGATAAATGCAGAGGACTAAACAATTTCCTACAGGATTAATAAAGTATACATTTATTATTATTATTATTATTATTATTATTATTATTATTATTATTATTCTGGAGTCAAATGTGATGCCTTACAGCTAAAGCTGGGCTGAAAGTGGGGCCTTCATCAGGACAAAGACCCCAAGCAGAGCTGCAAATCTACAAGTGAATGGCTGAAGAAGAAATAAAAATCAAGGTGTTGCAATAGCGCGGTCAAAGTTTTGTTTGATCACATTTGATTGAAAGCAATATCACCATTATTACCATCATCTTATCCACATGTTTCTCAGTCTGGACTAAATTGTTTGCAACATGGCTTTGCCCGCTTCTAACAATTGAGAAGAGCTCAGGGAAAAACACAAACACAGGAAACTGTTAAAGGAAACAGTGTTTACATCTACAGAAGAATGTCAACACTCTAGATCAAGAAGATAGAGCAGCGTTTATGTCTTTTAAATACCAGTTTAAATTGCAGCAAATCTTTAACAGACCACATGCTATGCAATTGGGTTTATTTGTACTATTACAAGTAAGTTATCTTGAGCACTACCTGTCACTAGCAAACAATGGAGAGACACGATCAGTGACTAGCTGTGTAGCATTTAGCAGCTAAAGAGCCTCAGGCACAGCTGAAAACTGAAGGCTGAGCCTAAAGAGGAACAAGAACCTGACCTACATTTGGCAGGTGAACACAAACACAACTCCATGTGAACAGTATTGTTGCTAGTGCCAGTGTAGGTGTAGTTGCAGATTTATTTTTATTTTTGGGAATGTTTGAAGAGGCATTATTTGTCACTTATATACGTTGCTAGCACCAGATTGGGACCTTTAAGGATCAATGTGTTGACAGATGGTCTTCTGCATGTTTATGGTTATTTGAGTTACTGTTTCCGTACTATCGCCTTGAAGGAGTCTGGCCATTGTCCTCTGACATAAATGTGGTATTTATGCCCGAAAAACTGCTGCTCTCTTTTTCAGGGGGTCATTCTTTGTTGTACAGATGTTCATACAGGAACATCAGCAGTTTCTGAAATACTCAGAGCGCCCACTCTGGTATCAACGACCACGCCACTTTCAAAGTCACTTAAAAAAATCGTAATTACCCATTCTGGTGCTAGACCTTGTAACCAGGTCTACCCCTCTGCACTGGAATTCCTGCTGTGTGATTGACTAGATATTGAACAGGTGTATTCTGGTATCTTTTCAAACCTTTGGCTTTTGACACAAATTTCAAAAATACAGCAGCTACGTGATTGTAAAGTTTTTATTATTTAAAAAAAACCAAAGTAATAAATAGTAAAAAGTAGCATGTGACCTCACCTTGCCAGGTGTGGCAGTCCAGCGCCTGCCCTTGTAAGCAGAGCTATTCAGTATCAGTGCTGATAATGCCATAGCCACACGTCTCTTATTTAGATACATTTAAATGTTTAGTCAGCGACGTGTCTAGTGGTTATTGCAGCTCAGGTGCTTTTACATCGTTGCACACAGCGGCACATGTCTGTGTGTCAAAGGACACCCACAGGTGTGGATTGCAAACTAGGTGGAAGTAGTTAAAATAAAAGTATTTAGGAGGGATAAAATATTTCACGTGGCAGCACGGTGGTTAGCATTGTTGCTGCACAGCAAGAAGGTCCTGAGTTCAATTCCACCATCAGGCCGGGGTCTTTCTGTGTGGAGTTTGCATGTTCTCCCCGTGTTTGTGTGGGTTCCCTCCGGGTACTCCGGCTTCCTCCCACCGTCCAAAGACATGCAGCTTGTGGGGATAGGTTAATTGGATAATCCAAATTGCCACTAGGTGTGAATGTGCGAATGAATGTGAGTGCGAATGATTGTCTGTCCCTGTGTGTTGGCCCTGCGACAGACTGGCGACCTGTCCAGGATGGACCCCGCCTCTCGCCCTATGACAGCTGGGATAGGCTCCAGTGCCCCCCGCGACCCTGAAAAGGATAAGCGGAAGCGAATGGATGGAGGGATAGAAAATATTTCACTATATATGTTTGCTAAACAGTGAGCAGACAGCCTCAATCTGCTGGTTTATTTATTCTTGTTATACTTTAGATTGCTAAAAGTTGGGTGTGCTCATCCACAAATGTAGAGCTTAGTTTAAAATACAGTTTTTCACAGCATCCAAAACATACAACACTCTTAGAAAAGAGAAATTGCCCTTTGTTCTTTATGATTTTCATGCTGCTATATTTGTTTAGTATCCAGTGCTCTCTCTTTGCCTCCCTCCCTGTGTGGCTGCTCAATGTTCTTTGTCTCTGTTAAAGATTCACAGCATCCTTCAGCCAGCATGCGTGTTCCCTCGCTCTGTGTACGGAACATGGGCGTGGACCGGCCTCTTTTGAGGCTTATAAAAAAGGCTAGGGCACTCGGCTCTCTGGGATTGGGTTAGCTGGCATCAAGTGCTGCTGTCATCATGACCGTGACTCATCGTGCTCGTTCGATGATGCTGATGGAGAACCTGAAACGCATGCATGTTTGTGCTGTAGCTCTGAAACAATTAGTCAAAGGATGGAAAATTCACTGCCTGTTTAAGTGATCTATTACTCACTTGAGTCATTTCTTTACGCAACAATACCACATCGATCCTCTCGGGATGTTTCGTCGCTTTAATTTGTCTTGAGTGACAAAAACCAAATAATTTACTGGGTGGTTCATATTCAGTTTTTATTATTATTTTTTTCTCTCTCAGGGAACAATTGTGATTTTTACATTTCAGATTGAATAGACAAGTTATAAAATGTTAATTAGTGAGCTTTCGAGGTGCAGGGACGTGGCGTTTGAGTTGTTGATAGTTGCTACCCTGTGTTTCAGTCTTTATAGCATCACAAACAAGCATGTTTGTGATAGTTTCATTTCAAATATGCTGCCAGCCGTATCAGTTTCCTTTAACCTGAGGTAAAAAATAATTTCTGTACTTCCAAAAAGGTAAATCTGTACCTTTAAATAACCTCACTGGACATCCTCTCTTTTGCAGCAGACTTGCTTTATGTTTTCTTTGACCTTGTCTGTATCCTCTCACAGCATTCCCAAAGCCTTCTACCTTTCCACATAAGACTTCTCGGCAACCTTCTTCAAATATGAAGCTATTATTGACATAAACACTATTTAAGCAGAACACATGACCGCATTATGCCAGCTTAGTTTGTTACCAACTTCATCAGTTCACACCTTCAGATATTAAACAGTATGTTTTTATGTGTTAGGATAGCTGTTGTAAGCGTGGGAGTGCTAAAAGCCAGTCGAGCGAGCAAGCGGGGATGTTAAAGAAGCCTCTGCAGCCCTGATGCTCTGTCCCTTCTGCCTGTTAGCAGCCGTCCCCGGGGGGAAAGCTAATACGAGGAGCGGCATCTTCTCGGAATATATAATGCCACGAGCAGATTGAGCTTTGCTACCCAAGGGAGTGGCATCATTCCCTGTGAGTGGTGACTCATAAATTTATTCTTCACTACTTTATCCTGAAAGCCACTAAATCCCACCTTCTGTGGGTGCATGATGGCAAGTATTTGTTGCTGTCACAATCTATGAATTTATATCCCAGGGATGTTTTTAATAGACGCCTGAAAATGTGCTCGTTTCACTGATTTATTCGTGCAGAAACTGCTTTGTTTTACTTAAGAGATCTTCATTTAGGACTCTATACAAATGATAAGTATGCATTTTAGGCTTTTTCCCCTTAGCATCTCTGAACACTTTCTCAAACCCAGATAATTTCATTTCCACAGAAAGCACTTTTAAAAAAAAAATCTTAATGAATCCCCAGGAAGTCAAATGAGTACGCTTTCTCTTTTCCATTAACTCCACATTCACGCCTGTCCACTGCGGCATGCTAATGGTAGATTTCTTCCTCGCAGCTACTCTGCGGGGTTATTCAACTGTGTTATCATCGGCTTGCACGTATGATCTCCAGATCCCGGAGTGTAAGATAATCAGAAGCATCCAAATTGTCACAAACAAACAGTATGTCAGAATTCATTTGTTTGATAGCTGCTGTGCAGACATGAGATTACTGTGAAATATGGCCGTTCCAGTGATGGGAAGCTGTCCAAATGGAGAAGGATATGGTGCTTTATAGTTGCAAATAAAAAATATTGACAGTTAAACAGCCCACCTATACTGTACTGAGGGACAGTTGTTGGTGAATGACATCCTCGAGGTTCAGCTGTCGTGATTTATGTCACTAATTCTCACATTAGAGCTCCTGTCCAATGCAGAAATCATGTTTAATATCTTTAACGCTGTCTGAGGATTTCATTTGTTGCTGTTGTGCTGACTGTGATTAAATATGATCTCTTAGAGTAATTTATATATATTACGTCATCCACATCGATTTAATGTTTTTCTGTTCGCTTCCACAGAGGCCGCCAATGGGAACGTCCCCGCAGGGCAGCGACCCCCGCCCCGAATCCGCAACGTTCAGATCAATAATCAGATCGTCAAGCTCAAGTACTGCTACACGTGCAAGATCTTCCGACCACCTCGAGCGTCCCACTGCAGCATCTGCGACAACTGCGTCGGTAAGAAGTCTCATCTGATGTGCCGTCGTTTGTTACGCTGCTCAGAAAGGCTTCACAAAGGGAGAAAGATGAGATGGGTTTATTTCAGGCGCGCAGAAATAGAAAGGTGAGCAAGGAGAAAAATAGCTCGCTGACACGCTGGCGATTACTGATGCCTCGTCCTTAATTACCTCCGTGCATTTGTTTGTCACGGTGGAAAAAAGAGATGTTAGCTTTATAAATATACGCAGAAGCGGACAGGGTGCAAAAGTTTTAGAAAAACATTCGTATTTTTTTAGAATGCCCTTTAAGTTTTGAAGGCCGTGAATTTGTGGTGCATTGTGATGCTTTGTGATGCTTTCTCACAGCCCTGCAGATTAGCAGTGATTCGGTAGCCGATGAATGAAGAATGTGTTTGAAGGGAGCGTAGACTCACAGGCGACGAGAGAGGAGACAGTGGAGGCTCAGTGAGGAAATAACTGCTCAGTCATTGTGAACACTGGTTCATCTGTGTCCACCTGCTGTAAACACACACACACTCCCAGCGCTAGCATTACACAACTGCATTCCTGTGACCCTCTTTTACTGCAGAGGTTTTTGTTCCCTCCTCACCTTAACTTTGCTCAAACTGATGAAAGTCTCAGAGAGAAAACAGCCACTCCGCTATTATAAGATGCAAATGCACAGTTTTGTAGTCCTGCACATAAAGTCTGGGGTAAAGGTGTTGATCTCTGAATAATTGCACATATTTTATTCAGCGACTCACGCTGCAAAAAGAAAAAGAATATGTGAGACTTTTAATCAAGTTTAAGTGCTTATAGATTTATTATGGAGTGAACAGTGTGCACTCCATATGCAACCTGCAAATCTGGGGCAATCAAAGTAAACACAATCTGCATAAATGGAAGCTGATGTTTGTCCATATGAAATGGTCTTTTTACACTTGTTTGCTGTTTTGTTTGCATCCCAATAACTGCTAAAATCTTTTACCTGAGCTACTTTTCTGTCTGCTTATATCGTCTTTGGGTTTCAGTAGGGATGCATCTATATATCACTTTGGCCAGTTTGTTAGGTACACCTGTTCAACTGCTTGTTGACATAAATATCAAATAAGCCGTCACGTGGCGGCACCACGATGCTTTCATCTATTAGAGAATGGTCAAAATGAGCTGTGGAGGTTCAAACTGAGATGAGGCAATTAATAAAGGCGATTTAAGGTCAGAGAATGAGAAAATATAGAAGTTCTCTTTGCATAAATGACTTATGGATAAGTGACTTATAGTCTTGCCAGAGGTCAGGGGAGAGTGTTTCACGCTGACAGGAAGGCAGCAGTAACTCAAATAACTAATAATTACAATCAAGGTATGCAGAAGAACCACTCTGAAAACACAACTCATTGAGCCTTGAAGCAGACGGGCTACAGCAGCAGAAGAACACACTGGGTGCTGCTCCTGTCAGCTAAGAACAGGATACCGAGGCAACAATTTGCACAGGCAAACCAAAGCTGGGCAGGACAAGACTGGAAAAACATTGGCACAATTTCTGCTTTGATATTTAGATGATATGCTCAGAGTTTGGTTAAATGACATGAAAGCATGGATCCATCCTGCCGATCCAACAGAGCACCTTTGGAATATGGTGAAATGGGAGATTTAGGATTTGTGCTAATGTAACAGATAGACAGTGTTGGGGAGTAACGCAATACATGTACCGCTGTTACGTATTTAAAATACAAAATATGAGTAACTGTATTCCGTTACAGTTACTGTTTAAAAAGGTGGTATTTAGAATACAGTTACTTTGTTGAAATAAATGGATTACACGGCGGTACTTCCCTGTTTCATATTGTGGCGGGTCAGGACTGTTTGGGTTTTGTTTGACAGCTACGTCCTGTTGTTCCAGGCGGCAGTGTTACGGTTGCCATGGTTACAGGGTGCCGCTCTCTCTCTGCGTGTTTCCTGGGTGAGAGAGCAGCTTTTTGTTGTTGTTGTGCTAAGCTAACAGGCAGAATGCTACAGGTATTAGCTCTAAAGAATGTAGCATCATGGGCAGTGTAGTCCGTGCTGCAGGGAGAATGGACTGTCATACCCGTTATGTGTCTGTGAGCGAGGGAGGGAGAAAAAGGAAAAGTACGAGCTGTCATCGAGCAGAAACGGGAGCTGGAAGCATGTAAATATAATAATAACCACTGCAGCCAAGAAGAGAGCCTGACGAGCCCAGTTGTAAGTAAGCTATTAAGACTCGACTGTACACCGTGTTCGTGTTTTCCTCTGAAACAATAAGTTCTGTTGGAGCAGCCTTTCAACTCCTCTCTCTGTCTCTCGCTAGCAAAGTTGACCCAGACAACAAAGTAAAGCTAGTTTTCAGCTACGAGCCGACACAGAACCCACCGTATTAGCCAGAGGTCCCTTTACTACGGTTCGGAGCCGCGGACCTTCAGTAACAGTAATAAATCACAGCAATAGTACATTCATGTAGTTGTAAACAGCATGATAATATATTAAGTAATCCAAAGTATTCAGAATACGTTACTCTCATTGAGTAATGTAACGGAATACGTTACAGAATACATTTTGGGGCATGTATTCTGTAATCTGTAATGGAATACATTTTAAAAGTAACCTTCCCAACACTGCAGATAGACTATTTACCATCTTAGATTAGCTGAGGTTTTTTGGTTTTAGTGGGTAAAAAATCTGACCAAGTTCTAGAGTGAAAGTTTTGAGATCACCACAAACATTAGTTTTCATCCTCTGTGCGTCTGTACTAAATTTCATGAATATTCCTCCATTACGAGTTAAGATATTTCAGTGAGAGTCATGCTACTCATATGCGTTTTATACACTCCTATCATTCCTTTCCAGCTCGTTGCTTTACATTTAATATAGATGTGAACATAAATTTTGAAAATTGAAGTATTACCTCTTTAGCGACTACTTGATCCCATCATCTTGGCTCAACATTTACATTGTGTTCCATAAATATAACAATCATCCACGGGTCCGCTTGAATCTACAAACCGGTTCACATCCTGTCTGTTTGCCTCCGTGTTTACTTGATATTGTTGTGAAACTTCATCTGGGGATTGCAGCGGTGTCGGCTGCGGAGGAAAGTGTAAAGTAAGATGTTTACTTTCATTGTCCGTTTGACCCTGCCCTGCTTTCATATGGCTCTCCTCCAGCTGATAGAGGAGCAGCAGCAAAGAGGAAGCGATCACTATATTTAGATTCAGAAGCTGATGCATAAAGCAGCCTTTGACTGAAAGACTGTTATTGAAATTTGTGTATTTTTAACATTCTTTTGATTCCCAAAATTGTCTACTCTCCAAGAAGGCTTGTTTTTCAGATTCTGGAACATTTTACATATTTATAGTTCCCCTTTTGTTCTTTCTTTTCTTTCTTTTCCTCAGACCGTTTTGATCACCACTGTCCATGGGTGGGCAACTGCGTGGGCAAGAGAAACTACAGATACTTCTACCTGTTCACCCTGTCACTCTCCCTGCTCACCATTTATATCTTCACCTTTGACATCGTCCACGTGGTCATGCGTAAGTATCCTGTCATTCAACTGGCCAATCAGAGAGAACACATGAGCCTAATCTGTAGCCACACCACATCATCCTGCTTCCTTCTTTTGCTGAACATAGGATGAGACAGACAAACTGAAAGAGTATTTCCTCATATGGATGATAAGCTCTGGGTTTATTACCTTAATAACAATAATGACCTTGTAATTTCTGCTTCCCTGTCCACAGGCTCAATGAACGGTGGCTTTTTGAACACTTTGAAGGAAACACCTGGAACATATCCTTTAAAACTGAGTGTGTGGGTGATATGTTTGCTGGATTTTTATGAACACCAAAAACTGTGCAGCCTTTGCCCAACCTTAGCATAGTTAAGCATAAGTTAACAGAACTCTCATTACTTGAATGACAAAAACTCATCCTGCAATTGAAGATAAGTCGCTAAACTGTGACAAATAAAAAGAAAAAAATTACAACTTGCTCATATTTTGCACAGACCCTTCTGCAAGATTCTCATTATAAAATAATTCACCTGGAAACACTCTAAAATCGTCCTGAGACAGTGGCATCAGGCCACACACGGAGATAATCTTAGGCTTGTTAGTTACCTAGCTACTGCTCATTAAAAACTGCAGATTTATTGATGAGAGGCAAGAAATGATAAGTGTCTGTTTATCTGCCTTTTCTCATGTTACAGAAATATTAGAAATTTTAATGGAAAACAATTTTTAAAGTCGTTGCACATTTCATGGATTAAAATTTTAATTAAGTTGTTTCTAAATAGTCTTATTTTTTCCTCCTTTTTGCACAGTTAGAAGGTAAAGCCGCTTCTTTCATCGCTCTTTGTTCTCCCACTGACATTCACTGCCTTTAACCATGTTATGTAACTTTTTGCTACGCTGTCCGCGGTTTAATCAGTAACCTCGAGTCAGCCAGAAACATCTGTTACTGTTTTCTTAACTGGAGCTCACTGTGCTGGAGGTGCTGGTGTGTTTCTTCACCCTGTGGTCAGTGGTGGGACTGACTGGCTTCCATACCTACCTGATCTCTCTCAACCAGACCACCAACGAGGATGTAAGTACTTGTTGAATAACTGCTTGGGTCTACAGTTCATTTTGGTTCGAGCCGTGAGGCACAGGTGCTGCATCATGGCTTCTGCAACTCAATCTCAGTTAGTCCGTTCTTTATTATTTATTATTATTTATTGTTTTCATAAAAAATGAAGATGGAAAATGACAGATGAACCCCTGAAATAATTAGGCAGCGATTGCTTCATGAGCGCACATACAACATTGGTTCCCCTGTACCCATAAAAGACTAAAACAACTGAGAGTGAGAAAACTGGGAACTCTGCATGCTCATATGGTTCGACGTTTCAGTCACAAGGCAGGTCCCAGCTAAAGCATCTCTTGCTCTGTCATCTTTTTTCACTCAAACGGAGACCGTAATTTGCAAAGTAACATCATGTAAGATGAGACGAGACAGTCTGGGACATTCACAGCAGTAGAGTGGACCGAGCAGGAATAAATAGGTGCAGCATAATCTAACAACAGAAATACTATATAAAAACAACTAGAAGGAATATGTACGCTCTAAAAAGCAGAAGAAATATATGCATTAATAATAATAATACAACTGACATTTTAGATGCCTCGTAGCAGCAAAAATTGAATGTTTCAGTGCAGTGGCTGCATGTTAATAGCAGCAAATACTGAGTATCACACATGTGTACCTTTAGTGAGTCTGACAGCACCTGGGTGAAAATACCTCCCAATTCTCGCCTTCACACTGTCACTGAAGGAGTTGCTCATAGCTGTCAGAGTGACTTGAATGGGGTGGGAGGTGTTGTTTGACGTGCGATGACAGTTTAGCCATCATTCTCCTGTCACTCATTACCTCTACTCGACCACTGACTCCATTCACACTTGAAGTTGGTTATTGAGGCCACACAGTCATTAGGAAAGTGTTTACTGAGGCGGTCCTGCAGACATCTCTGCAGCTGAGTTATTTTGAACCAAAGAAGTGACACACTGCAAGTCATCACAAGAATACAGATTGAGCTTTGTCCATCGTTTATGTACAGTCTATTCTGGTTATAGACAATTATCTCATTTATTTTATTTTTCCAAGTTTTCTGCAACTATACTCTGATTCTTCAAACTTTATTTTCCGTCACATAACAACAGAAATTGATATTTGGCAGAATTCAGTGAGCTGCCTACTCTGTAGGCTGCATTCGCCAAGCTGATCCTACACAGTGTTTCGAGCATCAGTTTTAGTGTTCGAGTGGGTTTCATAGACTTTAGCCCAAGTGAACCGCTGCTCAGACCAGTTTACGTTTACATTTCATTAAATCCACATGTGGCTTAACACATCTGGTCAAGCTGCATCTGGATTAACACAGAGACACGTTTACTCGTCTCTGTGTGTTTCTTTGCAGCCTTCTCATTGTTGGAGGAACGTGTACGACTATTTCAGCTCAGGAAGGCGATAATACAGCTAAAGCTGTTTGTTACCTGCCAGAAACCCGCGAGGGGAATATGGAGAGGCGTTTATTCTCAGTTCTTTAATGCCCCATTAGGAGCACTGAAATGCTTCGGGGTTGAACAAAGTCCAACCCCACTGACCAATAATAGAGATGAAGATAAACGCACATATTACAGTAATGCTCCTATTTTTAAGAGTGATGGGTTAGATGTGTTTTCTGGTGAGGTCTTGGTTTATATCTTGAAGGTAATGGTCAGGTGGATACATCATTAGGATAAATCTCAGTTTTAGCAACATTGTGATCGGGCAGATTGGCTTCCTGTGGCTGTAAAGATAAACATGCATCACCGTGGTCCAACACTGCAATTTCTAAGACCAGAGCGCTGTTACCTTGACAACAGCTCCTCCTCGTTCAGCGCTGAAGGACAGAGGGCTGGTAAACTGTAGCTCATTAAAACAAGGTTGGTATATTGTAAACAAAAGAAAAGCAAATAAAGTGTCTGACGACCAACAGAAAGAAAACAGAGACATAAAAAAAATGAGATATTAACTCGCTCTCATTTAAGAGATTGTACACACAGAATTCACCAGCTTGTTTGTTATTTTTCTGTAAAGGTTAATTATTTTTTATCTAAATCAGGAACACTGAGACAGAAAACCACCAGCAGGAGCAGCTTATTCTGCTCCGACTCTCAGCCATGCGACAAATTGTTTGCAGTTGGACTCCTCTCAGCCAACCAGCAGGCCGACGGAGCGTAATGATCTAAAAATATGCACGAAAAGCTTCTGTACTTAATAAAAGCACTGACAAAATGAAGCTGAAATAAGTCGAAAACAGACGCGCCGGTCTCTTTCTCCCAGCTTGCCAACTACATTTAGAAAAAGCTTCTCCGGCTGAATGAGGAGGAAAAAAGTATTGATTGGTTGGCCACATTAGCACGGAGTCGTTATTTAGTCACTGCACACAGAAACACAGAGTCAGGCTGATGCGAAGCAGATGATGAGCGGCGGACGTGCAGGTGGATGAATTCACAGAGGGAGTAATTTGTGTTGTGTGTGTGTGTAAATATACTGACATTAAACAGCACGTATTCTTTAAAGGAGGCTTTGTTAGCCCAGATCTAACTGCAGAGGCTCTGACGAGAAGCAGAAGCAGCAGCAGCATCGATGTGGTGGGAGGTTCTAGATGGCTGAAAGCAAGAGAGTGCACTCATACTTTGTTGTAATGATTAATTTATAATTCCCCTTCTTCTTTCCTGTGGGATGGCTGGCCTCATTTTTTCCCCATTTAATCTGTAATGAAGCAGTGGAAGGTGCACCTAAAACGTGTAACGTTGCTTCAGGAGTTGAAGCAATAGCTGTCAGCCCAGCTGTTTCAATATCTGCGATCGGGCTAATAATAGATGCATCGATACCTGCAGGGGCCGGGCACGGCGCCAGAAACACTGCTGTGGCAGAGACGAGGAGGGGGAGTGAGAGGAGAGAGGGAGGAGAAGGCGAACGGGGGGAGGAAGGCACCTTGAGCGTTATGGTTGCTCTGGTCTCCCCGTAGGACGACACATGCTCGATGAAGTGTGTCACACATGCAGACACACGGAGGCGTGTGTGAGGCGCCTCGTGTGCAGGCTCCTGACCTACATCTATGACACCTAGAATGAAGCTTTTTGTGCGTCCTGCTGGAGGGTCAGGGAGTGCGTGCTATGCTGCGAACAGAGACGAGCCTTTAAAACGATCACAGATGCACTCAGTCTGCTTTATCTACGTTTCCTGTTTTTAAAAAAATCGAATCTAATGTGGCTCTAATGCAAAATCTGCAAATAACTGTTGTCCACGTTGAAGGTCATTGGATTATAATGGAAATATTTGTTTTCTATTTTGTGTATTTTATTTTATGATGTTGTGTAACTGTGCTAGATTTATTCACACGAGAATTTTTTTTTAAAATCTGCACTCATTGCACTTTTTGTTATTAAATGCAGTGACACGCTTGATCACTGCAGAGATGACAGTATAATATAAAGTTAACTATTTAACCCCAAAATAATTTATTTAAATAAAACATGGAATCATCTACAGTTTAAAGAAAAGATGTCTGAAAAGTGAAGAAGTGTCTTAAACCTGCTGTCTTTCTACCAGCCAGCAGGGGGGGTGATTCCTGTGGTTCCAAAAATGAGCTGTATTAATGTATTAAAAGTATCTAATAGCTTGTTTCAGGTCTTATTTAATGGAAAATTATGTTAATTTTGGAGCTAAATAGACTATAAACTTGTGCATGATTAAGGTCCAGGTTTCTCCTATATATGAAAGCAGTGTCCTTGATTTCTTCTTTCAGGTATTTAAAAGAAATTTGTTTTAAAATCTGTCTTTGCAAGAAATATTCCTAAAGATCCTAAAAATTATAGGCGGTGTCAATAAAATGAAGCACAGATTTGTATTTGTATTAAAAAAAACAGCTATATATGCATAGCATGGCATATATGCATAAGTAAAATAATGTTTTAACCCTTTAATCCACAAAAAAGCTGCTGTGTAGAGGTTTTATTGCAGAATAAAACCTCAGTATGAACTCAGATTTTTAATGAATGAATAAAGTGGTTCTAATCTTCCACTGCCCTGCCTGTTTGTACCCATCAGCACATAGATTTCCCAGTAAATCAGTATTCATTAACTCCTGACAAGCTAGATTTTAGTGGGTCAAACCCAACACTGTGGGGATGACTTCTATAAATGGAAGTATGCTTTTGAATAAGGTATAAGCACAGGGAAAATCTTCATGAAAGAAAAGTGAGTGCTACTGCGGATGATTGATAGTTTGGCAGGGTTTGCTTCTTCACTGATTTATGTTGTGGTGAATTTTGTTTTGCATAGATTAAAGGATCCTGGTCGGGAAAGAACCGAGGCCAGAACCCTTACAGCCACAAGAACATCATCAAAAACTGCTGTGAGGTGCTGTGTGGCCCGACATACCCGAGGTAACTGCTTATTGTATCTTAGCCTCACAGTTTTTGGTTTTTTTTGGTCATTTTGTCACTGCGAGACTGTTTCCCGCACTGTTGTCTGAGCTTGGTGGCATTGCTTTGTTTTGGTGACTAATGAGCAGTAAGTGAATGATTGCTTCGTCTCACCCTACAGCGTGTTGGACAGAAGAGGACTACTGCAGGAGGATACACTCATTTCCTCCAGCAACCCCGTGCCACAAACTACGGTAAGTGCCCACAAACACACACATGCACTCTTTCTCATTGTAGTCTCCTCATTCAGACACACAGATTCGTGAGTGGATGGAGGCTGCAAAGCACAGAATAATGAATATAGAGCAGACATAAAACAGTTGAAACCACTTAGAATTGAAAGAAGAAAGGAGGTGTGTGTGTGTCGGTGTCAGAGAAGGGCCATTTTGTGCCTCTTCTTAGCATACAGATGCTGGCGTTTTGCATTCACTTGTGTTTGTTCCACTACTTTAAATGCGAACAGGACCACTATAGTCAGGATTATTTCCATCTGCAGTAATTTATATTGGGTATTATAGCTCTGTTCTGGGACCTCCTCGCTCTTTTATGTACAAAAATGGAGCAGCAAGACCTGCACAGAATAGAACAGGTATTAGTGAAAATAAATAAGGCACTGGTTAAGCCAAATACAGCATGAAAGCTGGAGATGAAGTGCAAGTGGGTCACAAAGTGGCTTGCAGATGCACAGCAGCTGAGGACCGGTGAAAGCCACTTAAACAGCGCAGCCTGTGTAAGATTTGTTTGTATGTGTGGACGGGTATCAGCTGAACTATTAGCGAACATGTGCTTTCACTGAGATCACGTGATCAGCTGGGATTGAGGCCGAGCTTGACTTCAAGATCTGCTTTTTACTTTTCGATATATTTTGTTGGATAATGTAGGACAGTGGAGAGAAAATGGGAAAGACCAGGGAAAGGTGCACAACAAATGGCCACCTGCTTAAACGAACACTATACAGAGCAGCCATTTAAGTCTTGGAAATGTTAAAGTTAAAGTGAAAAATCCTGTAACTGTCGCTGTGTCCATGCATGGTGGTTTAATACTTTTCTAGTTGTTCTGCAAACAATAATTGCATTTTTGGAAGTGCACTTACTTTTAAATCTAAAAACTTTTAGATCTTTTCTGTGCCTATATGGGTTCTCTGCAGGCATTCCTGCTTTCTTGCACAGTCCAAACACATGATTTGGTTGTTTGCATCACCGTGCTAGCCCTGTGGTGGATTGGCAGCCTGTCCAGGTTGTCCTGTCACCCTTCCTGTGACAGATGAGATGGGCTCCAGCCTCCCTGTGACCCTGAATTGAATATGCACTTGGATGATTAGTGTGTTTTGCTGCATATGAAATCATGTCTACTATATAATAAATGTGTTCTGAGATCTCATGTCAGGTTTTGTATTGTTGATTGTCATTTATGCTTAGAAATATCTACTTATATATGCTTAGAGTTTTATAATTAGTTTTAGATTGGTAGAAGTTTGATCCTTAATAAACTTTGTGTGCATTCCAGAGCACTCTGGGAGCATGGGAGAGGTCGTACCTTCTCTTATTGTTTTATGGTAGGATAAACGTGGCTATATCTGTTTTAGTCTAAGTGCCTTTTGTTTAGATGAACTGTTGGACTTCCAGACCAGCAGGTTTAGGGAAGTCATTTATGGGGTCACACTCTGACCCCCCCACACACACAGGCAAGGTACTCTTTGTTTGTATGTAGACGTCGTATGTTAATGAAGCTATGTATATTCATGTAACCTCAATAAAAGAGCAGTGTTATGGGGAAGCGGATGAGAGCGACTGGGGTCAAGCGAAGGAACGGCGTTTGTCGTGGTTCTCTCCCTCATGCATGAGAAACATGAAGAACTTTGCCTACTTGGTGTTTAATGCTTTTCGCTGTGTAGTTGAATTGTCCTTAACGTTCCAGCGAATAGGTTTGTAGCATAAACCTATCATCTCAAAATGGACATCGAAACAAATACATAGTGTTCAAAAAGATCTCGATGAAGTACTCAAGTTGAAAAATCTTTACTGGCATACATTGTGTTGAGAGCAAAATGATGTGACAGCGGTCAGTGGAAACCCAAATCACCAAGCCCTTTGAGGGATGGATTCAAAATTACACCAAAAATCAAAGTTAAGATTGTTGAAGTTATCGTTTTTGATAAAGGAATTAGTTCCAGCAAAGGAGAAGAAGAATCACAAAGAGATTTTTTATAAATTATATAGTTTTAAAAATGGTACTAAAGAGGAAATCCACAGCTTGAACTGGAAGTAAACCAATAAATGATCCAGCAGTACTCAAGCACTTCATGGCATTGGGGAGGTGTCTTCTCTGTGAGCTTTTTCAGGTTTTATTCTTTTACATTGATATTTCTACATTTATTTTATTATCTGACTGATTTTAACTGAGTTCGGAAAATGTGACGAGGCACACGTTTGTTCATCAAGTAAGCATCAGCATGTGAATCCGATTCTGCTGACCATCTCTGCTCGGCAACTGTCAGTCAAAGCTGATTCAAACATACTCACACAGCCCAGAATAAGCTGTTACTGAAGTACCAATAAAATAAAACACAACTTTCAACTTTGAATTTGACTTCAGTCTTTAAAAAAACAAAAGCTGAGCCAAAGGAAGTCAGTACAATATCAGTAACGCGTGACCTGTTGGTACTCTGTCGTCACTGAGCTGAACTTTAAGTGGTGATTTTAGCCGTTTTTCCACTGGAAACGAGCGTCAGCCGACAATGTTTTGATGGAATGACTCAGTGTATTGCTGCTATTGCTTCATTACAATCTGTTGTGATGGCAATAACGACCTCTGTTGTACTCGGTCTTACCACAAAGGCTTCTGAGTGCTTTAGTGGGTGTTTTTATGTCGCAGCATCACAGTTGAGCGAGACGCAGGCACAAAACCTGCAGGTGTGCAGCTCGGATCAAAATGAAGGCGGCATTCAGAGTTGGGTGGGGTACAAAACACGAGTTCAGAGCACACCGTTTTATCTTTTTGTTTTTTTAATTTAGCAACTCTCCATCTCTTCCTCATATAGAAAATGTAAATGTGATAATAGTATATGAATTTCTAATATAAAAGGAGCGACTGCGTTGTCTCCACCCAGTCTGGAACAAAAGATTCGCCTGTTTTATGTTCTACTTCCTGTTAATCATCTGATTCAGATCAGTTTGTCGTTACTGCATCTTTTCAGCGTGCTGTCCTCCAGGGAAGAGAATTGCACATCAATTCCAGTTAATAGCTGCTACGAAATTGGGGGTTGCTGTCAAACCAGTGGCAGTGAGGCTTTTGCACACCCAAGTCAAGTGCAAGTCTCACTTTATTCTAACTCAAAATAATATTACAGTATTGACATAATAAGTATGATAACACCACTGATTGCAGCAATATTGGCACTGCTATAAACCCCACATTTTCAGTGACCATGTCCACTGTCCTCTACCTACAGAAAACCACAGCTCCGCTCATCCCCAACGAGCACACACCTGATGATGCCAAGCCGAGCATTGCTGCCTCTGCGGAGAAGAGCGCCTCCCCGAAAGAGGAGCACCCCGCAGCTACGAAAGTCCCACCCCTGGCTTCACCCGAGACTGATGCAGAGGCTTCCATCACCAAGGAAAGGGCCCATTAGCTGCATTAGAGGGCAGCTCTCATCGGGGCTGCTCCTCCAGCATCCTGCCTGGTCAGGAACTGAAGCATTAATAATCAATGTCTGACTACTGCGAGGAGGACTCAGTTATTCTCCGACTCCTGCCCATCAATCCCTCAGAAGAGCGGAGATTTTGCTGCAGCTCCTCCTCTTCCCTGCTTTTTCTCACTGGTAGCTGCAGAGGAGTTTGATTGACGTTCGCTCCTGCAGGAGAAGTAATTAAATGGAAAGTCAGCAGCTTCCCGTCTCCTGAACACTGCATGGAAAAAAAAAAACGCATAGGGGGAAAAAAGCTGCTGGGGTGCCGCAGAAAGACACTCCCCAAGCTCTCGACGGCCCCACAGTTCACCCGTGGGCTTCCTCTGACTGTCAGTACTCAAGTATGTTTATATTTAAAATAGCGTAATGACATTTATTATAAGAGGCCAGTTCAAATATCCTTGCAAGTCTCTGGCAAAAACAGAAGCTATCACTTCTGGACATGTGTACAACTTCATACATACAGTCAGTTTATGTTGTGCATACATTACACGCCCTATGCAAACCACGAGAAGGCTGGAGAAGCAGCTTGGAGAAGAGTGTGGTGATGAAGGGTTTCTCCTTTCAGTCAGAGCTCCTGATGTCCAGGCGGCAGGAGAACGTGTGAATCCTTAGCTGAGAAATTCATTTAAGGCTCCTTCCAGGCAAAGTCTACCTTGTACTCTGATACTGCTGCATTCAAGTACTGGTGTCACTGATGTGCATCTTTTCTTAACAAAGTGATCTCATCCAGACCAACGCCTGTCCTTTCATTTTTTACGTTATTTTCTTTTTTTATCTAATCGAGGATGTAGTGTGCCATCGGCGCTCTGAAACAGATGAGTCACGCACATTTAAAGTCTCATACGTGAGAAAAGGCCTGATGAGCGTAGAGACACTCGTAGTACCAGTGCCTTAATGTAACGGTTGCATCCATCTGTAGCAGCTGAGGTTCACCAACAGAGGAGCCCTTCAAATCATTAATCCAGTGCTAACCTGTGGAGGTGATATAAAGGAAAAAGCATGAATCTTCTACTTAACACTACGATTTTTATGTTGTTGACAAACTGTGAATTTTCCAAATCTGAGAAGGAATAATCGCTATTTAGCTGAAAGGATCACAGAGACCTGTGAGTTTATGTTGCTGCGTTTTAAAATATCGCAGGTCACTGAAAAGGAGCTTGTGAGTAATAAACAACTAAGCAAAGCCATCTTTTAACTGCAGGTTGCTTCAGCAGCGATAGATGTGCTGAAAACTCAGCTGCTGGGTGAGGATGAAAGAACGAAGTGTGTAGCCAGAGTTAATTATTCAGCCTTTGAGCTCCTCCTGATCTTCCTCCCAGTCCTCTCTCTTCCTGCCGTGTTCTGCCTCTGTGGAAAAGTCTCATATCTTACTCCTCTCCTCCTTTTACTTGCACAGTTTTTTTTGTACAGTACGCCCACGACCGGTGCAGCTTTCGCTGCAACCAGCTGTGTCAGGCTCATTATCGCAGAGAATGTTTTTAAAAAAACAAACTTTTATCCTCACCCCCCCTACGTGTCTTTTATTTTGCTTTGGTCACAATGATCGCCTGAGGGTACAGCATCTGTGCAAAGACCAATCAGAGAAGGAGTCAAGCAGATCCTTTGTATTAATTGATGTTAGCTGATAGTGAGAGTTAGTGATTGTGCCGTATGCAAGACAGAGTTTGTGTTTGTGAAATATACTTGTGTAGAAGTTTTAGCACCGTATCAGACTCTAAAATCAAGGGTAGAGAATAAAGTTTAGGGTGAATTGAGGACGGGCATGCCATCGTTTTTATTTAACTGTCAGACTTTACAGCTTTAAAAACTTGATGGGGTAAAAGCATTAAAACTTCATTAACTCGTTCATTCTCTAACTGTTTCAGCTCTCGAGGAATTCTTTCTACCTGCTCTCAGGTAATCCCTGACATGTCTCTGTTGGAGGATGCTGTGAAGTGTGTAGTAGTGTAAAGAAGTGTAATTACTGAGTATTTGTTTGGAAAACTCAGAGAAATGCTCAAATTTACAGTAAACCGAGACCTTTTTTTCTTTGTTTTCAACTAAAGCTGAACTTAGTGGGCTTTCTTGTGGAAAGTATTTAAAGATAGTTTGGTGTATTTAATTGTCACCGAGAAGCAAGAATGTATGATGTTCGATTTTTGAGAAGGGAAAAAAAAAAGGGAAGCTCGTGATGTTCAAAGGATGAAATTGAAGGTTTAGCTGAAAGTCTGCAGACCACAGAGAGACCGAGCCGAGCTCTTGTATTTATTCCTGTTTTCAAAGCGGGATCAGACGTGAATGCTCTGATCTGATTATTACATCGCATTATGTATACAGATACAGTACTATACCGTTGATGGAACACTTATTTATGTCCACTTTGTTTGGTATCAACACTGTGATATATGTATTTCATTCAATTTATTCACTTCTTTTTACATGATCATTGTGTCTGGTAAATAAAAAAACATGTTGTCTTATTATAACTTTGTTAAAGTTTTCTTCTGTCAGCGGGAGGCTGCTCGGTTGTTCTTATTTAAAAAGCATTCAGCGGGAGATTTGTTTGATATGCAGGGTAATCGCGAACCGCTGAATCATGGAAGAGAAAAGTTAACACAAAAAAAGAGAATAGATGGGGAAAACACCTTTTCATGGAAGCTTGTTTATATCACTGAAATAAATACATTGGCATCATAAGTCATAATTTCAGTTTATGTAAAAAAAATCACTATTAACTAAGCTAAAACAAAATTTTAGCTTGCTGTGAATGTTATTGTTGCACCATTTGTCCACAGCATGTCTTTATCCTGTCTTCCTTCTCTCACCCCAACCAATCACAGCAGATGGCCCCGCCCCTCCCTGAGCCTGGTTCTGCTGGAGGTTTCTTCCTGTTAAAAGGGAGTTTTTCCTTCCCACTGTCGCCAAAGTGCTTGCTCATAGGGGGTCATATGATTGTTGGGTTTTTCTCTGTACCTATGAAGCGCCTTGAGGCGACTTTTGTTGTGATTTGGCGCTATATAAATAAAATTGAATTGAACTGAATTGAAGAGTGCAATCTGCAAGCTGTTGGCGGTCACAGATGGTATAATAAAAGATGAAGGTAGGCCCGTTTGGAAACGTCGAGAGCAGCGTTTCCATCTTCGCCATCTTGGTTTCAAAAAAACAGGATGTGACGAGGAGGGACCGGCCAGAGCGTGCTCATTGTTCCCACTCATTGGCTAATGACTTCTAATTGAAGTTGTTAGCTGGTGTTGTTGGGGTCAAATCAGAAAGTTATCGTCTCATACAGATATTTGTAGAACTGAACCAAAGATATCGCCATCTAGTGACCTGTCAGATAAAATGCGCGATTATTGCATCTCCACTTTGTGGCTTCATTTTTATGATCTGGAATTTACGCCACGGTTACTGTTTATGAAGTACTTTATCCCTATATGCTTACTTTACTTACGTTTCCCAGAGTTTGTAAAAGTAGAATAGGAGTCAGAGGCTTCAGCTATCAGCCCCTCTACTGTGGAACCAGCTCTCAGTTTGGATTTCGAACAAACCGACATGAGACAGACATGTTTCTGCTTTAAAGGTTAAACACAGTCAGGGCTGGATCAAGTGACCCTGAACATCACTTAGTTCTGCTATAGACTCTTCATGTGACTCCATGACTCCACTCACCACTTTTCACTTCCCATTTGTTTATCTGCCGCTGCAGTGTGTCACAGTTATTGGTTTTTATTTAATTTGATTTTAAATTTAATGACATAGTTAAATGCTGTCTTCTTTCTGCAACAGTAGGTGTTTTGTCCCATCTTCCTGTGTGCTTTTCTCTTCTCTTTCCCCAAACTGGTCACAACCGATGACCATCCCTTCCTGAGCCTGGTTCTGCTGGAGGTTTGTTCCTCTTACAAGGGAGTTTTTACTTCCCACCATCACAAAATGCTTGCTCATAGGGAGTCGTCAGATTCAGAGTTTTGCTCAAATTACTGTAGGGCATTTAGCTAGCAATATAAAGTACTTTGAAGCAACCTTTGTGATTTGGCACTATATAAATAAACCTGAATTAAACTGAACAAATCAGTCTGGACGAGCACACAACAGCCAATCAGAATCAGGCACAAGTTAGAAAATAACAAGTAATAAGTAACAAGCAGACTGTGCTGCACACCAAACTACAGCATGACGAGATCAAACTTTGTCCTTTTCCTCAGCTGAGCTGCCAGCGTGGGTGTAAACTCCCACAGATGTATATGCTATGTATAAAACATACGAGAAAATTGTTTTCACACAGGGACTCACAGCTAGAAGACCAAAATGTGGGAAAAATAAATCGTGTTTATCCCACAGGCAGATATGATCCTTTAAGATTTACCCAAATCACACTTTTTGAGATATTTTTTCACTGAATTATCACAAAACAGATAAAACATGGAGGAAACAGTAACAGAAACAAGTGTCTCTATTACATTATAAACATTAAATTTGTCGTGTTTTACTGCTGAAAAACTGATATAGTCCTAATAATGAAAAAACCTCTTGCTGTGTCATTTTGAGTGTGACTTAAATTTATTTGCTAAATATATTTTAGCAGCCATAGAATTTCATGTGACTATCCCATGTACTTAAGTAGCTATGACGGCTAAAATCAAGAAATGCAAATCTTCAGCCTTCCTCTACATAATTTAAGGTGTGTAACACAAAAGATATTCATTGCAGGGAGGTGAAATTGTGCACACTTTCATTAAACAGACAAATATTCTACAAAAACAGCCCTTTTTGAACAACTGCATACCATCTCTTTGCCGTCACTGTTTTGGTGGATTATTGTCTCCACTTTGCATTTTTTAGATTCACAAGAAATGATTTGCTGATCAGGTCATGATCATCGCTCATCTAAAGAGAAGCCATGGCTCTCGTGTTCTAATAGCAGGGTTTGCTGCAAACTGTCGATTTATTTTAACTCTAAGCTTAAATCCGAAAACTGCTCTGAGCGCTAAAAAAAGAAACCGGCCTCACCGTCACCTCACAGTATGGCCCTGAAGTCCAAACATCTACATCCTACCTTCTGTCAGCACAGATAAACCCTCTGAGGAAGTCGATAACCCACGCTCAGTTTATTTCCACACCTGGAAGCTGCTGGAGTCACGGAGATATCAACTGTGGAAGTCATGACAACCGCGGGGTTGTCATGACAAATAAAAGGCATCAGTAGTCAGTAGTGTAGCTGCTCCATCACCAGTCACCATTCAGTGTTAGTAACATATTACATAAATCTTTGTTTTCACATGTTACTAATACATTTTTGTTTGGGAATAATACAGTAATACTTTTGTTGTTGCTGTTGTTGTTTCCCCTGAGCTAGTAAAAAATATTTAATTTTTGTTTTACCTTAAATGCCTTTGGAGCTCCTCCCTTTGTGTAAGTAGGCTTGTTGTAGACTGTTGGTTGTAGTTGCTGGACCTTTTGAGTTCAGCTGCTGCTTTTCTAGATTCCTTTGTCATATTTTGACCTCCACAAAGTGTTTTTATTATGACCTGTCCTAAACTTATTAAACAAATACCATCTATATACTAAGGGGTGGCTGTAGCTCAGGTGGTAGAGCAGGTCATCTACTGATCGGAAGGTTGGTGGTTCGATCCCTGGCTTCCCCAGTCTGCATGCCAAATATCCTTGGGCAAGATACTAACCCCAAATTGCTCTCCGATGCATCCATCGGAGTATGAATGTGTGTGAATGTTACTTAGAAAGCACTTAGAAAAATGTGCTTGTGTGAATGGGTTAATGTACAAGTTGTGTACAGCGCTTTGAGTGCTCAGAAAGAGTAGAAAAGCGCTATATAAGAACCAGTCCATTTAATCTATATTGCAGTATACTATTATACTACCATCTATAACTCAAATAGACTCACCAGCAACATTATTGCTGTGGATGCTATCATCTGTGGGACAAGATAGCGCCTGTGTTTGGCTTTGCCGCTTGTGCCGGTAGTACAGCTCGCGGGTATAGTTTTATATTGGCCGGTATTGTCACTTGCAATATTATTTTTACCGTCCTGTGTTTTGATTTTGTCTCTGCCACCAATACTTATGATCGGGGCATGATGTTGTATATCAACAGTGTTGGGAAGGTTACTTTTAAAATGTATTCCATTACAGATTACAGAATACATGCCCCAAAATGTATTCTGTAACGTATTCCGTTACGTTACTCAATGAGAGTAACGTATTCTGAATACTTTGGATTACTTAATATATTATCATGCTTTTTACAACTACATGAATGTACTATTGCTGTGATTTATTACTGTTACTGAAGGTCCGCGGCTCCGAACCGTAGTAAAGGGACCTCTGGCTAATAAGGTGGGTTCTGCGTCTGGCTCGTAGCTGAAAACTAGCTTTACTTTGTTGTCTGGGTCAACTTTGCTAGCGAGAGACAGAGAGAGGCGTTGAAAGGCTGCTCCAACAGAACTTATTGTTTTTGGAGGAAAACACGAACACGGTGTACAGTCGAGTCTTAATAGCTTACTTACAACTGGGCTCGTCAGGCTCTCTTCTTGGCTGCAGTGGTTATTATTATATTTACATGCTTCCAGCTCCCGTTTTTGCTCGATGACAGCTCGTACTTTTCCTTTTTCTCCCTCCCTCACTCACAGACACATAACGGGTATGGCAGTCCATTCTCCCTGCAGCACGGACTACACTGCCCATGATGCTACATTCTTTAGAGCTATACCTGTAGCATTCTGCCTATTAGCTTAGCACAACAACAACAAAAAGGCTTCTATCACCCAGGAAACACGCAGAGAGACCGTCACCCTGTAACCATGGCAACCATAACGCTGCCTCCTGGAACAACAGAACGTAGCTGTCAAACAAAACCCAAACAGTCCTGACCCGCCACAATATGAAACAGGGAAATACCGCCGTGTAATCCATTTATTTCAACAAAGTAACTGTATTCTAAATACCACCTTTTTAAACGGTAACTGTAACGGAATACAGTTACTCATATTTTATATTTTAAATACGTAACGGCGGTACATGTATTCCGTTACTCCCTAACACTGTATATCAAAGATTCAATGGAGAGCTACTTTGACAGCTGGGACAGTTACAGGACATTTTTCCCTCCACCCTTTGTGTGTTCCTCACCCAGTGCATGTTACCGTACATATCGGTGGGATTTAACACGAAGAAAAGAAGGAAGTGGGGGAACCAGGGCCGGTGTCCAGGTGCGACTGAGAAGGTACCGAAGATTAGCTTCGTGGATGTGGGAAGAATCCCGGTGCCTACGACCAATTCATCTACTGTCACCTGGTGCCGACGCTACACTTCAGTTCCCAGCTCGGAATCTATGGTCTGATGGCCCCATGTTCACTTAGCGTCCCTCCTTCGACCGCCGTTTTGAAGGCAGAGGTGATGTACCACTATGGATATTAGCTTCTGCTAGCCCTGAAGTCCCCGCCCGGCGTAACAGGTGTAGAGGTGCGCACAGGTGTTTAATTCGAGTGCCACTGCAGTCAGCTGTTGACTGCACCAACCAAACGTCTTCAATCAGGTTTGCCCTGCTCAACACTCGCTCAATCACAAACAAATCGTTTATTTTAAACGATCTTTTTTATAAAGGAATCTCTCAACTTCATGTGTTTAACTGAGACGTGGCAACAAAACATGGATTATATACATCTGAAGGAAATTTGTTCGACTGGCTGCTCCGTCATCGGAGCTCCACGTCTTTCGGGACGTGGCGGAGGTCTCGCTGTTGTGTTCAAAAGCTGCATCAGAATCAGGAAGAGAGGTGATTTGAGTGAGTTTGAATGCGGCATGGTTGTTGGCAGCAGTCAGGCTGGTCCGAGTATTTCAGAATCATCTCCAGGATTATTTAGAGAATGGTCTGAAAAAAGACAAGCGTCAGTTTTCTGAGCTTAAAAAGGGTTTGTTGATGCCAGAGAAGATCGGCCACACTGCTTATAGTTGATAGAAAACTATAATCAGTTGCAACCAGTTGTTTCGACCAAAATGTGAGCATGTTGAAGGAGATCCAGCAGCAGAAGACCACACCAGGTGGAACTCTTATCAGACTACAATTCATATGGGCTCAAGATGTTGCCTGGGTGACGAGTTTCAATTTCTCCTGCAATGTTTGGATGATAGCATCAGCATTTCGCATAACCAGCATGAAGGCATGCGTCCATCCTGCCACGCATCAACGGCTCAGGCTGCTGGTGGTGATGTCACAAGATCACAATCCAACACAGCACCTTTGGGATGTAGCGGAACAAGAGATTCGCATCATGGATGTGCAGCCAGGAAATCTGCAGCAACTCTCTGGTGCTATCGTGTCAGCACGGATCAAAACCTGTGACGAATGTTTCCAACACTTTGCTGAATCTGTGCCTTCAAGAATGAAAGCAGCTCTGAAAGCAAAAGAGAGTCCAACCTGAAACTTGTACTTTTATGCGAGTGCCTATTAAAATAAAACGAATACAGACTAATCGGATAACTAAAAGTAAAACCAAATGTTTTAAAAGAATGAAAGTAAACATTAACATTGAAAATTAAATTGAAACATGGCAAGCAAAACTATTTGCTTCACAAATGATGATAACTTTGCAAAAACCTCTGGATACAGTGTGTGCGCTGACAGACTCACAGACAGCGATTGAAAAGAAATGTGAAACAGTAGCAATTAACAGCTTACAGAATCCACATCTTGATGACAAATTTTCTTTAATTTTTTTTAATATTTACATCACTGCATCCTAAAAACTGCTGTAATATACATTATAACTTGCAGCAGTTGTATTCAAGTTACATTTCAGTATTTTACATTCTTAGACGCAGTCTCAGAGACTACGTCCCATGAAGATGGTTTTAATATGTACCGTTACGCTCAGATACATTATGATAAATGATGACAAACAACTTTATAAATCAAACAACACAATACAAAAAAACATTCATTTAAAATAATGTGTCCAGCTAGGACAGATGAACAAACCAAAACTGTGCCACTCGCTCAACAGTCCATGGCTGTGTGACTATTGTGTTCATACAGTCTGCTCTTCTACCATGAAGAGATATTTCAGTGGGATTAAATCTGCATCCACAGAAACCCAGAGGACCAGGAGTAAGAGAAGTTTGACAAGTTGTCCATCACGTCTCAAGATCCTTCGTCCACCGTCAGCTCCTGCAGCTGCTCCTGCACATCCTCCAGCTGCTCCGTCTGGCTCTCTTGTGGCTGCTCGGACTCCGGCTCACGGTTCTCTACCTCTTCCTCCACCTTTGGCTCCTCGCGTACACTCTCCAGATTCTCTGAGCTCTCAAAACAACCCGAATCCCGCGGCTCCTTGGCGTCCTCCCCAGATGTTTCCTCCTTCTCCTTCTCCTCCTCTTCTGGCTCCGACTCTTCTTCAGCTACACAAGCACAAAAACAATCACAGTTTAATATAAAGAGGTTTACGCCCATCCTTTTTATTCTTCCTGAACTCTGACAGGTCCTTTCATCTCGCTCAGCATCCAGCAGTAACAGAACAACACAATCATTCATCCGGAGTCACTTTGTGTCCACCTGGTGAATCTAAACCCTAGCTCACTCCTGTTCAGCATTGTTTATGTTCTCTCAAACCTCCTGAGGGAAATCCACTACATGCAGGCAGCTGACTGTTATTTGCTGCTGTGTTAGTGCATAAATACGGTGGGACAGCAGAGAGTGAACCAAAACAGTAAATCTGTGGGTCAGATGGCTAAAAAAAGAGACAAAACTACTAGTATTTAATGCTCAAACAGCTGCAGATTCAAGAAACTCAGCACAGATAATCACTTCCATCCGTTCACATCTCACCAAAGTGATTGTAGTATGTATGAAAATGAACTCCAGCTATAAGTTAATATGCTGCAGGTTAAATTACTTTGAGTGGTTTCAATGAGCAACGACTCTAATAATGGAGCTAATAATGCTAATAATATTAGCATTATTATGCTAATAATATTAGCATTATTGTGCTAATAATATTAGCATTATTGTGCTAATAATATTAGCATTATTGTGCTAATAATATTAGCATTATTGTGCTAATAATATTAGCATTATTGTGCTAATAATAATGCTAATAATATTAGCATTATTATTATAATAATTACCATCTCTGTAATTATTATAATTATAAATAATAAATAATAAATAAATAACAATAAATAATAAATAATTATGTAATATTATATAATATTACATAATTATTAGGAATTGATGGACAGTCATCACTGTGGTCAAAATAATACAAATAAAGGTTATTGCGGTTTAGGGGAAGTAGATACTGAGTCATATGAAGTGGTTTTGAGTGAATTTTAAAGAAAGTTTAAATTCACAAACTGTCCTTCTGCAGCAAAGATGAGCCAAGATATTAAGACGAAGCACTGATAACACAATGTGAGCCATAAAGTGCACCTGATTGTGTAGTTGAAGCATAAAAAAATGACAAAGTGCTCCTGAAATCACCATCCTTTGATTAGACATTATGAGCTTTGCAGCATCACAGTGTATAAACTTACAGTCTCTCAACAGCTCAGTGGCATTCAGGATCTTGGAGCGCTGCTCTGGGTCTGTGATGTTCAGCTCGTTCAGGTGAGACTCCTTCAGCCCTGCAAAGTCCTCCAGAGTCTGGAAACCATGCATGGACAGCAAAGAACTCAGCTCCTGCAACACGAGAGAGAATAAGGTTCACATCTCTGCGATCAGACAGAGGTGACCATCGCAACAGTTGCTCTGCAGTTTCCCTCACCATCAGGCCGATGCTGTCCAGGACTTCCTCCAGGCTTTTGGGTTTGGATTTGGCTCGGTTGGCTTTTCTGCTGCAGCGTTTCCTCCTGGTCGGGGGGCTTTCGTCGGGCAGGAGGTTCACATAAATGAACTTAAAGGAGCCCACCTTGTTGTTGAGCTTCCCGGTCCAGGTGCCCACGGGGGGCTTCTCGATGATGTGGATGATGTCCCCTTTCTATGAAAAGAGAGAGCATTAATACTGGCAGCCTGACAGGAGATAAAAGAAACTCACGAAAGACTCGCAGAATTATGAGTTTAAATTAAAGTCTGCGATCATCTCAAAGTTTTGCTCAATATTTGATCAAAAATCTATCCAGTAATTTAAGATAATGATCACCAGTGTAAAAGCTTTGAAAATAGGAGTTTATAAATATTTTAAGAACCCCTCAAGCAGACTTTTCTGATCACACATCATTGTATAAACTGCACTGAAATTATATTTTATCAAACCAGTAATGGAGGGTCTTGTAGATTAAACTCTTCCTTCACGGATGATAATCAAAATGACCCGTCTTCTTCTACACAGCTAACAAGCTCCCTGGAGGACGCCTCAGTGAGGAAGACTCCCCCCTCTGAGACTCACTTGGAGTTTTAGCGAATCCACATCGTAGGGGCTGGGGGTGAAGTCGGTGTGGACCACAGCGCGGCCGCAGAACGGGCCGTTGTAAGCAACGCCGTTCTCCTCCAGTCGCATGCTGTCCCTCTGGCTATATCCACTGTCCAGGCTCTGTCTGTCGCTGTCTGAGGAGGACAGATAAGAAGCTGGGTCAGATTCATCCTGAGGCCTTCGCCTCTGCCCCAGAGGTTTAAACACACTGTAAACATCCCTGTATGAGTCCAGGAATCATGCCGATGGCACACTGGGCCTTTATACGATATAAAAGGGTTTTTCAGGCTTTTATTAAAGTAATATGGCATTTTACAAAGATATCAGACCTCTAAATAGCATTTGTAACGTAAATATATAATATTAGGTTGGACTTATTAACTATGAATGCTGGATAATTAAGTCAAAGCACTTTTCCTCCAGTGGGAAACACGGCCTTTTGAAGACTTGAACAGTTACAAGAACATCTTACAGGGAAAACTTCCCTTTTCAGTCACCTGTAAAATGATCAACTTGCTACTTTCAGTTGCTCCCTGTGGTTTCGCCACAGCGGGTAGCTCCGCATGTTTGATTTGGCAGAGTTTTTTATACCCTTCCTAACGCAACCTCATAAGGATTGGGTTCGCCTCGATCAAACTAGGCATCGTTTGCTTGTTAAGTGATTATGAAATCCCTTAAATTGTGTCAATTAAGAAAAGCGGTGGCACTCACAATTTAGTTTAGCTTTGGGATTGAGTAGCACCTGTTTGGGAAACTTTTCTACCTCTGTTAAATTACTCCAACAGCAACAAAGTTAAGCCTGGTCTAACGTTTTAACACTGTTTTAACAGTTATAATGCCAAAGACTCTCTATGCATCTGACCGAGGAAATCCGGTCGACTGAGTCAGTGACCTCCTTTAAATCTAAAATTAAAATGCACTTTTAGGGGAGGAGAGCCTTTCCTGTTTTTACTTGAGTAAAAATCCTTCCTTTAAAGAATTCGATAGTCAAGAATCTAGTTTATCATTATAATTATTGTCTTGCTGTTAAAAGAAAATTAATATCACCCTAAAAAAGTATTCAGTGTATCCTTGGGCCACACGCTGTCTGTCACATCCGTGTACTCCTGTTCCTCTCACACAGCCTGAAGTAGTGATTTTGTTTCACACTTACTGCCAGAGAGCTGGCGGCTGATGGGGCTGGGCATGGTGTCCTCCGAGCCTGTGGAGCACACCGACGTCCTCTGGCCTGCGCTCAGATCTGGAAGCCAGTCGGAGGAGACAGGAGACAGCTCTTCACCGCTCTCCCCCTGGGGACAACAGTGCAGGTCAGAGGTCAGTTCACATTTACCTCCCATACATAATAAAAACGTCAAAGAAGTGTCTCATTATCTTTGTCTCAAACGTGTTTCATTACCTTGGAAAATACTTTAGGGCATCTGTCATTGATTTGCAAAAAAGTGAATTCTTCTTTAAAAACACAGTCTGGCTTGTCTTTGTGCTAACAGACATTAACCTTTACATGACAGATTGGTGGCAGTCTGCTAAATTTAGAGCTCTGAACTGAGTGAGCATTATACCAAACTAGGAGATAGACATGAAAAAGCAGAAGCAGTGGAGGAGGGTTTATTCAGGCTCTTTACCCAAACATCAGCATCCCCACAAATCTAAAATACTTGATTACAATAAGAGTGCACAGCACTGGCTGAACTGTAACATTAAATTCTGCAGTTTGCTGTATTTTAGTTAAATCTAGAAAACATTGCATGCAAGTTTTTGTGCAAGGTAAAAGAATAAACCCCTCTGCAGTACATGGATTTGTCCACAAGGTGGAGACAGATTCAAATTTGTAGTAGTGTGAACTTTTTTTTTCTTTTCTTTTTTTTTAGGTGTGCATCACATGTTAACCTTTGGATTACTTTGTGAAACTTAAACAGTCTTTACCCCTTCTTCAGCTAAAGCCTTCTGCACCATCTTGGACGTTTTGCGGGTCATGGTGCGTGAAATGACATTGCGCCACTTCTTCCCCAGTTTGCTGCCACTTTTCACTGCTTCCTCTGCAGTCATACCATCCGCTACCTGGAGAAAAGGAGAAAAGGGAAAACCACCAGATGAGTTTTCAGTGTTATTTAAAGTCACTGGAATTAAGTTTGAGAGTAGTAAAAAAAATATTAAAATCCAAGCCACTGACATGAATTTCCTCGGTGGCATCGAAGCCAGGTCATAAATTTTTTCTCACAGACTAAGAAGAGCATTTGTGGTAATGGGGTTTGTGTGCACACATGTTGCTGCCATCCACAAAGCATTTCTCTGTCTCTCTGTAGCACGAACACGCACACACAGACACACAAGCGCTCTACTGTGGTGCTTGAAAGCACAGTTTTAGAGAGTCTGCAGACAAACTGTGTGAAATTGCGTGCTTATTACTGACATCTAAAAATGTCGTTTTCAGGCTTTTGAGGTAGTTAACAGCCGAGACGGCACATAGCTTAATCACAGTGATTATTAGTATCATGCAGATCCTAAAAAGCAACAGTGGGAGCTTAGTCAAGAGCTGTAGCCCAAAAACTTAACATTAAATATTAAAAAGAGTGCCAAATAGACAGAATACATCAAGACAACAGATGCAGTTTTATCCTTAAATTGCTGTAAGTAAAATAGATTTGTCAGGTGAGTTATGAAGAGCAGCAGCAGAGAATTTCTAACAGCACCCACCTGGTTAGTGGTCACGTTCAACCACCATAACCTTCTACTAATAATACCCACAGGTTTCTGTTTTGGTTCTGCTACTCAGGTGTAGTTTGGAAGCATAAGACAAGCTTTTTTCAATGAAGTCTACCATCTGTCCACATTACCTCCTGATTAAACTGTTGTAATTATTTCTATTTCTTCACCAGTCGTTACTTTATCACCTGCAGGGTGAACAAAACACAGAAGCTCGTCTTCTCTCAGGAAAGAAACGGTGCGATCACATCACACCTGTACTGGCCTCCCTGCACTGACTCCTAGTCCATTGCAGGATCCAGTTTAAAATTTTACTATTTGCTTTCAAGAGCCTGAGTGGTTTTGTGCCATCCTACTTAACCTGGTCTGTAAACCAGCTGCTTTTAGAAGCTCAAAGTTGAGTCGTGTAGTAGTTGAGCAGGTTTCCTGGGTTTTATCACGCGGTCTTATTTATTTGTATTATTGTTTATTTGATGATGTTTTGATATTTTTGCAGACTTTAGTGTATTTATTAGTGATTTGCTGATTGGTAATTATCTTTGTATTTGGCATAACCTATACAACACTTTAGTCAGCTGATATTAACAGAATTTTGGGGGGTCAAGCTTGGCTTCCCTGATTTAAAAATCAATACTAGATTTGCAAACTAACCATAAGTTTGTCAATTTAGCTCCATTCACTCATATTCAGTGAGAAATGTTTTGATTTGAAGCCAATTTTGGTACAAATATGAAATAATTAGGCCCTGGAGAAGCCCTCGAAGCTTGTCGTGCACTTATTCTTAATGAAACACTGTCATGAAGAAGCGCTGCCGTTTATCGGCAGTGTAAACATTCAGCAACCACAATGACAATGGCAAACCCACGTCTGCAGAGACCGCTGACAGGGGTGTAACAGATGAATTCTCAGCAGAAAGTTTTAAGCTCAGAGTTGACGTAAATGAAAAAAAACAAGGCCAAATTTAAATGGTTACACTCTTCGGGGGAATACCATTTATGATTTTCGGACGGAGAGGCTCTCTGCTTGACTAGACCGGAGGACATCCTGTCTGCATGCTGTTGTCATCTGGGGCTCTGTGCAATGCTTCTCATTCTTACTTCCTCTGTAATCATTTCTCTCTAACTTCCACTCAGTAACCTCAATGTTGCTGGGAAATTATTAATATATTCTGTTAATTTTAAAAGTGTTATCATTTGTTCACACGTGTAAATCAGGAAGCACCAACTGGGCACTTCTGTAACAGTCATAACTGAAAAAAAGCTTCCACTTGACCTCTAGTTGAGGCGTTATTTAGAGAAGGCCACAGTACGAGAGACGAGGAACAATGTAACAAAATATCTGGAGGAACTGCTATTCAGGAAGTTAAAAGAAGAGATAAAATAGGTATTTTTGTATATTTTGCTTGTTTTGTGCAAATCCCAGGGAAGAAACTTACATTCTCCTCCAAGCTGAACTCCTTCTCTGACACAACAGGAGAGGTAGGCTTGGGCTTCATGAAATCCTTGAAGCTGCTGGACCTCTGCAGGGTGAGCTGCAAACAAAACGTGCATTGCACTTAAATATCATGAACTCATGAACAGCAAAGAGGATCAGACAGTTGTTCAGTGGTTTTCTGTGGAATAACTGATAATGCTGAACTTAGTACGATCTTATCTCCTCAAATTTGTGAACAGAAGGGGTTTCTTAGAAGTAATGTGTGCCGGTGTTTCTCCACACACTGTTATCGAAGTTGAAGTCACGGCTAATTGAACGTCTGCACGGTGATGTGGCTGCATCTGATAAGGTTTTACAAAGGTACTGCAGCTGTTTAGCAGGAAACACAAAGGAAATGATGTGTGACTAGATTCATTAGGGTTTCTGCAATAAATAGCTTGTGTTTTCAAAAGTGGCATACACGAGACCTTTGGGGGAAGGACGTGAGCACCAAAGCTAAAATATATACAAGAACATGATTTCATCCTCGCAACAACATTGTTTTTTTTTATTCTTTTTATTTTAGTTCAAACACCAGAAAGGCAAAGTGGAAGTTTTCAAGCTGTAGTAATTTTGAGCAAAAGAGCCAAATTTGACTCATTTTTTTGCATATTTTCCAGATTTAGACTTTCTTGTAGCTGTTGTGGAAACTTTTTGTCTAATTTTCCATTTAACCACGCCGCCGTGCAACATATTATCGCAGCTCATCCTTCTCTCTCTGCTCAAACCACAGGAAACTGGCAAAGCTTTAGCAACTGCTGCCAGCCAATCAATGCAGACATGCAGCCAGCACCGGTGGCTTACGGTCTACCTTGTAAAGTTTAACCACCAAAGCTTAACCTTCAGCAGTCTTGGGCCTCAGTGACATTTAATATGACGAGTTCTGGTGGCAAATGTTTCTTTTTCCCATCCTCAGTTTTTATTCAACAGCCACAGACCTTTCGGCTAAATCAATCTTCTATTAAAGCCGACAACCGCAGCAGTGACACGAGAAGAGCAAACGCAGCGAGTTGTGTAATGACACGGCGTGAAAACGACCGCGGGGTGGAGAGCTGCATGGAAAATAAGAGCACTGGTGTCAAGTGTAGGAGGCTCACTATCTTGATAGCAGCTGGAGACAAAGTCAGCAGAAGCCACAGAGCCTTCTCTGACTCAAACTACATCTGCAGCAATGATTCACCCCGCCAGAATAGAGGAACTTTACTTTTCTAAAAATGCACCGAGGCTGCAGCCAAAATGGTAGTTAGAAAAGGAAATATTCTGTTTTAGGCAAAAAGCTGCTCCTCATGTTTCGTGTGTTCGTGTGTGTTCAGCTTAACCGCAAAGGTCTGAACTAACTTAAGCTGACATCCTGTGTTGAAAAGATGTGCACACAAAGAAGACAGCTGATGTCGAAGTGCAAACGAGTGTGTGTGGCAACAAAAGTCTACAAAAAGTAACAAATATAAAAACGATGACTTTCTATTTAATATAAGCATTTCTAAGTGTAGCTGCACACACACATCAAAACAAAGAATTACAGCAACCCAAAAAAAGCTCACCTTCTTCTTCTGCACCTGCTCCTTCTCTGAGGCATTTGACGGCCTTCGCCTCAACATCTTTTCCCGCTGTGATCCTCAGATCTCCCCGGACAGAAAGCTGTGGGAAAGTTGGACCCGCTTTAATCACCTGAGGATTTCTGTGACTACGCGGTCACAGCCTGAGTCTGATTAAAAAACTGAGGAAGCCTGATGTGTGCTCTGTTGCTGCCGAATAAACTGCAGAAGCCAGCAGGAAGTCACGTGGCCGCGCTGAAACTGAAGAGGCAAACCCTGTTTTTGGTGACTGCACGGAGACTCGTGGTTTTGTTACAAGTATTGCTCACAAGCGCATGCTATTTGCTCTCTGTGGCTCAAAACTGAACTGATACATGCAACCTTAATGAGTATTTCATTACAACACTGTTGACTGTTACCACATATCAAATGGTGCACAATCACCTGTTTCTCATCATCTTTAAAAAAAAGTTTTAAAGATAAAAGTTAAGTCAAGTAAAAGCTGGCTGGAGGAATATTAATCAGCAAAAGATGTTGATGATCTTTTGCTGCAGTGTCACAGCTGTAGTGACATCCCGCAGCCACTTATACAACATTACTACCCCTGTATCGTTTTAGAACTTCTGCAAAAAGTTGCAGTTAAGTTTACTGGCTGTAAAAACGTCTCTTGTGTATCTTAACATCTGTGTTGTCAGCCTCCTTTGTGTGCTCATGATGTTGAGGACAAATAAAAGGTTTTGATTTTGCAGTCTGTCGTTTAGCTTCAGTTTTACTGAGCTGAAGTGTGGAAGTGAAAGGCAGCTAGAGCTGACATATTTAGCAACTCAGTAACAGCTTTGCAGCTGCAGCTACAGCTACAGGAGGCCATAAAAAATCAAAAACCGCTGATCAGATTACCCAAAAACTCATTCATATTTACTCACAGAGTGGTTTATGGGACAAGTGAGTTAAAACAAAAACCACCGGACACATCCTGACAGGAGAGAAATGGAGCATTGAGACAAAAACAACTTGTGTGACTCAGAAATGTGTGCGCTTGTGAGTGCGCACTGAGCTGGCAGGACAAGGCGAAGTAAACGGCTGGCAGTAAATGTAAAGAGGGAAGTATGCAAGTCAAGTTTAGTTTGTTATTTTCGAGGGGGGGAGAACCACATGATAAGAGGATGCCCTATTTTAGTTTCCTGTCAGTCGGTTAAAGGTTGGCAAGCAATCTCGCAAAAGATCTCAAAGGGGATGAAAACAACAAGCAACAGCTGATTTGGACAGTGCAACCTAACACATAGTGTCAGAAGCATTCAGACGTTTGGGCGACTACAGTGCTGCAGAGATAACAAAATAAGAGCTCTTAGCACGTTTGACGTAAAGAAAAAATAAAAATACTCATGCATAATGAAATTTGTGTAAAGAAAACAACAAAACATTATTACGGACACAGCTGTTATGATTACACTCACGGACACGTAAAGATGCTTTTTAAAATAATTTTTTGGACATTTTTGTAAGAGCATTTCAGAACAGAAAGCAAAAGGCAGTTTCCAGCATAATAGTTATTAGCTCAACCACAGTGAACTAGGGCAGCACCTCTTTTTTGGCTTTTTCTGTAACCAAGTGTAACAAGTGAGAACCAGATCTGACAGAGAAACCATGGGACACTACTCTCTTATTTGGTAGCAGTGCAGTCTGATTTATCATCTTATTTACTCCGAGCAGATTTGGATAAGCCAAAGGGAATGAAAGGTTACTTCAATGGAGATGATAATTTACAAAATGAAAGCCATGTTGCTGTTGTCCCCTCTGTGAATCACCACCTTGACATGGTGAAGCGCTTTGTGTGTCCCAGCGATCCCTTTGCCTCCTTAAAGGGTCTCCCAAGCAGTGTTGGGGAGTAACGGAATACATGTACCGCCGTTACGTATTTAAAATACAAAATATGAGTAACTGTATTCTGTTACAGTTACCGTTTAAAAAGGTGGTATTCAGAATACAGTTACTTTGCTGAAATAAATGGATTACATGGCGGTACTTTCCTGTTTCATATTGTCGCGGGTCAGGCCTGTTTGGGTTTTGTTTGACACCTACGTTCTATTACGGTTGCCATGGTTACAGGGTGACTCTCTCTCTCTCTGCGTGTTTCCTGGGTGAGAGAGGCCTTTTGTTGTTGTTGTGCTAAGCTAATAGGCAGAATGCTACCAGTATAGAAAGAATGTAGCATCATAGGCAGTGTCGTCCGTGCTGCAGGGAGAATGGACTGCCATACCCGTTATGTGTCTGTGAGCGAGGGAGGGAGAAAAAGGAAAAGTACGAGCTGTCATCGAGCAGAAACGGGAGCTGGAAGCATGTAAATATAATAATAACCACTGCAGCCAAGAAGAGAGCCTGACGAGCCCAGTTGTAAGTAAGCTGTTAAGACTCGACTGTACACCGTGTTCGTGTTTTCCTCTGAAACAATAAGTTCTGTTGGAGCAGCCTTTCAACGCCTCTCTCTGTCTCTCGCTAGCAAAGTTGACCCAGACAACAAAGTAAAGCTAGTTTTCAGCTACGAGCCCGACACAGAACCCACCGTATTAGCCAGAGGTCCTTTACTACGGTTTGGAGCCGTGGACCTTCAGTAACAGTAATAAATCACAGCAATAGTACATTCATGTAGTTGTAAACAGCATGATAATATATTAAGTAATCCAAAGTATTCAGAATACGTTACTCTCATTGAGTAACGTAACGGAATACGTTACAGAATACATTTTGGGGCATGTATTCTGTAATCTGTAATGGAATACATTTTAAAAGTAACCTTCCCAACACTGCTCCCAAGGTACATTAGTCCTGAGTGAGGAGGCAGACAAAGAGCGATTCAATGGACCAATGACTGGTCCCTTGCTCTTGCTCAAGAAGAGCAAGGGACCTGTGTACCCTGCCCGAGATAGGCCTGGAGCCAAGAACTTGATGGAAAGCGCCTGGTGGTCAGGCCTTAATCCATGGGGCCCAGGTGCTCAGGGATGCTCCATCTGGCGACTCCATTGTCCTACTGGGAGACTTCAATGACCGCGTAGGCGATGACAGAACGGGAAATGGCTTGCCTCATCTGAACCTGAATGTTGTGAAGTTTTTTACTTCTGTACAAATAACAGTTTGTCCATAATGAACACCATGTTCAAACATAAGGATGTCCATAAGTGCACGTGGCACCTGGATAGGTTGCAGGTCCATAATGGATGGATGGAAGATCATTTTATGTTAAATCACAATTAAGAAATAAATTGGTTGGGTTTCAAATACTCCCTATTTCTCTTCCTTAACAAGGGTTAGGGTTTGGTTCTTGAGTGCCAACTTTCTACTTCCACACATAAAAAATGGACAAGCCTATCCATCTATTATACGTTTTTTTCCAACGTTTTTTTCAAAGAGTGAGAAATCCAAGTGAAATCTACAAATATTCATGCTGCTTACTGATGAGATTTGTTCACTAAAACATTCAATTATAATGCTCATTTGCTAACAGCAGGTTGTTTCACACTGAGATCAGCCAAAACACAGAGACAGCAACAAAGGAAATGCTCTTAAAAAAGAGACATAAATAAGCAGTGGGTGACATCGAGGTGGCTACATCCATCTTTTATACTCTTAGTGTTTCCAGATTACAAACCACGCTTGGCTGTAGCTCAGATCTGCACCTCAACCCGACATAACTTCATCTGCCTTCACTGAATCACAGTTAATCTGGAACTACACCAAGATAAGCTCTTCTAAAGGGTCGGGTTATTTGAAGGTGAATAACTACTCATAGTCAGATTTAAGAGAGTCCACAGGTGTGTATGTACCTCAACTTAAATACGCAGCACTGCTTGGATTGTAGTGATAAGCGGAAGACTTCTGTTAAATTAATATGGGAGTGTTTAACAGTAAATACATGGTAAACATAAAAGATCTTTCTATCATAGAGAACAATGATCGCATCGTTTTTCTTCCTCTTCTCTTCTTTTCACCACAAGCTCACCAAAGTGGGTGAAAACGCCTTTTCTGAGAGCAATCAGACTGTCTTTGAAAGGCTCCGTCATGTGCTTTTAATGACCAGAGATGCAGATGCAGGGTGTGAAGTGTCGACGCTTGTCTTCACACCTTCAAGTCATGCTGACAGAGTAGTTGCCCAGCAACCCAAGTCAACCAGCAGGAGCGGCTCTAAGCTGCTGAACCACGAGTCCAGTTATGTGAAGCTGCAGGTTGAATTTGATTATGATTCGATTTCAGATGTTGTCATTTTTTAATGAAGAACTTCATGATTTGGGAATTTGTGTGCCCTAAGTAGCCTTTTTGGCATCAGTTTTCAAATACTGATTCTCTTTGTAGATGCATATTTCTCATTTAATATAATCTCTGCCTATTTACAGCCACTGTTTACTTTCCTGTGCCTTTGTCTGGAGAAATAACCTCTTTAAATGTGCACCTATTCATGACGATGATCAATTAATTTTAATACAGTACTGTGCAAACGTCTCAAGTCCCTCCTCATTTCTTTGTATTCTGCTAGAAAAACTGGAAATAGGTACAGCATTTCATTCAAAAATGTAAATACAGAGTCTGTACAATTCTAACAAGTTTGAAAGTCAATATTTGGTATGACAACCTTCCTCCTCATTCCTTTAAGTACTCTCCAAGAACAGTTATCCAGACTCCTCGAAGGACATTTAAAGCTCTTCTTTTGGATATTGGCTGCTTTTTGTTTGTGATCACTGCCATATTGAAAAATTAGGTTGTTCAGACATTTTCCAGATGGTGTTACATGGTGGATCAAAATCTGTTGAGACTTTGGAAATTTATCAATTCATTCATTTAACAACCAATGGCCTTATTAGCACATGGAAGAACCATTAACAGCCATAACAGCCACAATCAACCAGTAATCGTCACAAGTCAGCCAATGTGGTTGTGTTGGTTACCTTAAACACTCTAGACCAGCGGTCTCCAACCTTTTTTGCACCACGGACCGGTTTATGCCCGACAATATTTTCATGGACCGGCCTTTAAGGTGTCGCGGATAAATACAACAAAATAAAACTAGTACCGGTACCGAAAAAAAGAAGATTTATTCATAACACACGTGAAAAGACCCAGGAAAACCGAGTTAACGATAAAAACGATAACAAAATAACGCTGAAAACCGATAAAAACCCTGAAAACTATACATTTCACACCTGAGCCTCAACTCTCGCGGACCGGTACCGGTCCGAGGCCTGGGGGTTGGGGACCGCTGCTCTAGAACATTCTAGCAACATTAGTTTGTATCGACACTTCCTCTTTTAGCATCAGATTACGTCTGATTCAGATTAGAATACTGCACCTTTTATACTCAAGTGAGAAACATGTAAAAAAACACATCCTATGTTAGTTTTACAACAGCATGATGGTACTACTACTGTAGCTCACATGTTTTGGCCCTGCCAACACTTTTTGAGGTCCTCTCACGCTTGTGTGGAAAAATGGTGGTGCATTTTTCATACATCTCCAACTTTGGGGGTTTTCCCTTTAGTGATCACAGTTTCTGTGAAAGAAACAGGCACAGCTTTAGCTTCATTAATAAGATGATTAATGAGAAGCAGATAAGTCTACATCTTTAAATAACTGGATTAGAGCTTTTTATGCTGCGGTTAGAAAAACTGAGGTACAGTCAAGTCAACTCTCTGGAAAAATTCAGAGTGATCTGATCATCATTCATTGAATAGTGGAATAAAAAAAATGAGCGAATCACAATGCAATACCTGTCACCAAAACACAACATGCACTCCTATTTCTTTATTTGAATTTGTGAAAAGTGTCAATGGTATCCAGTTTAACAGTTTAATTAATTACAGCTGTATTTGAAAGTCATGTTTCACCTGCGTTTACACTGGACCTCATTTTTTGTTGGTTTCTTTGAAGGATTTCACACAAAAACTTTTGACAGCTTTCATTCTTTGACTTTGTGTTTTCTCCTATTTATAGAAATATCTTTCATCACAATGTCACACATGCTGAACTCTATTTTTGTTGGTTTTATTTTTGTTGGTCCATTACTGTTATGTTTGTGTGATAGTAGCAAACTAATGTCTGCCAGGCACCATTAAGAACAAAAAACATTTGCATAAATGGTTACTTAAAAAACACAAAAAATAACTTAATGACTACTTAAATATTTGAATATCGTGCACATCCCTTGGGGTTTTCCCTAATGCAGTTATGCCTGTCACATAGCCATATTTATGAGCACAGCAAATATTCTGTTTGCAAGTGGCAGCCAGTTACAGGAACATTGGCTTATACGGAAGGGAAGTGAGCTAAGATGGCACATTTACATAGTAAAAAAGAGGTGGACATAGTCATTATGACATCACGTGATTAGTCTTGTTGTGAAGCACTCATATGAGCATTTTCACCAACACGCATCATCCCAGAGGAGAGGCCACAACAACGAAATCATGTGTGTGTGTGTTTGTGTGTCCAGGGTAATGGCATTTGGCAAAAAAGCTTCAGAGATTTCATGAAGTCAGACACTCAGAAACCATGTTGTCACTTTGTTGCATTCGTTATTCACGTTTCTCAAAATAAAAGTCTTCTTTTATGTCTTTATTCAGTTGATGAACCTCTTCTAGTTGCAAAGTTTGAGCTGTTTATCTCACTTTTAGCTCAGTTTTGAATCTGAAAAACATTACGTGGGCTAGATGTGGTGCACACACAACAGCACAGCTGACATTTGGCCCATATAAGGTTGACCTGTGGCTGAGCTTATGCACTCACACTGCGTCAGGGCAACCAATTCAGGCCAAATGCAACCTAAAATAACTACAAATATGAGCTACTGTCTCCAAAATGTGTGTTAAAAACTCACCTCTGTGCCACTTGTCCATTTAAGTTTTTGTTATTTATTTTCCTGGGTACCAATCAGCAGTTTGGACAAGAAAGCAGTGTAGCTTTGCAGTTAATCCTCGGGTTTCTCTACTAACTAAATCACCTCTTACCTGGGTATATCAAGCTGGTAACTTATGCTGCTCCAGAGTTGGTTATGTTCTAAATTAGAGACAAACATGTATGAAATCACCAGTCAACTCTTTTTGTGTTACTGTTGCAGTTTGTTGATCAGTAAAAACTCATATTAAATAAAACATTTACATGTAAAATATATGCAAGGTATGCTGACTACTTCTGTAAAATAAAAACATCCTGGTAACCTGTTAACTTTAACATCTGGTGGTGTCCATCATGCTTCTGCACATTTGTCTTTTGGAGGTTTCTCTCTCCTCTTCTTGTATTTCATCAACTGTGACCACAGGGGTCAGCATTGGCCCTCTGTCCCAATTACTTATTTTTACTGGACCACATACTGCTGATGCTAGCATCCTTCCCCAGGAAACTCATCTCTTACATCTAGAGACAATGTTCTTGTCCTCAAAGCTCATTTTTTACTTTGGCACAAACCCTCTTTGGCGCTGACTAAATTTAATTAGACACTGGAGGTTGTGAAAGCATATTAGTGACCTTTGATGGAAATAGGTCACACCAGAGCTCAGTGTCATAACAAAGGGTCTGAACACTTACAGTATATAAACAGGATATTTCAGTGTATTATTTCAGTACAGGAACACTCCATGTTTTTGCTCCCTCATTGTGCTGTATTCTCTATACACTGAAAAAAAAGGGATTGGCCATCTCTTGGTTTTATGTAAGGATCTTGCGTGTATTTCACACAAGTGCCTCATGCTTTAAGGTTAAGTGTAACTATATACAGTGTTGGGAAGGTTACTTTTAAAATGTATTCCATTACAGATTACATGCCCCAAAATGTATTCTGTAACGTATTCCGTTACGTTACTCGATGAGAGTAACGTATTCTGAATACTTTGGATTACTTAATATATTATCATGCTGTTTACAACTACATGAATGTACTATTGCTGTGATTTATTACTGTTACTGAAGGTCCGCGGCTCCGAACCGTAGTAAAGGGACCTCTGACTAATACGGTGGGTTCCTGTCCAGCTGAAAACTAGCTTTACTTTGTTGTCTGGGTCAACTTTGCTAGCGAGAGACAGAGAGAGGCGTTGAAAGGCTGCTCCAACGGAACTTATTGTTTTTGGAGGAAAACACGAACACGGTGTACAGTCGAGTCTTAATAGCTTACTTACAACTGGGCTCGTCAGGCTCTCTTCTTGGCTGCAGTGGTTATTATTATATTTACATGCTTCCAGCTCCCGTTTCTGCTCGATGACAGCTCGTACTTTTCCTTTTTCTCCCTCCCTCGCTCACAGACACATAACGGGTATGGCAGTCCATTCTCCCTGCAGCACGGACTACACTGCCCATGATGCTACATTCTTTAGAGCTATACCTGTAGCATTCTGCCTATTAGCTTAGCACAACAACAACAACAGGCGCTCTCTCACCCAGGAAACACGCAGAGAGAGAGCGTCACCCTGTAACCATGGCAACCATAACGCTGCCGCCTGGAACAACAGAACGTAGCTGTCAAACAAAACCCAAACAGTCCTGACCCGCGACAATATGAAACAGGGAAGTACCGCCGTGTAATCCATTTATTTCAACAAAGTAACTGTATTCTAAATACCACCGTTTTAAACGGTAACTGTAACGGAATACAGTTACTCATATTTTGTATTTTAAATACGTAACAGCGGTACATGTATTGCTTTACTCCCCAACACTGACTATATAGTGCAGAAACTACATGATATGCAAAGAGGGTAGATTAAATTGTTCATATCATGTTCGAGTGATATGTTGATGTTAAATCTCGCGACACCGCACGGGTGATTGTGATTTGAGGAAGGCATCCATCTCAGTCAAGTCGAGCAGCCGCCTCTACTTTTTTCGGTATACCGAAAAAAGTAAATTGGGTGGTTGTTACATTAAAAAAGTCTACCTTGTAATTTGAATGCAAAAACTTCACGTTTCTATCTTGAATGTAATTAAATCATGTAAGATCTGTATGAAATTCAACAACTTAATTTGTTCTTGTTGAGATAACATGATACAATCTAGTAAGAGTGGTTAGTTGCTGGACTCATGAAATTCACAAAATCACAGGAAATTTCAAACTGCAGGAAAATCACTGGAGTTATACGAGGCAGACAACTACACACACGCCACGTGTATGCTATTGCTATTTATTGTGTTTATTGTGCAAATGGTTGTTTGTCTCTACGTGACAGACTGGTGAGCTGTCCAGGCTGTACCCTGCCTCTTATCCTATCACTTCTGGTTTATGCCCAAACCCCCCTGCAACCTGGGTAAAAATGGAAATTCTGCAGCAAGGAGGCCGTTAGTCGTTTTAGATCATTCAATTCCTATGTTAACCGGACTCTAGACTTTGTTGAACATTATGTAATATGAAGACAACATGTAGTATTTAAGTATTTAAGTAGTATGTAAGTGACCATGTAGTATTGGGGTAAAAGCTATTCAATAGTGACAAAATTGCAAAGGATTAAAATATTCCAAGAGCTCACCTTACTTCATCTAAACATGTTTCAATCGTGTTTTATCAACACAAAATGCACAGGTTTGTTGAATATGAATAAGTTGTGTTGATTGAACTCAGTTGTTTAAGTTTCTGCCAAAGCAAAAACACTTGTGTGCAGCCAATGTCCACTATTGAATTAAGTAAATCCAACATGGCCCTTTTTTCAGTGTAGACTGGTGAGAAACAAAGAAAACCACTTTGCAAGTTCCTTAACAAACCCTTTTTTTTTTAGTCTTTACTTTAATAAAATAGAAACAATATTATCTGGTCATAAAAATGTCCAGTTTAAAACCTCAAAAAATCACAACAAATCAGTTAAAACTCACATCAAACATTTACCAACATAATTCAATTATTAAATACATCTTTCAATTTAAAAAAAAAAAGAAGCTAAATTGCATCTCTCAACCCGGTATAGCTGCTCAACTGAGACTGCATAGGAGTAACAGTGTGCAAGTCTGCTGCGAATGGAGTAAGTGCAGTGGAGACGGAGATGCTCAGACAATATTTTGGAGCATAGCGACGGCCAGAGCGATGAGGGTCAGCGAGGAGGAAGAGACGGAGGCAGACGAGCCAATCTCAGCGAAAGGCTCCGTGTTTCTAAGCATCCAGTCCTTCTCCTCACGAAGGCCCTGATTGTCCAGCTCAGGACCCACCAGGCTCCGGATTGTCTCGTAGTATTTATTCAGCCAGTGAAGCTGGTGAGAGAAGAACATTTACTGAATGTTTACTGTTTAATATTCCAGCTGAATTTAATCAGCTTTATTCCAAAGTAACCAAAATTGCTTAACGAGGATAAAACAGAATTTCCTTTTTATTTTAGTGAAGAAATAAATGCACATTATGAAAGTGTTCGCACGTAATGACTCATTTATGCAACACATGACGAACATCCTGTGGTTCCTCAGTTTTCCTCACAGTCAGCCTATTGTCATTACGCAGAAATGTTTAGCGTTATAAATGTTTAAAAATGTATCGTCATCGCTCCTCAGATGAACCACTTTATTTCATTTTGGTGTGTTATGGACTCTGGAAAAGATACTTTTCAGTAAGAAGTCTGTGAAACTGACGACTTAGACTTCCGGCTCTGACGAAATTCAGTTTGCACAACCAGTCAAATGACGTGATCCATTTTTAAAGGACTTACAAAACAATCCTTCCTGTGGCAAAATGCAAAACAATCGACAAAACCATCGATTGGGCAACAACCAAGCCTATTGCGTGCTGTATGTCTGCTGTACACTCCCGTTTTAAGGGGCTTCACAAGAAACTGTACTTAAAACACTGCTGTTCAAAGGTACAGAGCCTTGCTATCTGCCAACATGTGAGAGACTTTGAGACACTGTGATAAAGGTCCACAAAAGGATGAACATGGTGAGCAACAATACTGAGGTAGGCTTTGGATTTAAATGATGCTCAGTTCATACGGTGGGGCCCCGGAAACAATTCCCTACACTATTACACCATCCCCGTGTACTCAATTAGTGATACAAGACAGGACTGATTCATGCATTCATTCAAATGAGACCAGACAGCATTTGTCTAATCTTGTATTATCCAATGTTGGTGAATCTGTGTCACTTGTAACCTCAGTTTCGTCTCCTGGCAAGCACTCTGTGTGGTCTGCACCTGTAAACCATCTGCTGCAAGGTTCAAAGCGCATTCAGAGATGCTCTTGTGCATATCTTGGTTGTAGTGGTTATATTTTACAATTCTTCTCTAACATCAACAAGACATTTCTAACCAGGTGCTGTTGGGATATTTTCTTTAAAGTGCACAAAAATGCACCAGATTTAAATAATAACAGGATTTAAACGTTCATGAACTCTAAAAAAGTAACATCTGTTTCTGTTTATCAAAAGTTTATGTCATCTAGATTTGGAAAAAAAAAAAAAAGCAGCATAACAGGTTGTTACATTTTCCACTTCTAAAGAAGAGCCAAAACACAGAAGTTGATTTCACACGTGGTTTTGTTTTCTTTACAGAGCGTTTTGATCAGTGAACCGTAGACAAACTGCAGCTTGAAGCGTATAATGGGGGATTTTAAGAGGAAACCAGCACTGGTATTGCAGGCAAAAGAGCCTCTGATATGACGGGTTTGTATACCCAAAGGTATTTACAAATTAAAACTAGAAATTCGTTTTGGGGAAGTAAACTCACACCGAGGTGCAGCCGAGCATTCACGTCAGCACATATTTGTATCTCATTTTCAGAAATTGGAGGCAAATGTCTTGTAGTTGATTATGCAATGAGATGTAATTGCTTACCTGCTCTGAGCTGAGCAGTGACATGTCAATCAGCTTTCTGTCATATGGAACCAGTGATACAGTGTCAAAGGTCAGGTAGTTATTTCCATACTGGACAGAAAAGAAAACCCACATAACGTCACCTTCACGTTACATTAAAAAAATGATATAATTCCAGATTATCAATAAAGCACCATTTAATTTTCACCTTTGTCTGAACTGGTACGACCACTGCGACATCTTCGATCCGGATCCCAAAGTCATTCTCCTTATAATATCCAGGCTCTATGAGCAAAATCAAGCGATTTTTCAGGATTTTGACATTTTGCACAGAAAAACTTTACAAAATAAAAACTCACCGATAGACGTGAACATGCCGGCTCTGAAGCCAATGTTGTTGCTTTGGAAGCCAACAGGCCCTGGGGATACATTACATTAACTCGTGATTAAAATGCAAGTTACGTTACAGAAAAACAAATAAACGTCTCCATGATTTACTCTACAATATATACATTGGAAGCTTGTGAACATCATGCAACCTGAAGTGTATTTTCATGATCATGCTGGTCAGTGGATATCAAGTATTAAAGAGGAATTGTCAGAGGTCATTATTCATGAGCCAAAATGTCAGACTTCAGGCTGCTCAGTTTCAGCTTTTTTACTCTTTAACACTCTTAATCTGGTGGAAAATACAGCTGAGACGGATGAGAACAGTTTTGTGGAAAGTTAAAGGCGAGCTTTTATGATTTTTGTATCTGTGGCATACATTACTGTCGCTGTGGATATCCATAATATGGTCATCTCAGGCATTTAGCTAAGGCTGTAAGCTGGCCGGGGACCTTTTGTGTGGATTTGCATGCTCTGGGCTTCCACCCACAGTCCAAAGACATGCATGTTAGATTAATGTGAATGAGTTTGAATGGTTGCCTCTCTGTTTTATGGCTGCTGGGACAGGCTCCAGCCAAACTGAAACTCTGATTTGGATAAGTGGAAGAAAGTAGATGGATAAATGGATCAACAGACTCTTAACTGACATTTCAATGTTTTATATATTAAACAGTTGAGAGATGATGAAAATAATTGTCACCTTCAGCCCTATTAGGAATAATCTCCTCCTGATATTGTTAAAAAACAATTAAACACCATTTGGGGCACAGAATGGACCAGCCACTTAAAAATCAGCGCAATTTTATTTATCCTTGACACGCTGTATGATTTTATTTATTTATTCATTTTAACTCAGAAGGTGGAGAGAGGCAAGAAAAGCGTGATAACTAAACAAAGTGTTTTAATACCCTCTAGCATCTTTTTTTGCGGAGGCTGGGATGAATAACAGTAATGCTTTCAAAGGTTTTTTATCCCACTTTGTCTTCTGCATCTGTAATAATGCAGAAGACAAATTGGGATAACCGTTAAATTGTTTCAGTTTCAACATGGTTGATTTAGTGGAAGATTTGGTGCCACTTCTCTTTTTTTATTAAATTATACATTTCCTTGAAATTCTTGTACTTTGTGGCTTTTTCAAAGTTTTTGTACACCTGGGACACATTTGAACTCTCATCCACAGATAGATACTTAGTAACTACTACTGGAAAGATTAAATTCATAAACCCTTTCTCTCGCAGTGTAGCCCATTTTCTGAAACCTTTCTGAGATATTATTGTGATGCATGGATGCAAGTGTGCGCACTGAAAAATAAAACAGTGTTCAAAAAGCAGCATGCGGCATATTTGGCATCTCAAAGTCATCTCCAAATGAAGGTTCGTACACTCATGAACTCCGAAGTAGTTTCCGACACCGTGACCTGTGCCGTGGCCGTAGTTCAGGCCCACCTCCCACAATGCCCGGCGACCCAGCATCTCCATGTTCACACCTGTTGATGAACAAAAACCTCCAGTCAGACATCCTGTAACAGACACGCTACATCTACTCACAGCTATGGTCTATGGTGGAGGAAGGGGGCTCTCTAGTGGTGAAACAGAAAGATTTCATTTAAAATATGTTTATTTTTCATTCCCACCTCTTGTCCCGGAGGGAAAAATGGTTCTGGATATCTCAATGTTTCCCATCAGCACTCGAGTGAAGGCCTCCTGTGAAGCAAGACATGTGGTAAATGATAGGAAATAATAAGAATTAAAGAATTAGCATATTGAAAAAAATAGAAAGGAGCAAAGTTGATTGATTGCTATATGACTGATTAGACTGATTATAAGGAAATATTAACATATCTTCTCTCTCAGTGATACCTTTTGCATTTCTGTGGGCTTTCCCCAGTGAACCGTCCGAGTGATGTCAGTGGTGCCATCTCTGAAAATAGTGAGCGACACGGTGACTCATTTTAAACACTCGTGACATAAAATGAAACTACACAAGTGTGTGCAGAGATCGTTTTTACTCACAGATACTGGCCACCAGAATCAACCAGGTACATCTCATCAACTGTCAACCTCCGGCTTGTTTCTTTTGTAGGGCTGCAGCACAAAAACAGGAAATGATAGTAGCACTGCTTCCTGGTGTTTTTCAAATGTGTTAAACTATTAGCAAAAGAAAAAAAAATGCCTTCATGCAAAAAACCCAAAAACATAATAATGTTATTGTTATTTTGTGATAACCGTGGCGCTCTAAGGCTCAGAAAGATACAATCAGGCTGTTTATAATAAGACCGTGTGGGCCTCATTTTGTGAGGCACAGAAGTTGAGAAAAGAAAAATATTCTCAGTTACTCATCTTTTACAGATTTTCCTCGATGCCTTTTATGCAGTTCTCACATCAGGAAAGTCATCCTCACGCTTAGTTCTCAAAACATCTCTCACAACACAGACTCATTTTTACAAAAGACAAAAAAGTGTCAACACATGCAAAGCCACTCGATCACTTTAACTCTGCAACCAATGACTAAAAACCTTTCAGTCAAATCATTTTGTGTTTTCATCAAAACCTTACTGGAACCAGCACCTCTCTCTAACTTTGTCTCTAAACCACTCGTATGCTTGTGTGTAACCAGGCATTCCTGACACAAGACTGAGAGCATGCATTTCTATTTGCTTCAAATCAAGGACATCTGCTACTTCTACCACTGACAGCGTGTAGATGACTTTACTCTTTCATAAATATTTGGAAAAAATGTTTTTAATAGTGTAGTATAAAGAGAAAGCAGTTTATTCAAACAAAATGAGGAAGGCTTTTGGGATGGGTGGGGAAAAACCATTCCTGATTTGAGAACTGCATTAAGAGTGCTGAGAATGACGGTCATGGTGTGAGGATTGAATGCAACATAAAGATAAAATAACTCCACAAATAAGTTGTAAGGAAAATGCCTTCATTCTAATACCACAGTTTACTCGATATACTCCAACAATTTCTGCATGCAAGCCTTCATTCAGGGACTACTGGTTAGCTTTGATCTTGTTCCAGTCAGATTTGTGAGGCATAGCGTCGTTACTCATACTGTACTTACCCATTAATAATAATGTTAGCTCACCATATAAACTGAAAAGGGCTACAATTAGTCCCTTTTTACGAATCAATGCAAATCAGACGATTGCAATTACAGAGCAGAATCAGTTTTTAAAAACAAGACTGTTTAGTGTCTGACTCCTGACACCTATTTTATTTATTATAAACAGCCCCTAAGACTACATATGCACATTTACACTAAATGGCCACACCTTTGAATATTTGATTTCAGGTGTTTTGACTCCCATTTCCACAGGTGTATAAAGCCACAGCAGAGCCATGCGGTCTGCTTTACAAACGTGAAACAATGAGTCACTCTAAAGAGTGCAGTTCGATAATAGGATGCCACTGCTGCGACAACGTGTGAAATTTCTTCCCCCCTAGATGTCACACAATCAACTGTAAGAGGTACTACAGTTAACGAACCACCACCACAACCCAGCCACAAAGTAGCAGACCACATAAACTTACAGAGCTAGGTTACAGCTAAGGAACTGTGTGTAGAAGTCACCAACTTACTGCTGATGCAATAATCTCATAGTTTTAAACATTTTCTGTGTGAGAGGAGCTTCATGAATGGGCTTCCATTGCTGAGCAGCTGCATACAAGCCTTATACAATCCTGCATAAGCATCTGGGGTGGAATAAAGCATGATGCTACTGGACTGTGGTGCAGTTGAGTTATGTGACGTGTCAAGTCATACTTCTCTGTGTGGTCTAATGCCACAGCAGGTCAGGGTTTGTTGCATTCTCTGTTTTCAGCTGTGTGGTAACATTTTGAGGAACACCCTTTTCTAGCATGCCTTTGCCTCAGTGCACAAAGCAAGTCCCACAGAGACGTGGTTGGATTAGAACACAAAGCTCAACACCGATTGGATGAACTAGAATGGCAATTGTGAGCCAGGACCTCAAAGATACTTTTGTGGATAAATGGGCAAAAATTCCCACAGACAGGTGTAAAGTACAGGCATTTAGTACAGTGACTCATCTTTTGATGTCAGTTTGAATGCAAAAAAACAAAATGAGTGAATTGAATATGTTTGCGTGTTTTTTTTTTCAGTTTCTGCATACGAGCCTCATTCAGTTAGTCTTGTTCCAGGAAGACCTGAGGCAGTATTCTGCTGTAATTACTCATACTGTACTATTACTCCAGATTTCCCCATAAACTGAAAAGTGCTACACTCAGTCCCTTTTTAACATCAATACAAATCAGACATCAATATCAATTTTAAAAAGCACAATGGTTGAGCAGGTTTAGGCTTACTTGGATACAATCTGTCATTTGGTTTAAGTCTAGTTTTACTCCTGACACCATTTTTATTTATTTTTTAATTCATGATTAACAAAACCGCTCATTCTGCTTGACTTGGAAACAGTCTAACACTACGAATCAATCACCACCACCATCGAGGGACTTGCCCACAGTACAGTGAATCTGAATCAGCTTCTGTAACAGTGTTTTTCCTGCACTCGACCCTTAAAAAAAACTAAACAAAACACTGAATTAAAATGATAAAGCCACAGTTTCCTACAAAATGCTTTGCTGTTTTTCATATCATCTGACTGTAGAGGTTTCTCTCTATAATATTGTAGGGTACTCATTTTATAACATTCGGGGGGGCTTGAGATGATGGTTATTGACACCCTTTCCGTATTTAAGACACAGCTCAAAACACACCTGTTTAGACTGGCTTATTCGCTTTAATGCTGATTTTTATCTGTTGTCACGCTCTGTTTTGTAATTTTAACTTATTTTATGTATTTTATGACTACCTTTTATTAATTGTGTTTTTTTTGTAAGGTGACCTTGGGTTTCTGAAAGGCGCCCTCAAATAAAATGTATTATTATTATTATTATTGTAGACTGGCACCTTATATAACTGAACGCTTTATCAGAACTCGAGTATGTGACATGTGAGCTGAGGACGTTTATAAATAATTTGTAGGAGCTGTAAAATGAAAGGTGATGATTCTGTGACTGTTTCCAGGAAACGTGTTTCTTGAGTTTGTGACAATCTTAGCTCAACCAGCTTTCAGTATATTTGGTAAAACTAAGTAGTTCTTTTAGGAGTAAAAAGATCCCGTCAAAAAACATGCAAAAAGAAGATTTTGGATGTATATTTAGGATATTCTAGCAGATATTTAGCATGCCGGCAAAAACAAGTTCCTGTTTTGGCTTTAAGTGGTTTTTTTCTCCCCTTCTATTTTTTTAAATCCCAGTAATGTTATTCTATTTTTACAGCTTTGAGAACTACAGAACATCATGCAAATATAATAAGGTACAATATTCATTTAATTAATGCCTTGGAAAAGTCAGGTTGGTTGTGAAATATTCAGGAAGGTTAAGACTGCTGCCGGTACACCACAACCACCAACAAAAGCGGCAACAAGTTAATGATACCACAAAAATGTTACAATGTTGCCTTGTTGTGGAATTTTAGACAATTACAAATCCAGATGCGTAATGTCAGGGTTAAGCAATCATATAAGGTCCTAAAGGGACCTATAATTAAATCTTCTGTTACTTTTTTAGCCTTAAACTTTTACGTTTTTTAAGGACCTTGTTGTTTAGTTTGTGTTCTTTTTTTTGGTTTGAACATCTTGGGTCATAATGGAAAAGCATTCACTTGAATTCCAATTGATTTTTTATCTTATAATGCATTAGAAAAAAAAAGTGCACCAATAAAATCTTGAATATCTGAGCACCTCACAATGATTTAAAAAGATTCAGCAAACATTTAGGTCATTTTTGGCATCCAGCATGATAGGGTACTGTAATCTTCTATGAATGCATCCTTAAAAATGCAAAAATGAGTATAAAGATGTCGGGATGAAAATTAATCTCACCTGTAATGGGCAAGAGCAGCATTAGGTCCACTTGCAGATATGGTGGCAAAGCTTGGGCCTCTGCTGTCCTTCTGTTTGCTGGAATGACGTTCACATAATTCTTTAATTATACTGTTACAAATTTGAGTTTGAGCTTCATAATTTCTAAAATTTCTCATCTTTCATGCGTAACAACTCCTTTAAATTTTACATTTTCAAATTAAATAGTTGGCTTCAAACACTTCATGTCAGCTGTCCCTGTTCCCACCCACCTGCGGCACTTGTCGACGTATTCTGCAGCGGTCAGTTCAGTCTCATTCCCCCCCGGCACGGTCTTTTCCAGCCACATCAGGAACTGGATAACAGCAACGGCATCCCTCACCTGCACAGAGTCACCGTGACAATGAAAATGATGCAGATTAAAAATGCATATGGCATGTTGAAAGGCATCTTTGAATGGGGTAATGCATTTACTCAGATGTGTGTTTACTCAGTATCTCCTTTGGAGGCATTATGTGTGTCTGAGTGGACGACATACGTGAGCATCCCGTAAAATCTGCTGCTCGGTCTCATCTTTCACAGCTTTTGTCGTCAGCACGGGAGAGTAGGAACTTGTCAATAGTTTGTCCTACATAATGGAAAAAAATAATGATTATTAATTATTATTTTTTATTACCCATTTTGTAAAATTCTACATATTTCTTAGTAGAAAGGCCTTGTTCAAAAAGGTGGAAACAAAACCCAGGGGTACTTAAACTCAGCCTGACCAGTCATTTTTTCAAATCATGTAATCCACATGGTCTGACTAAAGAACATCTTCATAGTGATATGTGATATCAGGAGGGAGTTACTGCACAGAGAATAGTTATTTTTCACATCTGTGAAGGCCACAGCTGTGTGTGACATGGCTGGAATGATAATTGGCACCTCCTAGTCTGAAGTCATGGTTCTCAGTTGGAAAAGGGTGGAGGAACTTGTTGCTCCAAGCGATGGAGTTCAAGTATGTCCGTGACTGACGAAGGAAGTGGTTGTCACTGCTCTGATGGCTCCTGAGTCACTAAATTACTTCCAGGCTGAACGACTGCAATTCATTATTATCAGGATGTCCAAAAAACTCACTGAAAAGCCTTCAGCTAATCCAAAATGCTGCAGCAAGAGTCCTGACAGGGACTAGAAAGAGAGAGCATATTTCTCCTGTTTTGGCTTCCCTTCATTGGCTTCCTGTTAAATCCAGAATTGAATTCAAAATCCTGCTCCTCACATACAAGGTCTTAAATATTCAGGCCCCATCTTATCTTAATGACCTTGTAGTACCATATCACCCTATTAGAGCACTTCGCTCCCGCTCTGCAGGCCTACTTGTTGTTCCTAGAGTATTTAAAAGTAGAATGGGAGGCAGAGCCTTCAGTTTTCAGGCCCCTCTTCTGTGGAACCAGCTTCCAGTTTGGATTCAGGAGACAGACACTATCTCTACTTTTAAGATTAGGCTTAAAACTTTCCTTTTTGCTAAAGCATATAGTTAGGGCTGGACCAGGTGACCCTGAATCCTCCCTTAGTTATGCTGCAATAGATGTAGGCTGCCGGGGGATTCCCATGATGCATTGAGTTTTTCCTTTCCAGTCACCTTTCTCACTCACTATGTATTAACAGACCTCTCTGTGTTGAATCATATCTGTTATTAATCTCTGTCTCTCTTCCACAGCATGTCTTTATCCTGTCTTCCTTCTCTCACCCCAACCAATCACAGCAGATGGCCCCGCCCCTCCCTGAGCCTGGTTCTGCTGGAGGTTTCTTCCTGTTAAAAGGGAGTTTTTCCTTCCCACTGTCGCCAAAGTGCTGCTCATAGGGGGTCATATGATTGTTGGGTTTTTCTCTGTATCTATGAAGCGCCTTGAGGCGACTTTTGTTGTGATTTGGTGCTATATAAATAAAATTGAATTGAATTGAATTAAATTTAAGGATAGGATCCTGCCTTCACCCTTTGCCACATTAGTTTGAGGTAGCAGCAGAGTGGTTCGAGCGGTCCAGGGAAAGAGCTCAGATGCGATCACCTATCAAAGTGTTCGCAATAAAGCATTGTGTGTGAAAAGCAAACACTTTGTCTGTCGTGCTCTGATAGGGTTTCCCATAGCCCAGGAAGTGCTACACTGGCAACCAACTACTCCAACGCTCCATGTCAGACCCACAGCCCATGCAGCCAATGCAAATAACATGACAAATAATTCTTGTTTAACATGTTCGAGGCCACAGCACTGGCATGTCTGTGCCCTTTGTGCCTCTTTTTCCCCCCCAAAGACGTATTTTTTGCTTTTCCAAAAGTTTTTAAACAAGGAAGCCTTTTGTGCCTCTCATTGTTAACAGAAGTCCCACTTGAATATATTGGCATCAACCCCAAAAAAAGAGTGCCTGGAAATCCAATGGGGGGTTGACTCTGTTTGTTATTACCCCCTGCGATGCCCATTCACCCTCTGCTCATTCCACGCCCCACTGCAGTGGTTTCATAACATGAAAGATGCCAATGCTTGGATTAACTGCTAGTATCCACCTAGTAGTGATCCATAGGTTGGGAGGTGCAGATTGCTGGAGCTGACTTCCTTTCTAATTCGTGAGGGGGGCTGTAGGTTAAGCCGGACGGCTCCCTGGGTTAACTCAATTTTGCTACGTGGTGGCGGGAAGTGGTTCGTGGCTCTGGCAGTGCCAGGTGAGAGCAGCTGACAGCAATGATCTAATCAGGTCCCTCCTGAGAACAAGCCGATTCATTTATGTCCTCTGTCATGGATATTTGTTTTTAGTCTGTATCTTTTGATTTATCTGAGCTACTCTATCAAGTCCCGATGTATTAAATAGAGGACATCCTGGGCTTTCCATTGATATCGCATGTGTTGGCCTCTTGGGTGGCCTCTTTTAGCTCCAAAGAGAAAAGAAATCACAAAAAAGTTTAATGGGAAGATTTTTTTCTTCCTCGGTTCTCAGGAGGATATTTTACGCAGTAGTGCGCTGGTGTGTGGAAAGGAGTCTGAGATGGCTAAGAGTGTGAGAGTGGCTGGAGCTCAAATGATGATCCATCAAAGAGTGTGCACTAACACATTGTGTGTGAAAACTAGACACTATGTCTGCAGCATTATCTTTCTCAGGAAGTGCTAGTCCTTCCTCAACTTTTTAAAGCTTGAAGTCTGTGGCCATCAACTTTACAATGAGCAGAAAGCAATAAACCTTTGCAGTTTTATTTTATAGGTCATCTGTCTAATATTTTCAGTTAAGTGCACTGTAAATTTAGAAGGAGCCCTGTCACAGACTATCATCCTATCTGAGCTGTGACAGGTTTGAGCCCTTGATAAGTGTAGGCAGACAAAAATAAAAATAGATGCATTAGTTTATTTTTTACAGTTTGACTGGGAAAGTATGAATCTGTGTTCTCTTCAGTATATTATACATTAGACAAACAGTCTAAGAATTGATTAGTGCAGCTTTATAATTTACAACAGCTCTTCCATCGAGAACAGCAGTGCATAAAAAATAAATAAATAAAAAACGATCACGGTGGGCATAATTATGCAGTGCAACACATAAAAAGAAATAAAAGCTCTGCATACCTGTGGTGGAATGACCTCATAAAGAGCGTAGTTTGTGTACTCTGTACCGATCCACACCTTAACCTCAGGCCTGGTCACATAGCTCTTCAGATGATCGAGGATGGTATCATAACCTTTTAGCTGCACACAGAGGGCCCCTTCACAAGAGGCATTCAAGTACACCTTCAACTCTTCAGTCACCCGCTCCACGTGGAGAAAGAGCCTGTTACACGACGTGAAGGGAAATAAATACTGCATATCCTTTTACATAATATATAAACCACTGATAATAGGTTTGCAGCTGGTATTTGTGATGGGAATTATAGGAAATAAGGAAATGCAAAAGGATTTTTATTCGGTGAAGTGTAGTGTCTAATAAAATGAACCTACCAGATCTCATCCATTGTGAGTAGAGTGTAGGAGTAGAAGAAAGGGTTGTACGGGATGTCGTTGCCGCGCATATTGAAAAGCCCTAAAAACAAACAAAGAAAACATCTCACTGTCAGCAAGTTCATTTATTTCCTCACTGGGATCAATTTGGGCCATGAAGCGCTCTTTGCATCTATTGTGAGACTTATGCGACTCTCTCTGTGTAGCTGCTATTTCAAAACAGGCTCTAATTCAAGTCAAACAGTCTTATGAATGGTACCCTTCCTGTGTTGGTTTGTGGGTAGACTGCCTTTGTATAATTCAGTCTGCGGAAATCTTGCTTATTTCTGATTCAATCACATCATTTAACCTGTCACTTAGAGTGATGGAGCTGGAGGAGTGATTTTAGGTTGACATATAGAGAAATTGTTTGAATAATCCTAATATTCTTTATCTTAAAGGATTCTTTTTTGTAATTACTTTCTTTAAAGTTAAAATGTTCATTAGTGGGGTGAAGATTTTGTACCCAGTGGTAGTTTTAGACAGTATAAAAGATGGACGTGGCTTCCAGATCGGAAGACAGAAAGTAAAGTTTATGTACCTTAAAACTGCATTCTTTTGATTGCCAGCAGGGGGCGATAGCTGACTCTCCTGATGAGGTCATGTGCTCAGTCACTCATTTTGGGTCATAATTGAGAAACAAGTGGCAAAAATAGCTCATCTGTATTTTATTGCGCTTGTGTCCATTGAAACAGGAAAGGGAGCCACACTGGAGTTCTCCAGAATCAAAAACAAAAACGTGACACTGCCTCCATCAGGCAATAGGTGCTCTCTGCAAGTAGACATGCTACCTGAGATCCCAATGGTCTGCCAGTACATTGAGTGATTTGTGGTCATATCACCCAGCCCTAATGGATGGATTACTTGGCTGGTTGTCCATCCAATAAAGGTTACACTGACTTGCTGCATATTGGTACAACATGTTATGACGTGAAAGAAAGGCCCTGGCCCTAGTTTAACTTCAGTTGATATCTGATCAGCCCAATACACCGACAAGTTAAACTTCTTCACCATTAGTTCATACGGGAAGTATTTAAAATACAAAAACTGCTAAAATAAACTATTGTACTTTAGCAATACTTTAAGAACATTAACGGAGGTAAAAAAAAAAAAGTTTTTTAGAGTCTACGAATGTGACAGAAAAACAAATAAATTTATTTAGCAACAGTAATTATTTATTATTATAGTAATTATCTGCTATTATTTATTATTACTATTATTTATTTAAATACTTTTAGACAAAGGTATCCTTACTATGTGTCTTTTTTAATATTTGTAGATCCTCTAAAGGTAAGAATATTACTTAAAATCCAATCAAATCATCTTTGGTCAACCCTTTTTTTAATCACGATATTAGTAGTGTTTCCTAGGTTTTTAAATTAAAGAAATTAATTAATTAGAAATGAGAAAAAAAGTCAGTTTTCTACTGACTGCTGTGCTGTTACACTGTAGAAAACAAGGCCTGACGCAAACAAATATGCAGAGCAGCTGCATGTCACTGGTAGGCAGCGTGTTGTTACTGGTACACAAACACATCTAAAACAGATCTGAGACATTTTCAGGTTCATTTATATGCTGCAGCTGAGTAGCTTGTCGGGACAGGACGTTGGGCAAGTAAAAGAGCAATAAGGAAAGCTATTCAGGGGGACTTTAACATGAACTGATATTTCCTTCTTGTCATGCTGAATAGGGGAATGTAGTTCTGGACATTCAAATAAGCTTGAATCAAATGGGGGGATTTAAATTCTGCCCTCGTGGTGGTGAAGAGCGTCTAAGACCTGCAATGAATTCATTAGAGCAGGATATGTCTCAGGTGCTTTTCTCAGTGATCCAGTTGTAGCTCAATATAAATACGCACCACAATTAACGAAGGCATTTCTGAACAGCATTATAAGATATATAAGACTGCAGTTACTTACAAGCCGTTTCATCCAGCGCTGAAAGCAGGAGGCCTGTGGGCTTGTATGGATTGTCCCCCATCTGAGTTCGTATGTGCTCCACTTTCTCCTGCCAGGTCCTCTCTACAAATATACATATTTAATTTTCATTTGCATCCAGTGAGACACATTTGATGCTAATTTGTCGTGCAGCGTGCTTTTGTCCATCCTCGAAGGGCGGCTGTAGCTCAGGAGGTAGAGCAGGCCGCTTGCTAATCGGAAGGTAGGTGGTTCAATCTAGAAGATACCGACCCCACGTCGCTCTCTGATGCTTCCACTGGAGTAGGAATATGTTTGAATGTTATATAGAAAGCACTTGCTTGCTACAATTTTAACTTGGACTTGTCTGAGTGCTTTTTGCTCAAAGTGAGTTTGTAGAGAGTGTGAAGAAAAATAACACTTAATTGCTCACACTGGGATTCTAACATTTTCACTTCACAAATAATGTGGTTTAAACAAAACAAATGTTATTATTAGCAAATAATGCCAAAATAGTTCGAACAGAACGTCTTTAACCACAACTCGTGATTATTAACAGTTTATCAATATTGCATTTTTAGGTCAAACAATCAATACAGATTATCGTCACACTGCTCGTTCATACAGTAAATATCTGGGTGTTTATTACTACGAGAATTTAATCGTCTCATCATCAACAACAACTTTTCTTTTACTTACTTTTAAAGCTCTCCATGGCCTCGCTCCATCTTATCTCTCTGAGCTGCTACAGCCTTATACACCCACCCGCTCTCAGGTCAGCTGATCAGCTGCTCCTGAAGATACCCAGGACTGGACGTAAACTTAGAGGAGATCGTGCTTTTGCTGTAGCAGCTCCAAAACTGCGGAACGAGCTTCCTTTAGAGATTAGACAGGCCAGTTCTTTATCTGTTTTTAAGTCACTCACCTCTTTACCCTGACCTTTGACACCACGTCAGATGTTGGTTTTTTATTTTAGTTGTTTTTAGGTGATTCGATGCTGTTTTATCTTGTTTTTGTTTTAATATAGGGCCGTTTTAATTTGATGTTTTATGTGTTTTATTTATTTATTTTTGCTGTTTTCTGTCATTCTATTGTTTTAACTTATTTTCTGTTCAGCACTTTGTTCCTGTGCTGGGTATTTTAAAGTGCTTTATAAATAAAATTGGATTGGATTGGAACAACAACCAAGAGGTTCTAATGATGGGTCTGTCTAGCACAACCCCTCGCTGGAACGAGACAGTTTAACTACACAGCAAAAGCATTGAACACCAAGTAGGCAAAGTTCTTTATATTACTCATGCATGAGGGAGACCCGACTGGAGCCAGATGTCGCTCCGCCCACTTGACCTCCGTCGGACTCTCAGCCAGTTTCCCTGTAGCACTCTTTTTATTGTGGTTACATGAATATGCATAGGTTCATTGACAGGATATCTTACATAGGGGTACATGTGAACAAAAGGCACCGTCTGTGTGTATGTGTAGGTATCTGTGTGTGTGTGTGTGTGTGTGTGTGTGTGAGGGGGGGTCCAGATGTGACCACATAAACGACTTCCCTAATCCTGCTGGTCTGGAAGTCCAGCAGTTCATCTAAACAAAAGGCACTTAGACTAAAACAGATATACTTGTGTTTGCTATACCATAAATCAGTAAGAGAAGATATAACCTTTCTCCTGACCTTAAGTCCTGTGTGCATGCCAGAGTGCTCTGGGTGGCACACAGAGTCTCCACAGACGACTACGGATCAAACCTCCATTATTATGCAACCGATAATAAAACTCGAAGCATATATGAGTAAATATTTCTAAGCATAAATGACAATCAACCATATAAACCTAACAGCTAACCAGATCACCTTTTCTATTAGGAAGTTAATGGCAGAGTTGTTTTTGCAGTTCCTTCCGCTGCTTGTAAGTGACAGAAATGTCTTGTTAACAGACACAAAAGAGCTGCTAACTTACTGAAATTCTGTCAGAAATTCAAGTCTACTTTGCACAACATTTGAAATGACTTACACAGAAAGGTGACAAATTTGTGGAGAGCTGGACAAAGTAAATAAGGACAAATGCAGATGCACCAAACCAGGGTACAGCAACACAAACTGAATCAATGAAGGGGGAGAAAAAGAATCATATCCCATCCAAACAGTGGTTTCCACTGTTTAAGTAGACAATTTCTCTTTACAAAATCATCCAGGGGCTTATTGGTCTTTTCAAAACCTTGCAGAATCTAGGCCGAATACCACTGATGGGGTTGCATCCAACACATTGTGACCCATCTGTGGGTGTAACCAGTCTCACGGTGAAACAGCATCTTTGGTAACTCTAAACAGATCTCAAAAGCAAAGGTTTATGAGGTAGTCTGTGCTTTTCAGACATAAAACTTCACTTTATTTCCTAAAGCAACTAATAGGGATGCAACGACACCAATTTTTTCAAACCGATACGATACCGATACTTGGATCTGAGTACTTGCCAATACAGAGTACAAAAACCGATACTTCTGTTTGGAATAAAATAAATACAAATTAGGTTTGCGAATAAAATAAACTTTTAAATTATTGCAGAGTGTCCATATTGTAAACAAACAAACAAAATAACGAAAGTATTTGGCATTGACAAACAAACTCCTCATCAGTCCACTGTGCCGTTAAACCAAGGACTGACATCGCGCACACACCTCTTCAGAAGGTTTTGGCACCATTATCTCCCTGATGTATGGGCGGTTGGGAATTTCATATCGTAGCTCGAGTATGCTGAGAAGACGGTGCAATCCTATGTTTTCCATGACCGGCATTGGCTGGTCATCCAGAGCGATAAAATGAGTCAGAGCCTCTGTTATTTAAACTGCCCGTGGATTTTCTCTTGACATTTTTCATCGCTTTTCCAAAACCTGAGTTAAAGTTGGCTGTTCCACACTGCTGACATTTTGTTTAGCCTAGCTACAGCAGCCTCCAGTTTCTCTTTTTTATCTGGAGCCGCCAGTCTCACTCGTCTAACCCTGTGCCTGTTTAGCGCGGGATGTCCCCCTAGTGGCCAATCTAGAAGACTACAACAGAAATGACAAGCCACCCTCTGATTAATGAAATAAGTTAGTATCGGTTCATGGTATCGGTTAACTTTTACAAGTATGAGTACACACACATTTTACAGTATCGGCCCTGATACCCAATACCAGTATCGGTATCGGTGCATCCCTAGCAACTAACTACTATGATCTTAAATCAATGAATTGCTTTCAGTGCTCCACTTGTAGCTCTTAAATTTTTTACTAGAATTGTAGATCAGCAGCACCTGTCTCTATTTGTTAATCTTGCGATAGATTGGTGATCAGTTCAGGGTGTACCCCTCATCATACCCTATGACAGGTGGGAATGCCTCCAGCTCAACCGTGATGCTAAGCTGGATATACGGAAGAAAATGGATTGATGGATCTTTCAAATATAATGCTTTGGCTACTCCAAGGCCTTTCTAGTAAATAGGTCCTTTACTCTGATGTGCAAGCTTCTCATTACTTAATGGACTTCTTCCAGACAGTTAGCCAAGCAGAAGAACGAGCTTTCATGTCTAAACTATGAGACAATATTTGCAAGCTATATGGATTTCTTTTTTGTGCAGCTTGTCGTCACATACAGTCCATTAGGTTTATGGTGCTCTCCATTTATTCAATGTGCCTATTCTGACCATAAACTGGACAATTTGCTCGTCCGGTCTAAGTTGGTATTTGATCCATCAGCCTGTTGTAAAACCATCGACATGCTATTTATGGCTCTGTTTTGCGAGCGGCTTATTGCGCTCTGTCCAGTTTGCAGGTATTTATCAGCACACAGATCAAAAGGACCACACACAGGTAGACCAACAGACTGAAAGATGTGTGCTCAGTACAATCGTAAACACACTTTCACATAAAGGAAACCTACGTATGACTCGGTCAGGCAGGCGGGTGAGGCGGTCAGGCGGGACCGACGGTCTTTCCTTCCACACTTTGTCGACCAGGTTTTCTGTGATGGACTTGAGGCTGCGATCGCTCGACTCCAGATTGATGTTGTAGTCTTCCTGCGTTTCTAATGGAGGAAACTGCAGATGATTACACACGCTGAACCGAATCAATCACAAGTAAACAGTCTGCATGGCGTCTGGAGGCTTTGTCAATAATTTTCCCATCTACTTAGGTGAGCACTTTATTGATGTTAAGCCAGACTGACAGGTGGGGAAGAGACGTGAGACTCACTGAGAGAGAAGAGGAAGGGATCAAAGCCGATCTCGTCACCCTTTGGCACTTCTGAGATAAGCCACTCTGCCACACTGCTGATGGACACTACAGAGCATCACACGTGACAGACAGCAGTCCGGTTATTAGAGAAAATGATGCAGAAGGTGGAAAACATTGCAGCGATTTTAAAAACAACTTTTGGGTTTATAAAAGAATATAAAATAAAATGAGCACAAATAATGTTAATCAGAAAATACAGTTTCTATCAATGAAATGATACATTGTAACATTTGAACTGGTTCAACGTCGGTGTTAGAAAGGGTTCTTTGGGGTGACAATCCATCTAGAAAGCTCACTTGACTTGATGATGATGTTTAAAACATTCTTAAGTTATTGCAGTGCAATTGAATTATTTGGTTAACAGCATTTGCAACAGTGGATGGGCCTATGCAAGTCAGATATTTGGAAAAACCCACTAAAAAGTGGTCAGTTTTTGCAGCTGTTGGGTTTTTTGTTGCTGTTTTTTTAAAATCCCACCTGAATTTTGAACCTCTGCAGGAATTGTTTTCTGAATTTTTCCTGTAAAGAATAAACTCCTTTCATTGTAATACTTAATATCAGCAAAGCCTGAATTTGAATTTTAAAGCTGTTTATCTGAAGAGCAGAGGTCAGATCAACATTCAGAGCCATGCATCACTCTTATAAATTTTAATGTCTTTTTCCGTATTTGCCTGACAATACTTCTCAGCCTCCCCTACCTCTCTCTGTGTTGCAGCCTAAGAAGCATTTGTTGCTCAGTAATTTCCTACAACTGTTTCAGCAAATGTTTCCCCGACCAGGAATGCAAATCCTGAGCACTTGAAGCTGTGGATTAATACACACATGGCTGTAATGTAAGTATATGTATTATGTGTATCATATACACAGCAGTTGTATGGGCAATAGAGGAAGATATCACATAACCCCACCATAGCCTTTTAAGAAAAGAAGTAATATGAGAAACAGATACAACAATTCATCACTAAAGATGAAAAATGAAAACAACTTATACACAATGATGAAACGCAGTCATAACATGAAGCAATGGCAGTTGTTCCTTAAACATGACAGTGAACCTGCTGTCATGTTTAAGGAACCGGTTAGAGATGATTTGAGCTTTGTGACGTGGTGCTTCATACTGCTGGAAGCAAATGGTAAACTGTTATCATAAAGGAGTGGGCACAGGTAAGAACAATAAATAGGTAGGTTGTAGATTTAAATGATGGTCACTTGGCACCAAGTGACCCAAAATATGTATGTGTGTATATATATATATATATATATATATATATATATATATATATATATATATATATATATATATTAGGGGTGCAACGATACACAAAATTCACGGTTTGGTTCGATACTTTGGTGTCACGGTTTGTTCGATACAAAAAAAAGTTCATGGTTTTTTAATTTGTCATTTATTAAAATTATAAATATATATTTTAACTCAAAAGTACAGTTTTTAAATTTAATGTTGCTGAAACAACAAAGTAATCAAAAAATAAATCTATCTGATCGAGAAATCCCTCATCTTTGGAAAAGAGAGTTTATTACAGAGAAATGTCTCTTTCCAAAATAAAAGCTATACTATACGCTTCTTCTGGGCTATACTCTCAGCAGCATATTAAACATATCAGGTCCCCATAAGGAGAATCATGTGCTAACGGCTGTCTAAATGACTCGGGTAAAGTTTGTAGCATGCGTGCTTGTTGTTTTTGTCTGCTTCCACTTGTCTTTGCACTAGGATGATGTCGGAGTAAATGTGCAGTCATGGGGCTGGACAGCGTCAACACATTAACGAGCTAACTGCGCTAACGCACTAGTTCCCACCCATGTAATTGAGCATTGTGGCACATCCGACATACTGTGTTACTTTTGTCCATGACGCGCTTACCTTCAGGGTCATACTTCACATGAAAACCAAAACAGTTCCAAATGCCAGATCTGAATGAGGGTGGGGGAGGTTCAATTTGCCATGTTGCAACGAGCTTAACTTCTGTCTTGCTAGCTTGCGCTGTGCTCAGTGGATCTGCACTCGACAGCGCAGCCTAGGCGGAGTAGTCGAACGCAGATCCACTGAGCGCTCAACACAGACAGCATCGTCAGAAGAAAAGTTGATAAAATAAATTAAAAATTTTGTATTGTTCATACATATGCGTACCGAACCGAAAGCACTGTATCGAACAGTTCAATATCGATAACTGCATCGATTTATGTCAAATTTCTATCATACTATCTGAATGTCTTAGCAGAAGTTGAGACTCAGCAAACCAACAGAAATTTTTCCAATCATCCATTGTCCAATTTTGTGGAGCTCGTGTAAATTGCTGAGCCTCAGTCTCTTGTTCTCAGATCATAGGAGTGAACAGCTGGCGTGGTCTTTTGCTACTATAGTTCATCTGCTTCAAGCTTTGATGTGTTCGGTGTGATCAGGACTTTCTGAAATACCCACACAAGCCTGTCTGATACCAACAACGATGCCACACTCAATGTCACTTGAATCAAGTCGTCTTGACCATGCTTGGGTGATTAAAGCCAATGGTGTCATGTTATTGGATGACTAGATATTTTCATTAATGCACTGATGAACAGATGTACCTAATGAAGGCTGGTGGGTGAGTGTATGTGGCCCTTTACAGGCATCTTTTTTCTGCAATCCTTGAATGACATTGGCTGTCATGAAAAGCTATAAAAAAAAGTAACGTCCCATTAGTTGCAGTGTCTTAATTTTTGCATCGGTGTTAAAGATTTTTGTTAATGAGCGATGTTTATTGATATTAAATCTGCTGTAATGGTTTTTTAAAAAGGAAACATTTAACTGGAATCGAATGGTTGCTGTGTTGTCATAACAAGTAAGCAAAATAGCACCACTCCTACCATCTTTTTCCAGCTCCCAGTTGCAGTCCATCTGTCTCTCAGCTTGAACCCAATAGCGGCTATCTGTCCACAGAGCGGCCTTGTTCAGGGTAACTACAGCAGTGCCTGAGGAGAGGCAGGAAAACAGCTGCGTTATAGAGAGGGCAGCAGCGACAGTGAATTACAAACGACTATAAATGTCAGAGTTGACTCAGTGTGTGACTGGACAGCTAATCTGAATTTAAAAGATGTATGTGTGATTGAATGAGAGGGTGAGCAAGAAACAGTGATAAGAGTCTGGTGATGTGGTGTGGATATATAATCAGGGTTTACATTATCATTCCACTGTTGCACCCTCACATCACAAATACCCATCAATGAATCTTAATAAAAACCCAGACAATATGGCTTCTCATAATAGAGTTTCACATAGGTTTGATGGAGTGTAATCAGCGCTTTACTTTCTTATTCTTTCACAGTTAAAGCGTGACAACAGAGCTCATCATTTCATAGTGAAGTTCCACTGCGAGGGCGAGTGCCTACATTTGAGGACATGCAGTCGTGCAGCAAGTGAAAGCAGGGGAAACAAATAAACGAGGAGCGAGATGTATGGCGAGGATGTGGGATGAAAGCAGAGGAGCTGCGTGACCGAAGATGTCGGGAGTGAGTCATGGGGAGGAGGAGGACGAGACAGAGAAGGATTGTACCTGCAGAACCAGTGAAACCAGTCATGAAGGCCAACCTGGCGTCACGTGGTGCAATGTATTCACTCTAATGGAAAAAAGCATACACAAACTCAAACACAACAAACGCACGCGAGCTTTAATCTCAGATGACATAATTATGATGGACAGCATGTGTACCAGGTGAGCGTCGGTGGCAGGGATAATGTAGGCAGAAATATTCATGGCACGCATTTGCACTCGTAGCTCCTCCAGCTGGAGAGAGGTGTTTACTGCTGTGCTGGGGAGGTACTACAAAACACACACACACACACACACACACACACAGCAAGAGTAAAAATGTTCAGACTGAATAAAAACTCGAGGAGCTGCTCATTCATCCATCTCTGCATTTCCCTCCATAATCATTAACTGCAGTCCATGTGCTGCAATCATTAACTACGTGTGCAAAACTCATGCAACATGTCCCGATCTCTGGGATTGGAATGTTTAGTTAGTGTTTAAGTTGATGTTTCGTTTTCTCCTGTTATCCCGGTGTACACTTTTGATTCCCTTATTATTCCAGCCTTCCCTTCTTGAGATCCTCGTGATCGCTTTGGCCTCACAATTAGTCCGCTGTTTGTAGCCTGTCCTATTGATCTCTAAATTTTCAGACAGTGTTCCAAAATTCCGACTTACTCGGAAATTTAAGTCAATAAGTTGAAATTTTGAGTCTATACATTTTCAACTCATTGACTCAAATTGCTGAGTAAAATCATTTGTTCAATTGTTATTGGTGTGAAAAACAAGCTTCCATATATTTTGGACCCTGCCTCTACTCCTCCACATGGATCAGTCACATCTTTGACTTCAGTTTATTTTCAGCTTCCTTTGTGTAATTTTAGCAAAGAAATCAACAGTATCCCCTCATATAGACATTCAGTTGACAAGCTAATCTTACCGGTGGGGTCAAAGAGCAGTTCCTTTCAGTTGATTCTCGTGCAACAGCACCATCAGTGTTTCCTGAAATTGCATGCACACAGAGGTAAAAGACCTTGGAAAAGTGATACAAGTGACTGAACTGAGCTATGCAGGCACATTTTTGGATTAGTCTAAAGTAATCTTTCCCTTTAAAAGGGGCTTATTGGACCAAATCTTTTCAGACAATCTGAAGGTCACAGCAATCTGCGGGACCAATGTGACTCAAGGCTTTGAGGACAAGAGTCAGACTGGACACGCAGAGTTCATATCAATCCCATTAACCACATCCAGCAAGAGAAGTGCAATCAATCAAAGTTACTGCTGATGAAAAACCGCTCTGCAGAGTTTATGCAGTCAAATTTTGTGCAAAGAAATACAGACAAGTAAAACCGCCCGGCACAGACAGAGGAAAATGCATATACTTCTTTAAATGGTCCAAGTGCTTAAATCATGCAGTGTATGTACATGCAGACTGTAACTGTCCCTATAACAGCAGCTCTGTACTGTAAACAAAGAGAAATATTGATCGCCACAGTGGCTCAATGAAAGTCTTCGCACAGAGAGCAGATCCTAATCAAAGAGGATAAAGAGGAACTTTTTTACCTGTTAGTGCTGCTAGATACAGAGCCAGCAGCCAGCTGAAAGAAGGCATCTTGACACTCCGAGCCCTTTGCGAACAGATCCACACACGGAGTGGCTGAGGATCTGATGTTGCATGCAGCGCGTGTGTGAAAGTGTGTGGGGGTGTTGCTCGTAAAAGCATTACTGCCCTCTCTCTCTCGCTCCCTCTCTCTCCTCCTCCACTGTCACAACTCATTATCTCCCCGGTAGGAATCGTGTGTGGTGGCACTGGAAGGGAATCTTAGTACTTGGAAAAATTCCCGACCAAAAATATGCATCCATCCATCCATGAAAAACACCCACCTGTTTGTTTTGTGTGTGTTTTTTTGTTTCCCTTGCATCTGACTCAACAGTTTTGATTGTATTATGATGTAATTCAGTGGCTGTGGGTTAGAAATTTCCACTTTTGTGCGTTTTTGAACACTACTGATGTTGTTATTGTTTGTGTATATGAGAAGAGAGAAGCAGTCTTACACTGAACAACATGGATAAAGCTGCTTATGTTCTGTGACTGTGTGATTGGAGAGTATTTGTCAGGTTGAAGGCAAGAACAGGAGCCAAACACAGGACTTCCTGGTTCGAGGCAGTGAATTTATTTACAGTGAGACGTGAATGGTGAAAAATAAACAGTTCAAAAAAAGTCGTGACTCAGTTTGTGGTTACTCAATCTGTAGTCTGGGGTTTGGGCCACTCCACCATAGCCTTAATCTCCGCCCGGAGCTGCTCCTGTTCCACAATGAAACCAACAAATGTGCAACTTGCATTTCTCACCTTTTACAAACAGAGGGTTCTCTAGTAGCCACTGAAGAACAAGGCAAACGAGATTCTCATGATCGGGTCTTCGGAAACATCAGAAAGTTGCCAAGGTAAACAAAAACAAAGTGATTCATGAAGTCCCTCGAAATGTCGTTCACCGGAGCCTGGAAAACCTCAAACCAGATGGTAAGCGACCAGATGGTACGCGTTGCAAAGGTCAGGTTTGGTGAAAATGGTGTCCCCTGCAGTAACTCTAAGGCTGAGGACAACAGGGCAGAGGGAACTTATTTTTAACTGTGATTTTGTTTAGTAAGTGGAAGTTGATACAAGTATATACAAAGTGTCTGTACACTTCCTTTTCCACAAAGAGTGAAAAGAACAGTGAGACATGAACAGCGAAAAGCAAACTGTTCGTGGTTACTCCTGACTCCTGTGCAGTGCTCTTGGTCAGTGGTATGTGGTGAAATCCCACACACAATATTTACAGCTGTGCTCTGCTCCCGTCAAACTCTCTTTCCCAGGTTCCTAACAAAACAAGATGTGATGATTAGATTAACGTTTCTCCAGGATGAGCGATAAAGACAGTTTCACCTCAGAGCCGGGGCTGTGCTGACTAGGGCTGGATCCCAATTCAGGGTCTGCAGCCTTAAAGGCCGCATTTTAAGGCCGATTACGTCAGCGCGACGCGACGAAGGCTGTCCCAATTCGAAGGCTGCTCGAAATGCGGCCCTCAAATGCATCCTTCATTTCCCTGAATTTTAAGGACGTGGCGGTGTAGACTTCGTGGCCCAACATATCCCAGAATGCATAGCGCGGCGGTGGGTGTGGATAATTTTGCCAAAAAAAACGGTGGATGAGGGGCGGCCAAAGAGTAAACTTTAAGTAAGAACTGAATATTATGTCATTTATTTATGTGCAAATGTTTAATAACGAAGAACATTAAAACATTCCTGTTGGCCACATGTCGGCAAAGTTAAGTTACATTAGTGACGTTTGTACTAACTTGGTTTTACAGCCTTTACTTTAAAATATACGCCGTTCAATAGCTGAGCTTAATCAGAGAATGATCAAAGCTCATGTAGAAACAAACAAATGAACAAAAGATTTTCTCCTTCATTTCTGTCAAACAAAGCTGTATGAAACGTTTCCAGCTGTTAGTATCATGGTTGCTAGGCAACCTGGGCAGCGCAACGTAGGCTAGACCGTCCCATTTCACAAGCCTCGCACTTCCGGCCTTAGCGGTCTTTAAGTACGCGGCCCTCGAGGATCGTTGAGGCTGCGTACTTTAAGGCTGCAGACCCTGAATTGGGATACAACCAATGTCACTCCAGCGTCAACTGAAGTCCAGCCACTCTGTTAGACTGCTGACGAGGATCATCAGCTGCAGCTGGTGAATCTTGATTGGTGGAAGATATGGCTGGCTTCAGCGAGGGAACTCCTTAGGCCTGGTGTTGCCTGTAAACCAGCACACAGGCCACACACACTCACACACACATACCCACATAGAAGGAAGCAGGGGACTGGGAGAGAACATAACAAAACATAATAAAAGGGGCAGAGCGACCGGCGAGGACGTACCATGACCGTATTTATCTGAGGACAGATAATAAAGACATGCGGTCGTGTTTGTGTCTGCACACCAAGACTACTTGCAATTCTGCAGAGATTCCCATAAAAATCAAACCACAAAAACCCCTTTGGTATTTTTAAATCGTTGAACTCATGCCAAACAGATAATACCACTTAGCTGAAAGGAGGAGGAAGAAGAGGAAGGAAAAAGGAGCAGGGAAATGTATGAGGAGATTAATTCCAGCAGCAATACATCAGGTTGTCTTCGAATATCCGTCTAGCTTCTCAATTCTTTTTTTAAATATTTAATTTTCATTTTGAAGAGATAGTTTGATATTTATGCAAAGACATAAATTGGCTTTCTTGTTGTGAGTTATGTAATATAATCAAATTAAAGCCACAGGGAGACAGATGGTGTGTTTGTAAATGAAGGTACCAACTAAATTCACCTATCAACACTTGGATAGCTTACTAATTAACACACGTTTCATTTGATGAAGCTGCACAAAAGCTGAAATTGAAAGGGGATTATTTTTTTAGGGGTTGAGCACATTGACTTTCTTGGGTCTTGCAGTCGAGAGGATGTTTCCTTTGGACAGAGCCTGGCCACATGTGTCCCTCCGGTCTGTCTTTAGGACAAACTAAATGTTCAGGATACATGAATAAAAGATGGATGCAGCATCTGGTCTGGAAGTGCCTTAACCCTGTATTGTTTTTAATCGACATCAAAGGTAATGTCTGTGGTTTCAGTAAAAAATCAGACTGTATAGAAGATGAAGTAAACTTCATGACCACAGAAAATGCCATCGTAATGGGTTTACATTATGAATTTGTCACTGGAGGCCGGCACATGGATGTGGATCCAAATCCAGACACCAAGTGGAACACCGATAAGATTTAAACAAGCTTTGTTGTGAACACAGATTAGAAATGGCAAGACGAGGGCACATAGTGGGGAGTCTCAGCGAGAGCTAGGTCAGGTTATGAGAGTGAGGAGTTAATGCAGGGAGGAGAGAGGAATACTGATTCTGCGGGCTTGAAGGCGGAGGTTGTGAGGCTCTGAGGAGGGCAGCCGAGTGAGCATTCGAGAGGTGAGTGAGTGACTCTTGTTCCAACCTTGTTTTCCTGATAATACAGAGGAGATGACAGGCAGGGGGACAAGCAGGTAAAAGCAGTTTTAATTCCAGTGAGTAGGTTGCAGAGAGGTGTGGAGAATCTTGCCAAGGAGACCAGGTTATTGAGCTGCAGGGGAGTAAAGCAGTGACATCACGAAGAAACTGGAGGCACAAGGAAATCAAGGTAAGTACAGAGCATGAACACGAAAACAAGTAGCAATGAAAACCTGGCTACCACCACGAGTTAGCTGACAAACTGGTGGCGAATAGAAGAGTGCGCTGGTCTTAAATAAGCCTTTCTGATTGTCGCCAATGGATGAGAGGTAAGTAGGGCAGTTGAGGGAACAGGGCTCCGCCCAGAAGGCGGTCAGAGGTAGTTACTGTTACTGTTACTGTTTTCTGCCTTAATTAGAAAGAAAGTTTTTACAGGACTCTAAAGAGTCCAGTGAACTGCTCAGTACACCATTAATGCCTCCATAGAAAGTAAGGACTTGCCTTTTGGAAGGACTTGCCAGAAGAAAGCCTCTTCTGTCTAAAATAAATATGGCAAAGTTGCATCTGGATAAACAACAAGACCTCTGGAACAATGTCTGTTGGATAAACAAGGCCAAAGTGGAGATGTTTGAATGTTTGATGAAAACCAGACGAAGCAATAACATTTCATACCAACATTTCATACCAAGGAGAAAGGAGTTTGTCTTGTTTTGCAGCCACAGAACTTCAGCACTTTGCATTCACTGAGTTGAGGTCATCTTTCCAGCAGCTAAAGCTTGCCTAGAAGTAGGACATTAAACAGGAAAATGATCCCAAGCATACTCATAAATCTGCAACAGATGGTGTTAAAATGACCCAGTCATTGGGTCACACATTGGTTTGTATGTGTGCAATCTGCTAATGATATAGCACTGAAATGTAGACAAACCCATTAATGGCATGACTGTCATTTCTACCAGCTGTGCAGCAGGTTCAAGTGCATGCTATTCAAGATGACGAAGGCTGATATTTTTTTTCAACAGGCTGTCAGTGTGAAAGTATTCATTTGATAGAGTGAAAGGTTTCTTTACATTTTCTTTTTAAACATTTTTTATCACCTCGGGTTGTCAACAAATCCAATTCTGTTATTTTTGCATAGTTTAACACACAGACAAGCACACACATTGGACTATTTATCAGAAACATACTGCTGTAAACCAGTATCTTGTTTCTTGGTCATCCAACAATTACCACACCTTTGAAAGGATTGTCATTGTCATGTTGACAGATGGACTCTGGCATTCATGAGATATGGGGGTAGTTAGTACACAACGCAGTAACATAGTGCTTCACTGCCCAATGTTACTGATTGTCTAACGAGCCAATGCCATGATTTACTGACACTATAACTACCTGATGTGAATATATTTTTGAGATGCAACACTTCTGTGGTGCTCTGGGATCCATTAGCTTTGAACATGACTTCAAAACCTGACAGACATCCAGAGCACAGTGTGCTGGAATAAGAAAAAGCCTATGATATAACACTGGGTAATGTAAAGGGATCACAGAGTGTCTCTTAGGCTGGAGCATCAGAGAATATGAAAGCAAAGCTTCCTGTGATTTTAATGAATAGCTAGCTGCTCCAATGTTACAAAGCTGTGCTTGATGAGTCGAAGGTATACGGTTTAATAGGGCAACACAGCTGTGTAGTGATCAGCACTGTTGCATTTGTGTAGCCTGTGATCCTGAACTTGATGAGCACTTGGATGGAGGTTTACCTAATGCAGCAATAAAGTTAGTACTACACCTTATCAGCTGGGACCTCATTTCACCCTCAGAACTGCCTTAATTCTTCACAGCATGCGTTTGACAGGGTGATGGGAACATTCCTCAGAGATGTTGCTCCATGTTGAACTGATAATATCACACTGTTACTGGAGATATGTTGGCTGCACATCCATGATATGAATCTCCCATTCCATCACATTCAGTGGGTGGTCTATTGGATTGAGATCTTGTGACTCTTGAGTAGGGATGGGTACCGGTAGTAACCAGACCGAAAAGCAGCGCACATTTCGGTGCTTTTTTTTCCTGAGCTGTGATACACTTTAGATTCTAGCCAATCATTTTACGTTTCTGAGAATAGTAGGCGGGTCCAGGTACGTATTTTCTTTTAGAGCAGAGCTACAGATTAAAAATGCCCAAGGCGAAGCGGTCAAAAGTCTAGCTGTACTTCACAGCAAAAGATGCAAACTCAGCAGCTGCAACAAGTGCTTTAAGCTGATACTGTGATACCGTCAAAGGAGGTAACACCTCGAATCTGATGAAACACCTGGTGACGCATAGCGTTTTTTTAAAAGCCGAGAAATGCGCCGTATTTGATAGCTTGCTGCGAGACACCGTGCACATCTACTGCGGGTGTGGTGCCTGTTATCGGACCCGGAGTTAGCAACATCCCCCAAAAACCCGAAGAGGAGAGTCCTGGCCCCTAGCCCTGCCAGTGTAGCAGAAATGATGAGGATGATGATGCAGCAGCAGCCGTTCTTCTCTGCGTGAGTAGCTTAATGTTGTTCGTGTGTAATTTACGTTGAGTAGGCTAACCACGTTATTACATTAATGCATGTAAGGTGAACTAGCAAACATCATCATAGCTACATGCGGCTGTCTTCTTGTTTGATGGCAGATACTCCCTTCACCCTGGCCAAAAAGGCTAAAATGACGAAAGAAAAAGTGGAAAACAGTTAAACATGAGAGGTTTTTGGACAAAGTTTGTGTTTTTTCCATTGTTTAAGCTGCTTCCAGCCAAGAGTGATACCATATATGCCCCATAGCTGCAGAAAAGGCTAACATTGTTATCTTTTTACAAAAAAACAGCTGAACATGAGAGGTTTTAGGACAAGTTTGTGTTCTCCATTCTTTAAGCACCGTTTAAGCACCGGCACCGTTTCAAAAGTACCGGTTTGGCACCGGTATCGGATAAAACCTAAACGATACCCATCCCTACTCTTGAGGCCATTTCAGTACAATGAACTCATTGTGATGTTCAGGAAAACTGAAGTTTTGAGCTTTTGTCTCAAATGCAGACTCGCTTTACTTAGTACAAGAACTTCATTGAGAAAAAAAGATTAGAAGCACCAGGGGTTCACTAGGGGTCAGAAGAGCAGGGTTACTTTGATTCCTGGGCGGAGTATACTGAAAACAGAAAAGCTTAGTGCTGCAAAAAATCAAGATAACAACAACATCAGGGAGTCACTTTACCACTGGAAGGTAGCAGATAATCTGGTGACAAGAGGAGGCGCTTAATTGCATCTTGATGGAGCACAGGTGTGTTTGGCAAGAGCTGGATGCTGGCTCTGCCCCAAAGAGAGGAGAACCCAGCTCAATCTGGACTCAGAGGCAGGTAAAAACACACTCCAAACATCACAACGACCCAGACTATGACAGCTTTGTAATCCTGCTGAAGGCACCCATCAGAAGATGCATAAACTCTGGCGATAAATTGGCTTACATGGTCAGCAAAACAGAATTAGAACGCCAAATACTGACGCCACCAAAGACTGTGGCAGAAAATCGTCTGTCAGGCAAAATCTTCTATTCTGCAATTTTGGTGAACCTGTGTAAATTACAGGGATGGCAGCTGGTGTGGTCTTCTGCTGCTGTAGCCCGTCTGCTTCAAAGCTTAATGCGTTGTGCATTCAGAGATGCTCTTCTACAAATATTGATTGTAATGAGTAGTTATTTAATTTATTGTTGCCTTCCTATCAACTCAAAAACAACGTCAGTGTCTGACCTCTGACATCAGCAAGGCAATATCACCCACAGAGCTGCTGCTCCCTGGATAATCTCTTTTTTCAGACAATTCTCAGTAAGCGATGGTTTCTAGCCTTGAACATGTCTGCATGCCTACGTTTGCTGAGATGGGTGATATTTAGGTTTGACATTTACTACAGGTTTAACAAATGAAAAGTGACTGGTCAGTATATATATTATTGGCTTTCTTGGCTGTTGTGTTTATGTTGATATTTTCTGCTTTCGCTTGTGTGTCAAAATAACCAAACAAACTGAAGCTGCTATATGAATAAATGTATTATTATAATTCATGCACAACATTTAATGTGTGCACAAATACATCCAATGTGTAGATATTTCAGTGAAAGACACTCATGTAAACCTGCTGACAGTGTAGGATATTTGTTTCGTGAGTCAGTCTTGTTCTCATCATGGCTAAAGCAACAAGCAGTTTCTCTGCTAAAAAAATAAATGAAACTAAAGCCAATAAACATGGATGGCATGAATGCTGCTAGTGTGCTACTTCAACATTATGTGTGCAATGCTATTTGTATTTGTCAAGAGATATATTCTAAAACACTTCTTCAGCTGAGAATCAGAGAGGATAAACACACAGTTTTCTTGCTAGCAAGGGCAGCCACCAGAGCGCTCGCACAAGAGTGAGGCTCAGAGACTCGCAACTCTGAGACTGCCCTGGTCTTTATTTATACTTCAGTGGGCGTTTGTTCCTTACATTGGAATGTGGAGGTGTATATGTATGTGTGTGTGTGTGCGTGTGTGTGTCAGAGTGTGACCCCATAACCGACTTCCCTTAACCTGCTGGTCTGGAAAATCCAACAGTTCATCTATATGTAAAAAAGGGCATTAAGACTAAAACTGACATAGCTACGTTAATCCTACCGTATCCCACCGCCAGAGCACTCTGGAATGCACGCAAAGCTTTTGCAGACTATTAAGGATCGCACATCCTATCACTACCATATATAAACTGATATTATTAAAAGATTATACTGACTACTAAGTACAATTTTCTATTGATGGTATTTTTTAAATCCACTGTGAAAAACGAGTCTTTCCGACTCTATTACAATTAAATGTCACACTCAAAGCATCTTGTCTAGTATTTTTAGATCGTGTGACCCAGAAATTAGGTTGGACATCTTATTATCTGACCCAGTGAAGAGCCATGAAAACCGTCTGATTATAATCAGTGTAAAAGCCTGAGTTGGTATTCAGGGATGTTTGTGAGGGTTTTTCAATCAAATTACTCACCACAAAAACTGAATCTTTCATTGCAATATGAAGAAGACAGAGGACGATGTGTATTTATTGCATTTAATATTATGACATAAGCTCGACTGACTTTGACAATGACGTGAGCAGCTCCACATTAGTGTTTCTGGGTCATTTTTGTAGAGACTTTTGCCCACAATGAAACATTACCACAAATTCTTGCCCTGCAGCAAAGCTGTATCACATTTAACATCTGGTAATGTCAAGAATGAGCAAACACTTAAGTGTTTGCTCATTCATTCTTAAGTCATTTGCTCATTGCTACTGGGGAAAGATCTTAAGCAACCCATCTTTTTCGTTTATGCTTCCACGGAGCCAGACTTTCTTGTTATTTTTTTGGTGGTTTTGATTATTAAAAATTTTACTTGGAACATTGGCTGTTTTTTACTCTCATTCTCAGTCCAGTCCTTGTACCTGACCACCTTTAGACGGATGTTTTTGTTGTGTTTCTTTTTGCTACAGACTGATCATTTGTCCAGCGTGCATCCCTTGCTCTTTGGCATCTGGCAGCTGTTTTTTTTTTTTGCTATTTTGTTTTTGTATGTTAAGCCACTCAATACTAACCCATGAATCCTTCAGGAATAACTAGTGCAACACATAACAGACAATATAGCAAAGAACTGATTTTAAATTGTACCTTTAGGCACTTTGGTAGGCGACCGTGGCTCAGGGGGTTGGGAAGCGTATCTGTAACCGGAAGGTCGCCGGTTCGATCCACGGGCTCTCTGTCCTGGTCGTTGTGTCCTTGGGCAAGACACTTCACCTACCGCCTACTGGTGTTGGCCAGAGGGGCCGATGGCGCGATATGGCAGCCTCGCTTCTGTCAGTCTGTCCCAGGCTGACAGCTACAACCGTAGCTGCCTCCACCAGTGTGTGAATGTGAGAGTGAATGAATAGTGGCATTGTAAAGCGCTTTGGGTGCCTTGAAAAGCGCTATATAAATCCAATCCATTATTATTATTATTACTTTTGTTACTAGAAGCCTGTTGCAAAATAAATAGTTTGTTCCCATTTCTTCAGCTGAATCTATAAAAAATGACAAGAATAACCCAGTTTGACATTAAATCACTGTTTTATACTAACAAGGTTATTCCTAATGTCATGAATGGCAAGGTGAGGACTCAAGACTAGATAAGGCTATAATATATATAATATATAATACTGAAAAACAAAAATGTTTTATTTTGACTGATTTAAAGTCCAAAAGAAAACCAAAATCCACACGTAGCGTTTTCAGTGGAAGAAATACTTCATCACTCATCCAAGTGACTTCTTCAGTTTCAGCTGACTTCAGATTTCCCCAATCTTATAAACAGTACATTTGCATAATGACTGAAGCTTGTACCACTGACAAACAACGGGCTGTGAGGTCAATTTTTAATTTTTACAATACTGTCATGACCATTGATCAGGACTCCAAAATAAAACAGGAAGTAACTAAACAAAGACAAAGGCAAAGGCTAGACAAAACTAAAAAGTGTAACCAATAAAGAAATCAAGAAGTGGACATAAATCCATCCAAAGACTATTAGCTGAAAACTTGGCATATCTCTGCATGTTGTGCAGTGCATCCTTAAAAAGTCTGAGGAAGCTGGACAGAAAGAAGACGTCACAGGCTTAAAATACTATCTACAGCAGATGAACACTTTCTGAAATCACGGTTGTCTCAGGACTGCACTGGAGGCAAATATTCTGCACTGTATGGACTAAAGGAGAGTTACAAGTTTGAAAGGACTTTTCTTCTATTACATCATGAATTTATAAACATGTAAAGTTCTGAATTTTCATAAGTAACAAATGAAAACAGGAACAAACTCTTATCTTGTTAAAAATGACATTTTTATGAGCTGTAAATGAAGCTCTGTTTGAATATGACCCTAGTTCTCTTGAGGTAAATTAAAGTAATATAGAGCTGGGCTGTGGCTTGGCAAAGAATCTGCTAATAGTTGAATCTGGTACGACCAAGTAAGCCACAGAAGTCTCGGCTTCTTTAGTTTTGTAACTCTACACTTTTTAACGATGACTTCAGTGTAGCCTCTATCCTATTTTGACCTTGGTCCAAAGTATCCTCCATTACAGAAGTAAATTGAGCTAAAGCTGTTTGGCTGTCATCTGTCACTGTGCATTGTAATAGCAATCTGCTTATGGGTCAATAAAACCTAGTATTGCCCATAAAGCTTGTTTAGCTTGCATAATATCTTGATAACACAAAGAGAACATGACAGGTGGATGAACAAGCAGTAAAAATGGTTATGCAACTTTTATTCGAACCCTGTAGACTGTTGATGGGCAGTGTACTGTGTCCAGAGACCCTCAGCGCTCCTTCAGGACATGTATTTCTGCTGAAAAATGAGTCACGGCTTTATTTTCCTTTCATAAAGTCTGTAATCATCTTTAGGCAAAGTTTTGCTGTGACATTCAGAAATACTTGCTGCAACATTTCAGCTTGTGCAAGCCGAACTATTCAAGGGTTTATTTAAACTTTTTAATAAAGGTGACTAAATTTGACTTTAACTAAAGTTAAAGGTGATAAAAATAGTGCCCTACATGAGTGAAAGGATGCCTCCTGGATGCCTTTCTGGTCAGGTAATTTGGGGAATCTCAGTGCCACCCAGAAAACCCCAAAATGGGCACAGGCAGGAAGCTATTTCTGCACTTCTGATGCCTCTATGACCCCAGGAATAAATGAATGTGTCAGTGTATGGATGGAGTAATTTCTGCTATTTGTTTAAATAATAGAAAATAGGAAAAAACAAGATCATCTTAGATGTTTTTGAGGATGACCCATATCCATAATATTTTGTCCATCACTGCAGATGTTTTCTAAAACATGCTTAACTATTCTGGCAGAACAAACAGACCAATTATTGCCATGTGTTGTTAAATGATTCCAGGCCCACTAAAGAGAAGTTTTCTTTGATCATCTGCATTTGGTATCTGGGGCAATGTGATGACTTTTTGAATGTTATCTGCAGAGATTACTCTTTGATATCATTAAGATACAGCGCTTGTTGAAGCTGACGCCCTGGCAGTTTGTTTCTCTTGTACACTTAATATGCACAGTGAATTAGTCTTTGTTGTTAACTATGTGCTGTTTGCATTCATGTTAACTGTAAAAGACTTTTGCATTAACTGTACATGGATTTCTTTTAGGGGAACATTTTTCTTCTAGCTCTGCCACCACATGCATAATAAGTAATGCATTTGTGGGTTGCTGTCATTCTCAGAGCATATGACCTCTCTCCATCATACTACACATTTGCAGCATGCATTAAAATAACGCCATCAATTCAGTGTGTGACAGCTGCAGTGTTAATAAGTTCATCCTCTGCACCATTTTTTTGAATGTCAGTGAAAGTATCGAGTACACAACATCTGTCTGCGCTCTATAAATCCAAAATCCCCCAGGGGAAGTTTTACTTTGTCACATCTTAATCTTTTCTGAGCTGAGGATGACGCATGCTTAAAAGGCGTGATGTAGTCAGAGTGTACAGACACCTTATTTCAAATGAAATTACACAAATGCCAGTTTAATCCTCAGCAACTGAGATGCAAAGACTGTGGAAAAATAAATTGACACGTATCCTAAGTTGCCAATTGTTGCCAAGTTGCCAACTCCTCAATTTTGGCTGCAGTGGCTACAGGTCTGTTCTTGCTGTTTAGATACATTTAAGATATCAATTTGAAAATCCTATGTCCCCTCATTCTAGCGTTATCCCGTTAGCCTGGCTGGGTGACGACAATACTCCATGAGGAAATCTGTAATGCTGTGAGGTCTTATTAATATATTAATATACATACTTAAAGACATATAGGCGATCGTGGCTCAAGAGTTGGGAGTTCACCTTGTAATCGGAAGGTTGCCGGTTCGAGTCCCGGCTTGGATAGTCTCGGTCGTTGTGTCCTTGGGCACTTCACCTACCGCCTACTGGTGGTGGTCAGAGGGCCCGGTGGCGCCAGTGTCCAGCAGCCTCGCCTCTGTCAGTGCGCCCCAGGGTGGCTGTGGCTACAATGTAGCTGCCATCACCAATGTGTGGATGACTGGATGTGTAAAGCGCTTTGGGGTCCTTAGGGACTAGTAAAGCGCTATACAAATACATTTACCATTTTATAATATATATATATATTTTTTTTAATAATGGATTGGATTTATATAGCGCTTTTCAAGGCACCCAAAGCGCTTTACAATGCCACTATTCATTCACTCTTGCATTCACACACTGGTGGAGGCAGCTACAGTTGTAGCCACAGCTGCCCTGGGGCAGACTGACAGAAGCGAGGCTGCCATATCGCGCCATCGGCCCCTCTGGGCCCCTCTGGCCAACACCAGTAGGCGGTAGGGTAAAGTGTCAACGACCAGGACAGAGAGCCCGGGGATCGAACTGGCGACCTTCCGGTTACAGATACGCTTCCCAACCCCCTGAGCCACAGTCGTTGCAGCACGGTGGCACGGTGGTTAGCACTGTTGCCACACAGCAAGAAGGTCCTGAGTTCAATTCCACCATCAGGCCGGGGTCTTTCTGTGTGGAGTTTGCATGTTCTCCCCGTGTTTGCGTGGTACTCCGGGGACTCCGGCTTCCTCCCACCGTCCAAAGACATGCAGCTTGTGGGGATAGGTTAATTGGATAATCCAAATTGCCACTAGGTGTGAATGTGCGAATGAATGTCTGTCCCTGTGTGTTGGCCCTGCGACAGACTGGCGACCTGTCCAGGGTGTACCCCGCCTCTCGCCCTATGACAGCTGGGATAGGCTCCAGCGCCCCCCGCGACCCTGAAAAGGATAAGCGGGATCAAATGGATGGATGGATGGATGGATAATGTATATATAATATGCTTTTGCCATCACTGTGACTCATAGAACTTACACCAGAGAAATTCATATAACCTTTTCTTTTCCTTCTTCAGTGCCCTACATTAATAAAAAATTAAATAGGTTTCTTTGTGGAGACATCCATGGACATATGCGTTGCCAAGTGATAAAACAAACATCTCTCCAACTCTTTTTATAACACGGTAGTTAACAAAATATATATGTACATTTAAAAAATCTAGAAATTAATGTTCATACCACTGTGATTGTGTGTAATATGGGATGAAAAGCAAAGAATATTTGCTTTTATCACTGCTTTTGAAATCACAACTTTCACAATATCACAATTTTCTTAAACAAATACCGACAGATAGTGTTTGTAATGTTTCTAAACCTTCTTCTTTTCTATTTGCCAGGTGGTGCTGTTTTGGCCTTTTCCAACAGGGGGTGCTGCAGCACTCTCAGTACCCCTTGTTCTCACGGCCTTGGTGTTGACCGAGAATATTGACACAAACTCTGTTAGCAGTACACTCAAATGAGCATTTGGGGGCATAAGTGCCTCATGTTGTTTCTTGATGTTTCTGCAAACTCGAGCAAACCTTCTTCCAGGCTGTGAAGTTTTACTGTGTGTGTTTTTGTTGAAATGCACACTAATATATTTGCACTGTCAGAAAAAGACAAACGACATGTTTTCACTGATGCCTACAAAACAGAATCTTTGGAATTCCAGCGTCAAAAATTAATTTTAAATGGGAAAAGGTGTTTTTGTTCAGAGATTTAAAGGCACCCAAAGGCATTATATTTTGTTTTTTTGTTGGCTGATTGGACATCTGCTCAGATCGCTGCATTTTAGTGTTCAAGTTTTAGCACAAAGCCAACAGAAATGTTGGAAACACCACTTCAAAGAAAGATCTCGGGCACCGTGATTCTGTAGTAGAAGGCATAGGAAGAAATAAAAGCTGCAAAGCTACAAATCCTTTGGTTGCAGCCAGCATTCCCTCTGCTTTAAAATATCCAAAGATCCAACCAGCTTTGTGTTAGCGTGATGCTCGTTCTTTCTAGCCTGAGCACAGTTTGCACTTTACCATTATCTTCATGCCCTTTCATGCAATAAAAATTATATTTTAGTTTTCTTTAGTTCCCCTTCTCAACAGACCATTTTGCTCCTCCTTGCACAAAAACTCAGTCAGCTAATTGTCTCTGTTCACCCAACCTGCAGATAACCTGAGAACTCATGTAACACAAGTAGTAATAGAGCTGTTTGCTTAGTGACTGTAAATTTAGTACAGTATCGTAACAAAAATGTAAAGTGATTACAGACTTTGCTTTGTAACACGTTCTATTCGCCATAGCAGCAGTAGACTGAATTAAACAAACAAACAAACAACCTTGGAGCATATATAGTAGCATGAGAGCTGATCTTTTAGCTTACAGACATGCACTTTCACAGACGCCATCTAATGTAATGAGAGTGGGGTAGGACTGTGAAACCACGCACTCATTGGCTATGACCAAAACTTAGTGAATGGATGATACAAAGTGAGTAAATGAACCTATAACTTCGTCACAAAAGTGTTTAGAGAGCTCAAGTCACAGACAGCTGTTTTCCCACCAAATTTAATAGTACTGCAACCACAGGTATCGCCCTTTGGTGGCGACTGCAGATTTAAGCAACTTACCTATGTGCATGGCAGCTATCGCTGCCCATTCAAATGGAGATTCTCTGTCTGTAGCCGCTAAACACTTTGGACTCACAATAAGCACCAAGAAGACTGAAGTCTTCAGCCTGCAAAGGAATGAACAGCAAACATGCCTGAAATAAAGACTGCCAGCAAAGACCTTAATAATGTTGACTTCACCTATCTTGGTGGCAGTCTTTTGGCTTCCGAAAGTCTTAATATCGAGGTCAAAGGAGCTTGCAAAGAAAAGCGTCTGGACTTCTTTTAGTTACTTGAAGACGTTTCACCTCTCATCCGAGAAGCTTCTTCAGTTCTAAGGTCAAATGGTGGAGAGACCTTAGAGACCTTAGAACTGAAGAAGCTTCTCGGATGAGAGGTGAAACGTCTTCAAGTAACTAAAAGAAGTCCAGACGCTTTTCTTTGCAAGCGACTTTGACTACGATGACCTGGATGACTGAGAACCTTCACAGACTTAATATCGAAGTATCCAAATGCATCGCTAAAGCAAGCGTGGCAGACTCTAAGAGAGAGTATGGAGCGATAGGGGATTGAACCTGGAGATGAAGTGCACAGTATACAGAGCGGTAGTCCTAGCAGTCCTTCATTGCTGTATAGCAAACCGAAAATATGTGGCACTCATGAAAAACCTATACAATCTAGGCAGCTAATGTTGCACCCTCAGAGAGACATGACTCCATTCTCCTTTTTCTTGCAACTTTATTCGCCTCAGTTCAATTTGGAGTTTACAGGCAGCATAGCGTATCATCAGCAAAACATCGCTTCCTCACGTCTCAGACACTGTTTTTTTTTCTGCGCTTACTGATGACATCACACGTCTGAACTCTGACCTCCTGGAGCCAGTAAACTACAAAAATTAACTAGAAATGTGTTCAAAAACAAAACACAATTAAATAAGAATAGTCTTTAAAGATTTTCCCAACAATTCAGAAAAATGTAAGTTTTATAACTACTTTCAGAGTGCAACACTAACAGGTCTGAATGGACACATGCTATATGTAAGAGAAGCTCACGAAAAGACAAAGCAGCCATGCAGAAATGCGTACAACTTATACATACATAGATACTACTACTGGTACTGTGAACATGAGATAGCACTTTCCAGTCCTCTGTGAGATAATATTGTATGACTCCACAGCCTCTGATGTCAGTGCATTGCAACTTAATGCAATCTTTTCTCCTTTACTCAGCAGAACTCACTTCTCTGTGTCTGTGACTCGGGGTGTGACCGTGTCACATAGCAGTATTTCAGATTTTCCACAACTTTGTATGAAGCAGGTCTTTGCACTTAAAGTAGCTGATGAATTACATGATTGAACTGTGAACCTAAGGGTACGTATTTCCTATATAGGTCCAATATAAAAACCTGATCTCAGCATGGTGAGGGTAAACTGATCACTTTGCTGAACATAACCACAGGGGGTCACTGGTGTTCAGTGTTCTGCATCCCCACTTCTCTCTCCATCCTCAGTGAACACCCTGTTTTTTTTTCTTGTTTTGTTTTGTTTTTTGCTCCATTATGGGAGCTCTCCTTCACAATCTGCATCAATCATCAATCAGTCATTTCTCTGCCTGTGTTTGCATGCTCATTGATCTGTGTATATGCCAGAGGGTTTAGTGCCTTTGTCAGCCATCAGCCATGCTGTAGCTTGGAGATGAGGCTTAAAGTTATGGACCAATATTAATAAATGGTAGCCCTGGCAACAGTGTTCAGTGTGTGAGTCAGAGAAGCTCAGGCAGAGGGGAAGGCAGGGCACCGTGGCCGAGCACGGATGCTCTCTGAAAACCAGCAACAAACCTGGCTATGAACCAGTGTCACATCTGCGCAGAACAAGAGGACAGGCAAAATTAATCAAATCAAGACTCTAACATGAGTGCTTACAGCCGAGGACTCATTTGGGGGTTTTGGTGCAGAGGGATTCAGCTGTTTGTTAGTTTTTGGTCACTATAAACCAAAGAAATTACATTCGGCGAGTTATGCAGCAGTGCTTGAATTTCAACTACGTGAAGGTGGAAATGCAGCATGGGTGTTCCCCTGTGTTGCTCTGGGATGGTTGGTGTGAGCTGTGGGTTGTGATGCATACAGTATTCTCGTGTATCTCTGAGGAGTGGATGGTATTTTTGCAGTGACCATAATGGCTGCAATAGATTTTTCGATTTTCCAGCTGGATATAAATCCTCCAGAACCCTGCTAGCACTTCTTATGTGGTCTAGACAACAGCTCACAATAAAGTGAATTATAATGAGGAAACTCATTCAAAAAGGCAAAGACTGTGAATAAGTTAAAGAGAAAGGAGTTAATTAAAAGCAGTCCTGTCCTGTCACACAGTTACATCAGAGGTTTTGTGATCTCAGTCACGTATACAGAGTACAGTCCTGCATGCAGCCATCAGTCGCTGTAGAAAGTAAACATCGAACTTCCAAGTTAGGGTCACTCACTTCCAATCTTTGAGCTGCTTTTGTTTGCCATTCTACTGCAGAGGCCTGGCAAAGCTGATTACAAATCTCGCCACTTCCCAGAGATTACAGCTATATTACAGTTTAATGTTTCTTTTTTTTGCACTGCTCCGTTCAGATTGTCCAACTTCATATTTGCCCAGAGTGTACAGACTCCAAGTACAAAGTGCCGCTTTATGACCTCATAAACCGCAACACAGTTTCCCAGTAATAGAACAACATAAATAAAAGGGCAGAAAAAAAATCAATGGTTAACAATATTATAAAGGTCAATATTATAATAGAAAACCTAGCAAGGTTGGCTAACGCTGGATATTCTTGCTGGTTACTAAAGGCTTCAAATCTCACGTTAAACATTAATATTGAGTAAATTCAAACACAAGACGGAGTTGCAAAACTTTTGGAAAGTTTTCAGACTAATCTTAAAATAGTAGGGTCATCGATACTGTGTAGTATCGTGATATTTTGTTTGCTAATAATGTATGGATACAGGTGGACTGGAACTCTGACTTCAGAACATGTTGATCCTTTTTCTGAGCAAGAATCCTGACATTCCTTCACTGTCCAAATGTGACAGTTTACTTATTTTAATTTAAGACATGTTTTATTTTAATTAAGTTTAAAACTTTTTTATTTAATGTAAAATTCTATTTTGTTTTAATTTACTTTCAAATTCTTCAGTTGCTGAAGGGGCTGCATAGTTTTCATAAACTGCATAGTTCAGAATAGCTATAATTGTACCAGATGGTTGATTCAGTTAAGTTGGACTAGACTGTAATACAAACCCTTCAGTTTGTCAACAATAAAACTGAAATGAGAGAAAGACTGAGTGTGAGACTTTGATATTAGAGAAAATGAATATTGATAAAGTTTACCTTTATGTACAGAATCTGAATATCGCAAAATATTTTAAAAAATTGCAATAATATCGTATCGTGCGTTAAGTATTGTGATAATATCGTATCGTGAGTTGTATGGTGATTCCCACCTCTATAAAATAGGTTTATTTTTACTTATTAATTTAAAAAACAAACACAAATATCATCATTATGTGGATGGTTGTGACTTTTTAATGTTACAGTAGCCGTTAACACTTTCCCTGCCAGAGTATTGTCTCCAACTTAACAGAGACTCATGAATCACTAATCATTCGGAACGTCGGTGGATCCCTGACTACTCCAGTCAGGATGTTGTGTCCTTGGGAAAAACGCTGAGCCCGAATTACCTGCATTGCATCCATTGGAGTTGGAGAGTGTGCGAATTTCAAAAAGTGCTTAGACTTAGATAAAAGTGCATTATGAATGAAACTTGTAGTAGAGTGCTCAACTGAGTAGAAAAGTGCTTTAGTGCTTTATACGTACCAATCCATTTACCAAATCAAAACAAAGAGCAGAAAGTTAGATTTATAACACTACTGTGTGATGAGAACAGTGATTACTGGACACTACGTCTTGTCATTGGCAGAGATAGTGTTATATACATACATAATATGCTATAGTGACACTGAAAATACACGTTGCTAAAGTTATCTTTCGTAAAGAGGTAACTTTATATTATAAAGATGAAAAATTCTGTGTAGAAGCACTTCAAGGTAAAAAGAAAACAAAAATCCAAAGAAAATGAGGTGTAGTGCAAACTATAGAACTAACAAGGCAGTCATCACTTTGCACACTCATTAGCAAAGACATCTCATTGAAACTGGTGTATATGTAACAGGGTCATAAATCACATTGTTATAATTACCCAAAATGTGTCCTAAACCCCCAAACCGTTCCTTTTATACCTGACTTTTAGGACCTCCAAGCCTGTAGTTATGTTCATTATCAGTTAGAGCCCCTCCTCATTCTTTTCTTCTTCTTCTTTGGTGCAACCCTATAAATACAGTGTACCCCTTTTGTCTCTCCCCTTTTCTACAATTCCCCTGTGGGAGAGGTGGGTGTCATTTCTTTCCAACACTTTAAAACACACATATAATGCATATTTAGCCACCTGGATGTTTCTGATTGTGATTTTAGTTCAATTATTGTCATTATTAAGCCTGTTTTTTGTTAGATGTTATAAGTGTGTAGTATGTGTGTATCATAAATGTGTTTTAGGCGCCATAAATGCTAGCATGAATATATACTCCTTGCTAGCTTGGAAGTTGTGGTGGGTTGAGTTAACCCTCTTCCCCACTGTTTGTATTTGGTCGTAGGAGCTGGAGTGGGCAAATGATTTACTTGGAGGTCTTTCTTTCTTTTACCTCTTTTATCAGGTATGTCGGATTTCATGTTTTTGTTTTATCTTATGTCAAATATGTTACGTGTAAATGCATACTTTATGTTTCATGTAAAAATAAATGCCAGCCCCTTTTCTACAATTCCCCTGTGGGAGAGGAGCTGGAGTGGGCAAATTATTTACTTGGAGGTCTTTCTTTCTTTTACCTTTTTTATCAGACACAACGCAGAATCACACCGGTTACATATATGATGTCTATCAACACAGCGATACTTGCTTCTTTTCTTTTTTTAGTGCTGTATGTAGGGACCGTAGGCAGCGTATATACTGAAGCTGCAATTATTTCAGAAGTAAAGGGGGGCAACATGCACCTGCAGGTTTTCTAGTCCATCCTCTTGTCAATAGCTCCGCCCCGACTTGTTGATAAGGACAGTAAAAGCTGAGTATATCTGAGTGGCAAATGGCAATACACAAACGATGTCTGACATAATTAAGACGATTTTGACCAAACTCAGCATTCAGATCTGTTCAAAGAATTCAAGGTTAATTTGCATGAACCTTCTCGTGTTATCCACTTCTTCTACCATTTTCTTTGAGACAGCTAACATTGCTGTTTTTGCAGCAGTCATATTTAGAACTGTGTGCTGATAACAAACCATCATCTTTAGGCTGTACCGCTCCATTTTAGAAGTGAGTTTTCCTGTGGAATTTTTACTTGCATTTGTGGAAGAAGTGACTGAGGTGGTTATCAGAAGCTTTTCTGAGTGCATAAAAATAGTTTCCACAACAAAAGCCAACACAGGCATCAAGATCAGCATTTAACAGCCATGTCTCAGGTTTCTCTGAACCTTTTAGGTGTATTATTTAATGCACATGCTGGAAACTCAAAGCCCTTTGCAACATCACATTGACAAATAGTATTTCTAAAAACCATCCCATCCAGTCCCCTCCCCATTTTTACTAATGAAAGACCCAGCTTCTCTGTACTACAGTTCTTATATCCATGTTACTAGTTCATTTAATCAGTTAAAATGCTCCACCGGGTATTATTTAGGCAGAATAGATCACCATAATTAGAGTTGTATTTTTACCCTCAGCAATTAGTTTTTGATAAATATTTCTTTTTATTTATACGAGACAAACAGCGACCCCAAGCATATGCTGCAACTTCTTTTCATCTCCTCCACAAAAGATCCCAACATCTTGAAGAAATTAGGAAATTTCAGCACCAGCTCTATAAAACAAGTCTTACCATTTTTTTCTCTCCGTCCTCTTTACGACAATACATAATTTTGGGTGCTTTGGCTGGGAGGAATACCGCCTCTTCTCATTGTGTTGACAAAGTGCTTTTAAATAGAGCTGGGAGCCCGAGTGAAACCAGATTGTTCGGCGCGATAGAGGAAACAGAAGATAACGGGCAGTAAATCAGGCACTGCTGAGACAAACTTTTGCAGCCAGGGATTCACATATAGAACAGGAGTAACACCTTCCTGCGGTAGCAACAACTATGAGAGTTATCTCTACTGTAAAAATGTATAATGGCGTGGTGATGTTTTCATTGCTCCCCCATATACCACTTTCAGGGCGAGTTTCTGAACGTAACCTAGAGTGATGATCACATTTAAGAGAGGAACAAAACTATAGGAGCTGTTAGGCTGGACTCAAGGGTGGGTAATTTTAGACAATAAAAGGAAATAAAACCACTATTTGTGCAGATGTGATTAACAAATTGAGTTCTGTCTGCTCAGTCTGTTCTGTATTAATAGGACTGGCTTTGTAGCTACATCTGGATTTAAGACATGCAGATATATCCTTTTACAAACAGTTATGTGCATGAAAAACGCAGGGCAAATCACATTTCACATACCATAGGGAACAAGATTGGAGCATTTAGGGGGATTTTCTATATGATGATCACTAACAGTACACCATCTCTTTAACAGTGGTATTACTTTTCCAGCTGTTTGAGAAAACTAGGGGCACATCAAACCAGTAAACTGAACAAAGGGAATCAAAAAAGCAACATCTGCAGTTAAATAAAATATATGACCTTCTTTTGGACTTTTAAAATCAGGCTAGGACAAAAGAGATGCGTTTGATAAATGGGATTTGCATGGAATCTCATAGGGAAGTAAAACATTAGAGTGGGAACACTACAAACATGAGGGTTCGTCTCATGCACCATGTGGGCTAATGCTAGCTGAGGACAGTAAAGCTAACATTAAATCAGCTCAACCCCAAAAAAACAACCAACACTGACACCCTTAGGTTGACAAGGCTATCTTCCAGTTAAATAATGTAATCCATCACCTACTTTATGTGCAAAGACCTGCATCCGTGCAAAGATGTTGAAAATGCACGCTGAAATGCACGCTCAGGGTCACACCCTGAGTCACGGACACATAGAAGGGAGTTCTGCTGAGTAAAGCAGACAGGATAGCATTAACTTAGCTTGTGGATTCATGACAGCTCATTATCTCATAGAGAACTTGGAAGTACTATCTTGCGTTCAAAATACGCGTAGTAGTACACCAGTCCGTACATGTTTGCATGCTGTTAAGCTGGACTACACTGTAATGCAAACTGATAAAACAGATAAAACAGATAAAACAGATAGTGACAAAGGTTACCTTTTGGGATATATGTCTTGACAACACGTTCTCACTCCCTAAGCGTAATATTTTACGCTAGGTGACAAATCGTCAACATTTTACGTTTTCGGGTACCCAACACGTTCCTGACGACATCGGAAAAATGAGAAAACATAAGAACCGTTTGGACTCACTCTACACATTTTAGTTCATTTTCTTCAAATCGCTTTGGAAAACGCTACTTTATGTCATTTCAGTGCTGGTTAAGGTTAGGAATAGGGTTAGGGTTACCCGGCGCGTACTATAACCCAAAACGTCGGTATGCCCGTCTTGATGCATGCCCAATCATCCAGGTAAGGAAATCCCAAAAGTTGATTCTGCTTATCTGGATGTACGTGTAGATGAACAGAATCAACTTTTTGGGACTTTTGGGCACAATTTGCAGTTGAAAAAAGTGCTAAATCACAGTATACCTTAATATGTGTCAATTGCAATACTCAACATATTGCAAAATGTTTAAATGTGTAATAATATCACTGTAATATACTGTAGGATAATACACTGTCCACTGTAGGATATTAGAGGTGGGAATCACCATACATCCCACGATATGATATTATCACAATACTTAACGCACGATACGATATTATTGCAATTTTTTAAAATATTTTGCGATATTCAGATTCTGTACATAAAGGTAAACTTTATCAATATTCATTTTATCTAATAACAAAGTCTCACACTCAGTCTTTCTCTCATTTCAGTTTTATTGTTGACAAACTGAACGGTTTGTATTACAGTCTAGTCCAACTTAACTGAATCAACCATCTGGTACAATTATAGCTATTCTGAACTATGCAGTTTATGAAAACTATGCAGCCCCTTCAGCAACTGAACAATTTGAAAGTAAATTAAAACAAAATATAATTTTACATTAAATAAAAAAGTTTTAAACTTAATTAAAATAAAACATGTCTTAAATTAAAATAAGTAAACTGTCATGTTTATTGCTGCCAAAAACAAGTTAAACACATTTGGACAGTGAAGGAATGTCAGGATTCTTGCTCAGAAAAAGGATCAACATGCTCTGAAGTCAGAGCACAAAAACCTTTTTTGTAACAAAATATCGATTTCTGCTGTCCCTGTATCGATACATTATTAGCAAACAAAATATCACGATGCTACACAGTATCGATTTTTTCCCCCACCCCTATAGGATATACTGATAATTCCCACCTCTTGTATCCAGTGCAACTACATGTCACAACAGTGTTTCCCAAACAAGCGTCATACCTGTGTGAATACTGGAAATGAGACTGGTCTCATTATTCCTGTAAGTGGTTGGTTAGGGGACTGAAGCTAACGCATTAAATACCTATTAGACTCAAGCTCCCCCACAACCCAGAATTGGATAATTCAATGTTCTTTATATAATTTATATAGTGCAAAATTACAACAATAGCTGGCTCAAGGCTGTTAATGTTGTAAAGATCCTCTAATGATACAAAGAAAACCCCAACAATAAAAAAGACCCCCTATGAGCAAACACTTGGCAACAGTGGCAATGGAAAATGGCTCACGGAGGAACAGCCATCTACTGTGACCAATCGGGGGTGAGAGAATGAGGGCCAAATTTCACGGAATAACTTCATGGGATAGTTGTTTTTGACACAGATATTTCAGTTTGAACCAAACTGGTGAACACACTGACAGGCAAACAAAACAAGCTGTTAGCTGGGCTCATAAAACAAAACCACTGAAGAAACTGTATCCCATCATGGGGAACTCTCTCATTTCTCCAGTGACTGAAGACAAATGAAAGTGCTCTTCAGATTCGGCCTTAATGAGATGACATAATAAGACTCCAAAGTTTAAAGCCGGAATGCAGATGGAACAACGGCAGATTTCGGCCAGTTGCTGATGTCGGAGAACTGAGTGCGACTGCACGTCAATTCAGCCACAGATGAATGAACTGGCTGGCTTTGATGCTGCAGTAGGTCACATGCCTTCTGTCCATGCATATATTCATTTATGTGTGAGGTAATAGGGAGTGAGATAGTGAGGAATACTGGGATTACCAGAAGGTCAGGAGCTGTCGGATGAGATGGATGCAAGACTTCTCCTTTGGTGCTCAAATCACACACAAACACGCTCAGAGGTGGAGAGATGGGAGTCTCAAGGCACCCGTGTTCCACTTACCATGCGCACGCGTGCTCAGATGTGAATGAACATGCATGCATGTACTCGCGAAAAACAGATGTGAGTTTATGTGTGCACATGCCCACACACACAAAGCTGTACAGTCAGGTCTCAAAGTGCATACATCCTACTGGGCTGTGCTCCAATCAGCAAGATTAATGAAGAGGTATCACATTTTACAGTAACGCAGCATGCGGGGCTCTGGGGAACGAATGGCTACAGTCTGCAATTTCTCAGATCTGTCTTCAATAATGTAATCGACTTTTAGGTTATGAGATAGCATGGTTAAAGCAATTTGCAGAACTTTGTGCCACGGTTGAGTTATGTTTCTTAACAAGACCATCACATGCAATCTGCTCCTTTCCGTAGACCACAGACCCTCATGAATACCTTCTGTGTAAATATGCTAGTGTAGAAGCATGGTGGCGTAATATGTCAGAAAGTATTTGGTAAAAGAATCCATGATCATTAAAGGCGTTTTGAGAAAAGGATTAATACTTGAAAGGTATTTAATTTGGTGAAACCACCTCAAGTCAGTGAAGCCTGAGATTACCTCATAAAACCAAAAAGAGTCTGGAGTAACCCACAGACAACATCTCAGCTCTCGGCTTCATCCTGGTCAGATCACATTTAAGACATAATGTTCGGATTAGTTTGACAATAATCACACCCACATTGAAAGATTTAGTTTGGGAGATATGACTGACTTTTGTTTGACCCAGACTGAGGTCAGTGTAAAATTACAAAAGCCACTCAAGTAAAATGGAAAACCTCTGAACTGGGTCTGTTCTGAAGTTTAAGTAGTTTTTCTCTGTTGCTGAGGTGGTTTTCTCAAGGGCATGAGCTGCTGATAAAAAAAATGCTGGCTGATACAAGTGCAGCTGGTGAGGTGGCGGCATATTTGACAGAGTACAGGATGATAACAGTGTGTGCTTGGTGTGGTGTGAGGTGACAGAGGCTTGTTCCAGAGCTGCAGGCCTCTGGACGGTAACATGGGAGACTTCTTACGCTTCCATTTGTCTCTCAGAGTGTCAAATTCCAAACAGATGAGGGAATAACCAAACTTGTTGCAGGCGAGAGGGAAGAAATATCAGTGGAGAGTACAGTAGTAGCGGTAGAGTAGCCGGATCGAGTTGATAACAGCCCGATAAAGGCTGGAGAAAGCGCATGATATGTCAAGAGTCAGCAGAGCAATTCAACACAAGACCGGCTAATCCTTCCTTATCATAGAGTTTGTCTTGGGCTGACATGAAAGCAGCAGAGATCTGGGGCGTAACACTGCAAATACAGACAAAGTAGTGCGTATTTGTGCAGTCTATGCTGTCTCTGAAAACCTGTTTAAAGCAAAGGTCATTGTAAAGGACCTGTGACGGACACACATACTAGGTTTTTTTGGACCACAGTCACTTTTTTTAAATTACAGCTGAGATAGATAGATAGATATACGATCTAATTATTATTATATCACTACGTTCAGATTAGTGAGCTCTTTAAAATAACCCAGTCTTTCACTAAAGGTGCTTTTCTACACTGTGCAATATTTGTTTTTTGTTTTGTCTTTTTTTCTTATATTCGACTGTGCAACAATCACTGTGCAATATACTCACTCAAATGAGCAATCCTATTTATCCATACTGTATATTCTGTATCTATATATTAGAGGTGGGAATCACCATACATCCCACGATACGATATTATCACGATACTTAACGCACGATACGATATTATTGCAATTTCTAAAAATATTTTGCGATATTTAGATTCTGTACATAAAGGTAAACTTTATCAATATTCATTTTCTCTAATATCAAAGTCTCACACTCAGTCTTTCTCTCATTTCAGTTTTATTGTTGACAAACTGAACGGTTTGTATTACAGTCTAGTCCAACTTAACTGAATCAACCATCTGGTACAATTATAGCTATTCTGAACTATGCAGTTTATGAAAACTATGCAGCCCCTTCAGCAACTGAAGAATTTGAAAGTAAATTAAAACAAAATATAATTTTACATTAAATAATTTTTTTTTAAACTTAATTAAAATAAAACATGTCTTAAATGAAAATAAGTAAACTGTCATGTTTATTGCTGCCAAAAACAAGTTAAACACATTTGGACAGTGAAGGAATGTCAGGATTCTTGCTCAGAAAAAGGATCAACATGCTCTGAAGTCAGAGCACAAAAACCTTTTTTGTAACAAAATATCAATTTCTGCTGTCCCTGTATCGATACATTATTAGCAAACAAAATATCACCATACTACACAGTATCAATTTTTTTCCCCACCCCTACTATATATGTGTATATATGGTGTATTTATGCTTATATCCTTACTCTCATTCCCCTTAATGTATCTGTAACATGCAACTTCTTTCGGTGCTTTGCTACTGGAAACTGAATTTCCCGGAGGAACCCACCCGAGGGACAAATAAAGTTTCATCTAATCTAATCTAAATTATGTAAAGCAAGACTGCATGGATAGATGTTTGATTTTATAAATTGACATTGTATACCTACCTAAAACAGTTTAGCTCAGCTTGAGCCAAGAAGGCAGAAAGAATGCCTTTTGTCAACAATCAAAAAGTATCAAGAAGAAATAAAAGTTCGGAAAGTTTTTCTTAAATGAGACGAGTCACTCCTAGCTTTGTCTCAGAGGGTTTCCTACCCAGTCCACTTTGTGTGGTTTGTGACTGAGGAAGCTACTCAGTGTCTCAAAAAGCGCGAGTACAAGCACGCATGCTGCAACCTCCACCGGGTGACGACTTGCAGTGGAGACTGTCTGTGGCTTAGTTGTGAGTAGGCAGTGGATTGTGAGACAGGCTTTGTGGTTAGTAGTATAATTCCCCACCTAATGACCATGCATCATCCTCCATCTGCACCTCTTTTTTTCCTATTTATCTGGTTTATTCTTTTTAAAATCTGTATTTAAAGGACAATAAAATCCCTTGTAACTTGATAAAAAAAAAAGATAAGTACATTCTAATCACTGACCTAAATAATGATGATTATGGTTTTTGTTATAATCAAGCAAGGATTTAATTAGTCAGGCTTTTGGAAGCCTCTGTATAAAGTTAGTGGCTCCTTGCATATTTACTTAAAACAGCATATAATAGGTGCTTTCTGTTACTATCATGAGACCTCGACCACACAACAAATACACAGCTTGACTTATGTGCTCACCAACTTCTTGCTGTCATTGTAGCCTGGTGGATAATATATCACTTCGCATACTGGTGCAATTTACACCACGTACTGGTGCAAATGCAATAAGAAAAAAAAAGCCCCTAAAAGTATGTATTTCTTGCAGGACCACCCCGGAGCATAGTTACATTTAGGGAGTCCCCAAAACTGTTTAGTCTCAAAGCTCACACTGAGGGTGCGAAAAACACATGCGAGCAATATCTCAAACATAAGGTCAAAAAGGTCGTGAAGATTCGGGTTTAGAAATGTCTGTGGATTTGTGGGGGATTCAGTGTAATCCCAAATCTGATAGTAAACTGTGGACAGAGAACAGGAATTAGTGGGTGTTCAAAGCAAAGTCGTTCTTGCATCAAAACAACTAAAACAAACAACAGTAAAGCTGTGCTTCAGCTACAAGACACATTCAGTACGATACAATCCTTGCAGTGCTGGTTGATTGAAGCTAGACTTTTAGTTGAAACATGCGTTTAATAGAGAGGAAACCATTTTATCGTCAGTCATTTAGTTTGCAATGCAGAACGACTGCAAGCGCCAAAGAATAAAGCATGAGTTTCATCCACATAAGAAATAATGTTAATTTTCAGAAGAACATTACTGAACAGGAGTCTGCTGCTGTGGTTGTGGTCTGTCTTACTGCACTCTACCAGCATTAGAGACATGCTGACAGGCATTTATTCTCAATAACTCATCAATAACTGGTCAATATTTCTAAAGAAATAAACTCACTGTGTTTTAAGTGTGAAAAATGATTCAGAGAATTTCACACAGCAGTTCGACAAAGATTTCCAGCATCTGAGTGACTAATAAAGTTGTTACTCCGCAGAGAGGAAATGAATTTATACTTAAAGGAAGTCCTTGGAAATGGCATTGTTTTGTTTGGCAATCAAGGCGTAGGTGGAAAATAACTACTTCTTACAGTTGAATGCAGATGATGTGCAGGAGGCAGCTCTGTGGCTCCAGAAATAGCTAAAGCTCAAACCAGCATGATTTCAAAACAATGCACCGCACACTGGACTCCATCAGACTTCCCTTGGCTGATATGTGCAGCATTTTTTAATGACGTCCGGTGGCCAGAAAAGAGCGGTGAAGTCAGGGGAAAGCTACATGGCCCACAGGAAGATATTGACTTCAGGGAGCAAAAGAAAACACCCAAACAAGCAGGCGGGCGAGTCGGTAAACAGGAAAATACACAGAGGAAGGCACCTGGTTCCAGTGCACGGTGACTTCAGGGACACGGGACACACTCCGGCTCACGCTGTGTTGTTTCCTATTGACACACTGCTTCCTTACTTTCGGACATCCTGTGTGTGTTTATGTGTGTGTGTTTATGTGTGCGAGTCAGTCAATCTGTCATTGTGTCAGCTTGTTTGTTCAATGATCTCTATAATTGGCATCACTCTTTCAGAATTTGCTCCTTTTTAATTACATAGGATGTTAGTGTGTGTGAAAGAATGCTATTGTGTTAATCTGTTTGGGTGACCACGTGATCGTGCACCAACACATGTGCCCCTGCAGCAGACATTACATGGCTCAATTCCTGCGGCTTGATTAGAAGTGGATATTTCCAACAAATCCCTAATCATGGATAAGTTTTAAGCAAATTAGGGACAGCAGGTTGGAGGCAAATGAGGAAAAATTTAATGGGAAATCAGTGGGAACATGTGGTGTCCAGGATAATGAGCCAAAAATACTGAACTAATCAATATCTTTATAATTACACAGGATCAAATGACTATGTGTAATACAAAGGCTTTAGTCCAAATGATGGATACACAGAAAATGATCACCCAAAGCATTTTAGGGACTTTCAGCTCATTATTTGGATTTTCTGGCTCACTACTTTTATGTTTACGTTCACTCCTTCTGGCATTTTTATTTCAGAGAAAAAATACCTGACCTTAAAACTCCACCACACACGACCTGCCCCAAGACTGTTGAACATAGTAAAGTACTTAAATTAAATATAGTTAAATATACATACACATCAGGGTGAAAGACTAAAACGGGGACAGAAAATACAACTTTAGCCAGAGGTTCAACTTTGCAGTTGGTGAACCCTAAGATTGGGTGTAGCTCTGCAGTGATGAAAAAATGATTCATCTCAAAATAACTCCCAAAATTGATTTGTACCATGAGCTCCAGTGGACTTGTTTTCTTTGTAGATCAGCTGACCTGTGCTGCTGCTGTGACTTTGAGGTTTACTCTTTGCAGATTTAACCAGCTGCATCTTACTACATATTACATGGACTGCTATTGTTACACCCCTGAAAACAGGGGGAAAAGAATCACGAGAGTGATTATGACTTGCGTCTCTCATGCAGTAGTTTATTGCAGTCAAAATGAGCAGAAACGTTTCACATTCTGCACTGCTAAATGTCACATGGTGGAAGAAAAACACTAAATAATAAACCGAAATACTAAAGTGCTTACTATTCATATACTTGAGCAGGTTTCCTGACAATCGCGGCATTTTTAGCTCCTGCAGTTATCTTAATGGCCATTACACAGTACAAAACTGAGGCTCAAAACCGCCACGTATATGTGCACAAAACTGTAATATAATGCTTCTGACGCTTACAAAACAATGAAGGATCACCTCTTAAATATCTTAACAGTGTACACATTGGAAATATATCAACTTTTAAACACTTTTACCTGAAAACAGGGGGAAAAGAATCACGAGAGTGATTATGACTTGCGTCTCTCATGCAGTAGTTTATTGCAGTGAGGAGAAAGCGCGAAACAGTGTTGCCAACTCCTCAGTAAGGAAAATCGCTATTGGTTGTCCTAAAAGTCGCTAGAAGTCGCTAAATGACGTCATCACCTAATTTGCATAATTGGTCATGCTAATGTAATTGTAACCTACGCTGCTGGAGAGAGAAATAACATCGTGGACGAGACATACAGTGAGCAAAAAACGTCCTAAATGCATTTAGAATTTATTTAGAACTACAAATTAAATTTCTTTTAGCAATTATTGTTTTTTGTAATGTCTTTCACGTCTTTTTTTAGCGACTTTTTTTTTTTAGAAAAAAAGTCGCTAGGGGGTCTGAAAACTCGCTAAATATAGCGACAAAGTCGCTAAGTTGGCAACACTGGCACGAAAGCCCCCTAGTGGAGAATAGAGACACTACTAATCAATCCCAGAAAAGGCTTACTAGCCGATCACTGATGTATAGATTGCAGTTCTCTTAAATAACATGAAAGCCATTAATATAACATGAAAAATAATAAACTCTTAACCATTTTCTTACCATATTTACATCCTTTTCGCCCTTATATCAACTGATATGAATTAGTATTAACTGAACAGTTTTATATGCCGTAGTCCTTCAACCTGTCACACTATGCTATTGTTGGTTTCCAAAAAATCAACCTGGTTTGCATGTAGTGAAAACATAATCAACAATCATCCCAGCACAATGTTTCCTTTTCCACACCAGACAGTGTCTCGTTGGTACAGGACCCAGCCTGTTCCAAGTAAAAAAAGAATAATTGTTCACACTGGGGCTGTGATCATGCCAGTATAAATTTCTATGTGATATAAAAGTGTCATATTATGAAATCTATAGCAATGCCATGCATTTACATTTGCTAGTGTGCAGAATGAGATAAACTACGGCATGACTGAGAGAAGAGCCGTGTGTTAGCCTCCAATGACTATTTAGCAACAAAATAAAGGAGCTAATACAACAGTTTTTGACAAAGCACAGCGAAATATGCAAGAAAACTGTTCATGCTGAGCGTGTAAACAACAAACTCATTTCACCACTTGAGCTTAAAACTGTCATGATTCCTGGGTTTTGGTCCCAAGGCTTTGAGTTTTAACTAGAGATGGACCGATCCGATATCACGTATCAGTATCGGTCCGATACTGACCTAAATTACTGGATCGGATATCAGAGAGAAATAAAAATGTAATCGATCCGAAGTATCACAAAATCACCTCACAAAACGCGCTACTTGCCGTGACCCAGCTCGGTGCATCGGCGCAGTATGTGTCACGTGATAGAGCGGCTGTTGTCTGCGAGACCTGTCGGCGGTCTGTTGGAGCATTTGGAGCCTCGCTACATGCTTCCTAACCGCGGCGTTTCATCTCGGCGAAAACTATCCCAGAGAAGTCAAAGGAGCTTGCAAAGAAAAGCGTCTGGACTTCTTTAAGTTACTTGAAGACGTTTCACCTCTCATCCGAGAGGCTTCTTCAGTTCTAAGGTCAAATGGTGGAGAGTCCCAGATATAAGCCTGGGACTCCCACCACCCTCTGGAACACAAACTTGGAGTAATTAGGACCCTACACCACCGGGCAGAACATGTTCCCTCTAAGCCTGAAGGGAAAAAGAAGGAACACACACATGTAAAGGAAGCACTCAAAACGTGCGGCTATCCTAAATGGGCGTTCTTAAAGTCAGCAAAGAGGCACAGAAAAGAAGATCAGACACCAGCGAGGGAGGATAAGAAGGACAGACGCAACAACATTGTCATCCCCTATGTAGCCGGTGTATCAGAGAAACTCAGGAGGGTTTTCTCCAAGCATGACATCCCGGTGTACTTCAGACCCAGCAACACACTCAGACAAAAACTGGTTCACCCGAAAGACAAAACGCCAAAACACAGACTTAACAATGTGGTGTATGCCGTACAGTGCAGCGAGGAATGCCCAGACCTCTACATCGGAGAGACCAAACAACCACTTCACAAGCGCATGGCACAACACAGAAGAGCCACCTCCACAGGACAAGACTCAGCAGTCTATCTGCATCTAAAGGTCAAAGGTCACTCTTTCGAGGATGCCAATGTTCACATTTTGGACAGAGAAGACAGATGGTTTGAAAGAGGAGTGAAAGAAGCATCTATGTCCACTGTGAGCGACCATCTTTGAACAGAGGCGGTGGTTTACGACACCAACTCTCTGCCATCTATAATCCAGTTTTGAGATCCCTTCCCAGACGCCTTAATGCCCACTCACACCCTGGGCCATCTGACCTCAGGAATTCGCATGATAAGGTGGGGCCAGGTTTCACAATGAACTCACCCGAAACTCTGGCTGATTGGGACCCACACCCAGTTCCACACCTTGGCTCAGGCGATTAGAGGATCATCAGGGGGTCCTTTGTCCCTCTGTGGGGGGAAACTCCCACTAGGTTTAAATCTGGGACTCTCCACCATTTGACCTTAGAACTGAAGAAGCCTCTCGGATGAGAGGTGAAACGTCTTCAAGTAACTTAAAGAAGTCCAGACGCTTTTCTTTGCAAGCTCCTTTGACTACGATGACCTGGATGACTGAGAACCTTCACAGACATATCCCAGAGAAGTAAAGCAAGTGTGTAAGTTCATCCCTGAGTGTTTGCAGAGTATTTCCACGTTAAGCTTAACAACTGATATATTGAGCCACAGCTGGACTGGCCCTCGGAGTTCCATATCGAGGTGAAAAGGAAGCGATTTGTCCTGTAATTCAGCTAGAATTAAAAAAATAGACACAAAGCTGGAGTTATTCTGTCTTTGCTGCGCAGTTGCATCTACTTCTCTCATTCACTCCCCCTCCCTCTCCTGTTATTACTTCAAACATAAAACTGATCAATGATCAGCGGATCGGCTTTTCTGCCGCAAGTCCCGTCTTTCTTGTTTGTTTATTTGTTTACAACACAACAAAGGAACAGAAAGTATGAGGCTTGTGCCACAGGTATGTCTGTAGAGCTTCTAGATTACATCCAGGTGAGCATAAACATGTTCTAGTTCATGTTCACTCCGATACTAGCTTGGATTTGAAAAATAGACTTTCAACCAAAGCCATATTTATAGAAAACCATTGAGCATGTAACTTTATAGAACGTCTAAAGAAGCTAGTCGTGCATGAGAAAATGAAAACACCACGGTCAACCCTAGTGTAGAAACCTGTCAATCAAACTGGTCAGAAACTAGCCACGCCCTGAAAAGATACCATAACTTTACATTGATAGATGTTTTTGATATTTATTTTTTATAAAATACAGTCAGGCTATGACTGACTTTTCATCCTTTGGAGATGGAGAATATCCAACATTACCATCTTACATAGCAACAAAGGATGCATTAAATAGAATGAACTTAATTAAAAAGAAAACCAGGAGTATGTCACAAGCTTTACTAAGAGTTTAAAATATTGCACATCTTGTGTCTGCACATTCAGTCTCATAATAGGCTTGTGAAGGGATTACTGCGATGCCTAACTTGACCTTTTGACCCCTCTGAATAAGACCCCTGCATGACTGTGTGCAGACGGCAGCTGAAAAAAACCAACCGCGTCTCAGTTGCAGGGGCTTCTGCCTCGTCCCCACAGATGCTTCTTCGCCTCTGACACTTGTAAACGGCTCCATCGTGGCAGGCGCTGACCTCTCATTACAAAGGGAGGACCGCATGTCAAACCCTGCAAGTCACGTCTGCCCATTATATACACTTTGCTGGGGGTTAAGCTGTGCTCTGGCAAACAGTGAAACAGAGCTGAGGCTGCTGTCACATGTAGTTTCAAGCTCCATAGGCTCCTTTTTTTTGAATGCAGAAATGACATATTTGAAAGGAAGGGGGAGACTTTAGGTGGAGCAATAATGCCAATTCTCTTTTTTTGTGTTTTTGCAAAGAGGAAACGCTCATTATTACCCTCGATAGAAGCAGCTATGTTACAAGAAAAATATAATGAGCAAACTTGGAGACTAAGTTGGAAAGAAAGCTGCGTCACCTAAAAGTAAGAATGAAATGTTAGGAATGAGTCACAGTCTTTCAAAGAAAAATAACATTTTGCTTCTGAATACATTGGGAGCAGAAAAGAACACAGTTTTAATCTGTTGGATCATTTACAATCAAAAATCTAAGTGACATATACTGTGCATTATAAACATTTTAATCAAAAGGAGCACTTCATCTCAGTTTCAGCGAAAAATGCGATTCATATAAAATTCAGTTCGTGGCCAAAGGAGAGATTTTAAAGCCTCTCTTGGAAGGAGAATTAAAAAACAAACTGCTGTGACTCTGCTGCTGCAACCCCGTCATGTGCAGGACTTTTATGGGTGTCAGCAGTGACCAGTGGAAAAATGAAGCGCGTGCACACACACACGCAGACACACACACACTCAGGCTGACCTCAGTCGACATATCATCCAGCCTGCCTGTTAGCTCAGACACCTTCTTCTCCCAGCTCAGATGGCAAATGCTATTAATAGCCGTGTTATTACTGAGATATACCTTTCACTGTACCCTTATCTAGCATTTGAAAGTGATTAAAACAGCCCACATTTCCAGGCTCTATCTGTGAACAAATGTTATTCTAGCCTTTAAAAACTGCCAACCCCTGACAGCCTGACAAGCCAAGCATAACAGCGAATATATAGGAGAAAGAAAGGAACAGAGAATGTATTGTGTCTCAGGATACATTTCATTGATGCTACACCACCACCACCAACTACAGTCTCAAAGACTGGAGTGAAAAATAGTGGCTAAAGAGGTTATTGCTGAAAACTGTTACTGTGTTGCAATGTCACAGATTCACTGTGTTTTTGATTAAACATGATTATTTCTGCACAGCAGGCTTAAAATCAAGAAAATTTACTCTGTTTGTGTATTTGGCAGGATGTACAGCCATATGAAAAAAACAACCTTGCTCTTTTCCAACAACCAGCAACCAGGTGCTCGGAATAAAATGCACTTGAGAAAATGATCATCAGTTATGAGCGTTAGCACAGTGGCACAATCTTCCCAGGAGTTGACATCCCAGAAAACTCCCCCCAAGGTCAGATCATGGAATATTAACCCAAAGTGCAAAAATCCCAAGAGCTACATCTTAGACTCTACAAGCCTCGGTTAAAGTTCATTTAGAAAGCACAAACAGCTTTACCGACTGTCAAGCGCGGTGCTGGAGGGGTGATGATTTGGACTTGTTTTGTAGCCACCGTACCTGGACACCTTAAAGGATCCAGCAAGCTGTGCATAAAGGAGTGACTGCAAAACTCAATGAACTGAAGCCACATTTTAAGACCTACCATAGAACCAAGTCTGCCAGAGCTTATATTATATTTTTACATGCTGTAGTGTCATTTTTGGGAGCATTTCAAGTTGATATACATCAATACAACCATTATAGCCCAAATTTTAATGATATGTCTGCATTAAGTGCATATTAATTACATAAATTGCAAAAAAGTGCAATAAACTACAAAAAAAAATTAAAATCGTTTTTTGTTTTTTAACATATATTTCTAATTTGAGAAATTTAAGAGGCTTATCCCTCAAAACTGTAAATACAAAAAAGTTGCACAAAATAGTTTCCCACCACAGGAAATTTATTTTGAGTGTCTTCATAGTTTTATTTTTGAAATACACCGATTTTTATATACTGCAGGAAAAACAAAAAATAAATATTATAGTGCAAATTTGCAAAAAAGCAGCATATGCATCAAAATAAACTATTTCCAGCAGTGCAATATGAGTCCTAAGCATCCCAGAAACGACACAGAAAGTCATAAAGTCAAAGATAACTTTTAAAAACACCAGTATAGGCTCATGAGGCCCTGATGGTAAAAAACTACATTTCTGCAAAATGAAGTCACTTCCGGTTTCGGGCAGGTCATGGCGGACATGCGATAGTTCTCACTGATGGACGTAGGAAGTGTTATGAACAGCTGATCAGATCGGCAAAGTGTGTTTCTGGAATATTATGTTTTTGTTGCTGCAAGTGCTTTTTATGCAGTTTTTGCAAAGCTTTATGTGGAAGAAAACTGTGACCGAGGACAAGCTGATGGCATAAGATGTAAGTACAACTCCTCCGGTTTTATATGCAAAAAACATTTTTGTGCTAGCTTACGTGGTTGCAGAGCTACCGGGATTTAAAAATAGTTACGCAAAACAGAGCGTGCCCGCTCCGACCGGTTTTAAAGGGTTAAAGAAGAGTGGGTCCATAACGTGAGATGCTAATAAAGTTGTATAGGAAGGTGGTTCTACAAGCTATTGAATAGTTTTTCGCAGGACTGTACGGCATAGAAAACCATCAAATGATATTATTTGAGAAACTTGCAAGTGTTTGGCATTTCTTGATTATTTTCCAACAGTGTGTTTCTTTATTGGACAGTCAAAAATATCTTAAATTCACTTTTAATATTTTTTATTAAGTGTAGAAGGTTGCATTCTTCCTCTTCTTCTTCTTCTTCAGTAAACTAACTTTAAAACATGAAAGTTCTAAAGCTCTGTTAACCAAATTGGACCAATTATTGCCTGCAGCTCAGATTTTTCACTCACTGTACCAATCATGTGAGTCTATGCATATCGTGTATTAGTAATAGATCCCGAATGCCCAGTGAGAAGAGCAAAAAGGCAAACATTCACTTTCAGGTCTCGGGTCAGCTCTCAGATTTGGCAGCTTGTCAAATTTTAACAAATCTTTTAACCAGAGAAAGAAAACAAGTATCTGCTGATATTCTCACAACAGGTTAGAAGTTATTTGATTATATAAGAAAGTATGAGGCGAATTTTAATTTTAGATGGAAAGAGAAGACATCACCAAAGTTATCACACTCCATCATGATAAGGATGAAGAATTAAGTCTTGTGAATTCATCGTCTTAGCAACACAAGTTACAGTTGGGTTCTTGATTTGTTGACAACATTTTTGTAGTTTTGCTTCTGTAGAGCACAACAGCAGCTCTTTATATGACTGTGTCAAATAATCAAATAATCAAAAACAGGAGTTCGAGTTCAGGCAGTCATTGAATACAAATGATTTTCAGCAAAGTATTAAAAACAAACCTTATATTTAAAATTATGCTAGTCTGTCCAGTGTATTAAAATGTATAAACAATTATGTGATTCCTAAACAGCAGTGTTGGGAAGGTTACTTTTAAAATGTATTCCATTACAGATTACAGAATACATGCCCAAAAAATGTATTCTGTAACATATTCCGTTACGTTACTGAATGAGAGTAACGTATTCTGAATACTTTGGATTACTTAATATATTATCATGTTGTTTACAACTACATGAATGTACTATTGCTGTGATTTATTACTGTTACTGAAGGTCCGCGGCTCCGAACCGTAGTAAAGGGACCTCTGACTAATACGGTGGGTTCTGTGTCGGCTCGTAGCCGAAAACTAGCTTTACTTTGTTGTCTGGGTCAACTTTGCTAGCAGAGACAGAGAGAGGCGTTGAAAGGCTGCTCCAACAGAACTTATTGTTTCAGAGGAAAACACGAACACGGTGTACAGTCGAGTCTTAATAGCTTACTTACAACTGGGCTCGTCAGGCTCTCTTCTTGGCTGCAGTGGTTATTATTATATTTACATGCTTCCAGCTCCCGTTTCTGCTCGATGACAGCTCGTACTTTTCCTTTTTCTCCCTCCCTCGCTCACAGACACATAACGTGTATGGCAGTCCATTCTCCCTGCAGCACGGACTACACTGCCTATGATGCTACATTCTTTAGAGCTATACCTGTAGCATTCTGCCTGTTAGCTTAGCACAACAACAACAACAGGCGCTCTCTCACCCAGGAAACACACAGAGAGAGAGCGTCACCCTGTAACCATGGCAACCGCAACGCTGCCGCCTGGAACTACAGAACGTAGCTGTCAAACAAAACCCAAACAGTCCTGACCCGCCACAATATGAAACAGGGAAGTACCGCCGTGTAATCCATTTATTTCAACAAAGTAACTGTATTCTAAATACCACCTTTTTAAACGGTAACTGTAACAGAATACAGTTACTCATATTTTGTATTTTAAATACGTAACGGCGGTACATGTATTCCGTTACTCCCCAACACTGCTAAACAGTTAATGGAATATTGTAAACTTCCTTGTATTAAAGTTTAAATTGCGCACTTCAATCACATAGTAATTTATTTAAAATTTTAAATCAACCATCCATCAGTGCTGCTGAGGAACCGTTGCCACGTATTTGTTTTTTCTGAACTTGCATTATGGTTAAATGCATCCTTGCTTCCTAACATTTGTGTAAATATGTATGTTTTTTCTGTATTTGCTATTTGTTTAGTGTTAATAATGCTATGAAGTTGCACTGTGTCGTGCTATTAGGATTGTCATACCAAAACCATCCCGACAGCATATCTCAAAACTGAGAAAGCATGAGAGCAAATTAATGAAGGTGTATGAATAAAATGTATTGTTCACTAGGTCAATCTCGAGATGCAGATATAATCTTTATTAATTGAATCATGAGATTTTTTTAGTATAAGAGAATTTTTATCAATTTTATAAATCTCATCTGAGCTTTTGTGCAGAACTGTTCTTCCTAAATTAAAACAAATTCACAGCCAACTGAACAAAATCATGAAACCAGGTGAACAGTGAAGAGCAACTCTCCGTGGATCTGTAACTTCAGTGCGTCTGTTAATTCATTAGCTCAACCTAAAGTCTCTAACAGTAAAGCAAAAATAAACGGGACACCTTGACAAAACACGAGTATGGCGCTCATAAATCTACTGGAGGCCCTTTGAGATCCTTTGAATCCCTTCAGTTCTGCAGGGCGATACCTTCTAGGTTTGGAGGTCATGGAGGCAAAAGAAAGCCAAGACACAGTAACAGCAGGATGTCCGAATCCCCGCTGAGCTTCTGCAACCAATCATGGAGAATCTCCTGATTGTATGTCTAACCTTTCAGCAATTTTGGCGGCAGCCTGCAGTGTGTAACATGCGTTTAGCGCAGGGAAAGCATGTCTACCATGTAACAGACAGGGAAGTTCAAAGTGAAGGAAATGTTGTCAGAGAAAGTGATGAAGTATTTGTTTGGACTTGAAAAACTGGTAAAGAGATATATCTGTCTGTCTATTCACAAGAACATTTTTTCAGGTATTAGCCATATCCCGAGCTTTACAGAGCTGCCAGAGTCTTCATGAGAAACCTTATGAGTCTATCTGGACTCGTAACATAAACTGGCTCCAGATCACAGAACCAGGTGTCTGTGGAGCTGTTATTGCCATTTAAACTCTAATGTAATTTTTAAACACTTGTCTTAAGGCCTGTGTGGATTTAAGTGCTGATAGCTTTAAAATTTTATGCTCCGTTTCACTTTAATAGAGGACTCTTTAGTGTGAGAATGTAATCCTTCTGCCAGGCCTGATAAGTCAGTTACACTGATGATCAGATGTACAGTAGCAGCTGTTGTAGCTTGGATAAAACATGAACATTTATTTTGGGTTTAGAATGGGTGCCGTTCCCATCAAAGTCTAATACAGTGGCAGTCATCTGACTGTCATCATCCCAAATGCTTAAACGCATGTTTAAGCTGCACATCTTTATCTGAGGCACAGGTGAGGCACTCTAAATGTAATGTCTGGAGTGTTGAAAACTATTTCCCTATTTCTCATTATTGTGATATGAATACAAATACAGTTATTGTTGAATATGAAATTCTTACCTGCTGCAGTTCTGTCATTGAAGTCGTGAAATCACTGCAGAAATGTACCAAGATGTATTAGACAAAACAAATCAAAACTAAAAATTTAAATGGACAATCCTTGTCCTGCAGCTCTCACTTTCCTTTTCTAATTGCTTCCCACCAATTAAGCACATGCTTCACTGCACAAGTACTCTTTGGCTTCACATACGATTTGAACCCCACTTTGCTTTTTACCCTATTTAGACAGTAATGCAAGTTTCCAAGAGGACAAAGGAGCTCCACAACGGAGCCGTGCTGAAAGGTTACAGTGCTTTGTTTCAGGGTAAAAACCATTTTGCAACCCTCAAGCATCAGGCATGTTATACATGCACATATGATCATTTGTGGTGTTTGGGCACATGATGTAACGATGTCATCTTTAAAGCACCTACAAGTTAGCGTGCCAGCTATTTGAAGCTTGTACTTACAGCGATGCTGTATGAGTCTGTTGGGATGAAGAGAGATCTGAGTGTGAAAGTGAAGCTGTCAATTTACCCTTTGATCTATTTCTACCCTCACCTATTGTCACACGTAGGGACTGAAAGGATGGGATCATACATTCAAGGAGCAGAAATGAGCTTCCTCCAAAAGGTGTCTGGACTCAGCCTTAGAGATAGGGAAAGGAGCTTCAATTCATAGTAGAGCCGCTCCTCATTCACATCAAAACGAGCCAGTTGAGATGGTTTGGCATCTGACTAGGATGGCGTCTGGGTGCCTCCAAGGTGAGGTGTTCCAGGCATGTCCCACTGGGAGAAGACTCTGGGGCTGACCCAGGAAACACTGCAGAGATTACATTTCTCGGCTGGCTTGAGGAATATCCCCTTAGAAGAGTTGGAGGAAGTGGCTAATTAGAAGGAAGACTGCTGTCCCCAAGACCCATCCATCAGTGGATGGATGGATGAACTCCTTTAACCTGAGTGGAATAAGGTGAGAGGATAAAGCATTTTCTTCCCTGTAAAGTAAATATGGAAACGCATGAAGTTGGTGTTTCGTTACCTTGTGGATGTTTACACTTTGTGTCATTGCCAGGATGAGGCTGCACTTTCAGGATGCCACTTTATGGATGTTTATCTTGGCAAACTTCATAGACACATAATTTGTCACTGTGCATTAATAAATAATAAATCATCAATCACACTTCTGTCCTCACACAACAGCCTTCTGACCTTTGCCTCCACATCCCAGTCAAAACAACAACAACAAGAGCACAATGAATCTTGAAAGTATATTAAGTCTACAGCTGCTCAATATCAATGCTGAAGAGCCCATTATCATTAAACAATAGCCGCATTCTTGGCTGTCCTGGTGGATGTGGAGGTGATGCGCAGGCTCACATTCCTCACGTTTCCTCGACGCATGCTGCGATGCCTTCGGACCGTTGAGCGGCCCGCATTTTTTCCAGCCAGCACATCCTCAGCAGTGATGGAGCCGAGATTCCAGCAGTGTGCAGGCAGCAGGTGTGAGGCCAAGGCGGACTTTCCAAGGATGTAAAGTCAATGGTGGACTCATTAATGTCCTTCCCCTACCTCCGCAAACAAAAGGACTGGAATGCAGGAGGATGCCTGTCGACATGCCACAGATGGAGAAGATAGGGTCCTCTGAATAGGATCTTGATCACTTGTTGCAGGTAGTTTACACGCTGGGGGCTCACGGGGACTTTTTATCAGCTGGGCCCTAATAAAAATACACCTATAAACTGTAGGAATAATAACTCTCCAGGGCTTTTAAGGATTTAGTGTTTGTCTCGTGCATAAACACAGTAATTGGTAACTCTTTATCCCTTTGTCCATGTGGATTTGAAGAAGGATGCATTTGTTTATAAGCCGGTGAAACTTCAAAAAGAACAAAAAATGGTCATCAGGAACCAGAATATATTTCTACTTTCTGTGTCTGTTTCAATTGACTGTAACCACATTTTAAATATTGCCATGGTGATTGCTGAAGATGGGCTTGAGAGCTAAAATTGCACATAATTGCTCCGGCTCAGTGTGAGTGGATTCTCAGAGTGCTCAGAGTGCAAGAAACAAACAAAAAGCTCTTAAAGAGCAACGAACGAGGCGAAAAAGGCAATTTTGTCTGGGAATGCAAGTGAGTTCTAACAGTTTAATATATGAGGACTGCTGCTGTGCTCATTATAATCTGAGGCTACAGACCTGAGAAACACGTGATATTTTTGCTTTTACCAGATGTGAAATAAAACAGAATGGACAACCCTAAACTGGAAAGTTACTAATTATACAGATAAAATATATAAAAGCTGGAAACCTGCTTATATGAGCTGATTATTCTACTATTCATTACTGAAGTGAAGGAAAAAACTAGTATAAAAAACCTAATGTTTAGAAGACTCAGATACCTATTCATTTTTCCAGGAATTGGCAGACCAAACCAGTGCTAAGGGTGAAAAATATAAAATCTGAGTTGGCCATCCTGCACCAAAGAGAAATGGAATAAGACTTGTAAGTTGCCCTGTGTCTGCTGGATAAACAGCATCTGTTACTGGTATCTGAATCTGTCCTCAAGAGAAAAACTACAGCGTCAACAAACCTTTAAAACCAGCCATGTTTACATTTTCTCTTAACGATTAATGACAGCCTCGTCTCAGTAGCTAAGCCAGATGTATTGTGACACTGTTACAGTGTTGTTTAGGTCAATGGGCTTGACTTAGAGTCCATTATTTTAACCACAATGTTTTCCTAACCTTAAACGTGACCACAACCAGTCTTTTTCGTTAATAACCATTAACACAGAGGTGATAACTCTGTCAGTTATGGAACAACTGTAGGGTAACTTTGGAGAGCACTGAAGAAATCTTTTGTTTACAGATATTAAAGATTTGTATTCTTCTGAATGGCTACATTACAAAGCAAATGCAGTGATGTTTATTGTGAGTGGGAAACCAGTTTCCCCTATGGAAAATTTCTGAATGAGAGCTGTGATGTGATGATGGATGTATGTGATGACGCAGCTCAGTGACTCATCTTTGTACATGAGATTACAAAGAGTTTGAGATTATGAAGGACCTGGGTGGTATTTGCTCAGTGAGAGGGACCATTCATTCATTTAGGTAAGTGTACGCTCGACAAAGTGGCACACCAACAAAAAACAACCATGCTGTTGATGCAACTAAAATAATAAACTTCATCAGAGCTTTGAGTCGAAGACAGTTTGTTGCACTTTTGAAGGAGCGGGAGACTAAACATGGTGACAGAGGCTACCACGTTTGTTTCAGGTGGCTTGGACAAATGTTGACACTTTAACTGTGCCTCTTTCTTGTGTTTATTGCCTAATTGTAACATTTACTTTTAGTAGTAGTTCATAAAGAGATACAATTAACAGTGAGTAGACATGAGATCAGCTTATTGGTCTGGCCTTCCAAAAAAAGTCCCAGCTTCTGCCGTGGCCTCTTGGGAAACATTTGCCCATTTAATTATTTACCATGCGTTCAGATCGTAATGCATGGTATCTTTTAATACTACGGGTAATTGCTTCAATTGTTCTCTTCTGAGTTAAGTTCAACTTTGCACCATACCATATTGCCATATTTAGAATACTGTGTGGAAATCTGGGGAAATACATACAAAACTTCACTTCAACCACTATGTAAAAGTCAGAAAAAAGCAATCAGGATTATTACGAAAGCAGGATTTAGAGACCACACTAACATCATGTTCTTGAAATTAAAAATTCTGAAGTTTATGGATCTTATAAAATATAAAACTGCAAAAATTATGTACAAAGCCAGATACAATATGTTACCAGGAAATGTACAGAGGATGTTTTTTGACAGAGACGGGGACTATGCATTGAGGGGAAAATTAAATCTGAAGACTCTTAAAGCACGGACACAGGTTAAAACCTTTTGTGTTACTATTTATCGGGTAAAACTGTGGAACAGTTTTACTGTGGACTTACAGCAATGTTCAAGCATTAGTCAGTTTATAAAGATGTTTCGAAAACTGATTTTGGAAGAATATGAAACTGATAAAGTTGATCACCCATTGTATATATAACTATGCTAAATTGTATCTAAATTATATCTATCACTGTAGCTATGTTTATACATGTTCTCCTTGTTTATTGTGTGGGGTAAGTGATGATGGGAATTAGGTGAATAGTGGGATTCAATAGAATGTTGAGCATGGGGTAGGGATTAATAAGTATGTTATACTTCTTCCTACTCCATTTCAGACCTAATAATTGTCATTTCATGTAATTTAGACTCTGTTTTATTTTATTTATTTTCTTTTTTTTTTTGTTTTATCTGAGCACATACGTGTGTGTATTTACATATGTATTCATATTTGTAAATGCAAGTATGTGTACTTGTGTATATATTGTTTTTTTTTCTGTATATGTCTGAAATAAATAAAGATACAATACAATACAATTGCTAACAGTTATTTTCATTGACACTCCATATACTACTCACTGAAATAGCTGGAGTCTAATTCTTTGTATGTGTACACATCCTTGGTCAATAAAACGGACTCTGATAATACTGATTCTGTGCATGGCCTACTGTATGTTTACCATAGTCTCTTACTGTATAGATGTCCCCTTAGTGTCATTGCATAAAAATATATATACATATAGTTTTATAAAGGTTTTGTTTTTCCCCCAACAATCCATTTTTTTAACCACTGAGCCAACTTAGGTTCATGGGTAAACTGGAACCTATCCCAGCTGGCAGAAGGGTAATAAGCAAAATACACACTAGACAAGTCCCCAGTCCAGTGCAGGGCTAACAAAAGAAGAGACAGACAAACATACCACAGCCAATGCATGTCTGTGGACTGTGGAAAAAATATGAAAACTCATGGTTAGTGGACTCTTGTCTTATTTTAGTGACAAAAAGTCATTTTTAGTATATATCAAAGTAGAGCCAGCAAGATCACACCAAAGCTGAAAAAAGAAATATTGGCTAAGTATATTCAGTCGGTTATAGTGACACAAGAGGACTAGTCACACAAAGGTTAGCACACAAGTTCCCAGTTCCACTTCAATGGTGTTATCTTTAAACAGAGTATTCCTGAAGCTGCAGTTTGAGAGCAAACATCAACCTTTAGACTGGTCACCATGGTCACTGGAGTGGTCTCAGCTGGCTTGTCAAGGTGTTTTAATGATCCTGGGTGATGGATGACTCTATTACTGTATCAGAGCATGCTGTGTCACCTCCAGCTGCACACAGCCCCTCCATGTTTGCCTCCTCATCCTAGGATGTTGTCTTATTGTTTGCATTGAAGGAAATAAATATGTTCAAAAACAGCAAAACAAACAAAACATATCTCCTATAGAAATGCTTCCTGATGATAAGAGAAGCCTCAATAATAGGAGATGAGGCAAGGGTTGTTGACCGCAGCGATGACAAGCCCAACATCCTGCTGGAGATGGCCTTCGTGTGACGTTCTGTCCTGAGGATCTAGACCACGGCAGCCAGTATGAAAGGAGGTCAGGCAGCTGCAATTTCATTTGACTGAATTGCTGAAGCAGAGCACCAGCGAGGAGTGGGAAAAAGGAGAGTGGAGGTAAAGGCGCAACGACAAACAAAGTATGGCCCAGATCAAGGTGCACCCCCATCGTCAGCCTGCACGCTATCTCAACCATATTAGTCAAGCTTGAAAAGACTCCTCCTGTTCCCCACAAGACCCCTGAAGATGTATGAGCAGCAGGGAGGCACATGAAATGCAGGTAAAGAAGAAGAAAGGAAACAGGAAGAGAGTAGCAACTTTTTTTTTTTTGTCTGAAACAAAGGCCGAGACTTTTTATCTGCATGCAGCCACACTGGCTCTCTCTCGCTAATAAATCCCATGTGTTCGTGTCTGTGAGGTGTTAAATCTGAAGGGTCCTGCCCTCTGCGCCCTCAGGGCAACACTGAGCAGCGCAGGGTGGAGGACCCATGTGAGCCGACTGCACTGTCACACCACATCACATGTTGCATTTATTCTGTGGGTTTGAAATTTAAAGTAAGGACTCGGGCATTTCACAGGATGCAGGTCTTCACAGTGCCTTGAAGCTTGTGTATTGAATGTACGCTGAGATGCATGCCCATGAAAATGCTACAGGGCATTCACTCTCACGATTGATACAGCTCCACAGCCTACCATCAGGGGTCCTCTGAAATGGGGTGATAAAAAATTTACCGCCGTACAATAAATTTTTCACTGAAAAAAACAAACAAACGTAGAATGTGCCAGGTAGTGAGGTCTAGGAAAGAAGATGTTCATGCTGGGCGGGTTTACAAATCCTAAGAAAAACAACTCTTTAGAATTATTGATAATGAATTAATGAATTAATTGAATATTATCTTTTCAGTGATGCATGAACTTAAATCACCTCGTGATTGATTGTTTGTGTGTATTGCCATTTAAAGAAGAAGAAGATCAAAACAGAAGATTGCTGGAGGGAGCGAATATAATTCGGCTTGCTGATTACATCGTCAGTGAACCAGGATAAAAAGCTTGAGGGAATGTGGTCAGGAGATTCCTAAATTACTGTTCCATCCAATGCAGAGGCTTACAATAACATGCTTTAAAAGCATTCCTCTGGGCTAATTCAACAATGCAAACATGTACATTTAAGAGGAGAAACCAATTTCCTTTTCCAATCATGCTTTTCATTTCATTTTCTCTCAGTTTGTTACAGTTGCAAAAGAAACCGCTGCTGTTATTTAAACACAAATCAAAGAGAAATAAATCAAATGTATCTCTGCGACTGCGGGGCAGGAAGTGCATTCGCCACAGTCTACAAACTGTTTCAGTCTCATGGTGAAGGAATGCGTCGTTTACATTTGCAGTTTGCTACAGACTGATGTGAAACAAGGAGGTGGTAGTGTTGCTGTTTCAGTTATGTTCGGGGTATTTGCTGCGGGCACAGACGTGAGAAACTTAGCGCTACTAAACCCGGGTGAACCCCCCTGAGCTGCCGGGGCACCTGTTTCTAACAAATACCAGCAGAAAGCTCTTGCACCTCACAATAATACCATCAAATCGTGGACCCTGCCTCCCTTCCCCCCCGACACTGAAATCTTGTCCTCAAGGGATTCTGACTCCTCTTATCACAATTCCACGGATCCTCTCCTGGATTATTCCCATCCTGCGCAGTGACTGCTGGGTGCCAGCAGGCCACGACTGCCGACACAGATGGGAGTCCAGGCCTGTGATGACTTCCATATGTCACATCGCTCTTTTGAGCCGGTGCGTTTTTTTTAAATGTTTTTCTTTCCATCTCTCATCTCTTTCTCTGTTTTGCTCTTTAAAACCACTTGATCAGGGAGGGAGAGGTGAGCACCTCCGAAGGTGGAAAGGGTCAAATCCGATGCCCATTAATACATTTTAGTGCTTGAGGACTATCTATTGCCAAACCATTACTTTGGGATTAAAGACTGGAAGGTTAAAACCAACACATTTTATTGCCAAATAGCCAACAGGAGATAATTTGTCCACGGGGCTAGAATTGGACTCATGGTGAGATTTCCCACCATAACTCCTTCCTCCATTAACTGTCATAGGCGTAAAATGTCTTAAAACCACCCTGGGGAGTCTGCGACTTGACTCTGTGTTGTTGTACGCTGAATATGAACCAATCGGAAGCTGAAAATCTCCCTTTCACGCTGCAATACTGGGAGGTTTTCTCATTGTGACTGACACTTGAGAACACTAATATTCCCTGTCCGATTATAATCCCTGTAGTCGACCTCATTAGCCAGGCATCCGCACTGAACCCTGGCTGAGTAGGGTCTAGGAGCTCGGCTGTCAGTCAACACCTTTTTCTTCAAACAAAGGGCATCAGGGAGTAATGATCCGACTTGTTCTCAGTGGAGCTTTTGAACAGCGTGTTTTGGAATTTTTGTAGACTTATGCATGCAAGCATGCATGCATTTATGACACTTTATCTCAGTGATGAAATGTTTTGGACACAAATCAAACAGCAATACATTACACACATGTGAAAGAAATGGAGAAAATTAGAGTAGGGCTCTAACTTCAGAGTGCAGTAATCTTTCTTTATCACTCTCAGAATATGCGGTTGTGTTTAGAAAAGAGCGCAACTTTTAAAAATCACTTGTAAAACTAACCACACATCTATTTAGGGACTGCACTCACATGCTATTTTGCCCTGTTTACTGACTGTGGCCCTTATTCCACTAAAATAAAAGTAAAATTAAATTAAAAAAAAAAAACTTATTAAAAGATTAAAAACTACAATAATTCTGCGCCCATCAAAAATCATGCCAACTTTAAACACATCACATTGCCTTCATTTCTTACACGTGTTTCTTAAACATCACTTGGATGTTACTGTTACTGTCACATTACATTTTTTGTATTAAATTCAATAGTCTACAATTTAGACTTTATTTGCATTAGAAAGGTGCTTCAGTTATCGGCACACCAGGTAGATTTTTTCTTCTCGTGCACATTACTTTAATTTTTATTGTACAAAAGGACAAAAACATGATGGTGAAGTTCAAACTGCATCCAGGACAGAAACAACTGTATATATATACTATATTGCTAATAGAAGTCTGGCTCTTCTGCACACACTGCATGCTAACACAAATCCAGCCAAGAACCCATAATGATGATGAAGCTAAGTGTGTGCTAACCCCAGCCCAGCAGCCAGACCCTGAACTTCAACAGGTAGCGATGAGTCTCCATTTCTACCTGTTCATGCTTCTAAAGTAGAATTAGAGTTATTGTAGATCTCTACCTTACAATATAAATTGCCTTGAGGTGACTGGTGTTGTGAAATATTAATAAAATTGAGCTAAACTTAATCACTGCGGCGATCACTTTGAAGTCTCTGTAGGCTGTTTTTTTTTAGCTTTATTTGTATTGTTAGCTTTCTGTTCATTCATAAAAACAAACAAAAACAAAGACTGCATGTCTGTGTGCAACAGGATAGGGATTTGAGTTGGTGTGTGGGACTGTAGCCTCAGTTTATAATGTTAACTGGTGATAATGTGAAAATGTGATTCAGGTCAGAGTAATGAGAAAGTAATTTAACTAACAAATTACTTTCTCCAGCAAGTAAGTACAACTAGATGAATGAAAGAAAAATTAAAAGGGTTCAGGGCAGTGGATGCTCATATACCTTTACAAAACCACCCTACAGGCCTTGAAACCAACTGGTGACCCTGACAATCACCAGTTACTGGAGAAAAACATGTATTCCCCAATGGTTTGACTATTGGTTGAAGATGTTGCAGTTTGCATGTTCAGTTTCACTGCCACTTGCAGGGTCTTCCATACAAAACTACAGGAACATGCAGCAGCAACTAGCAACCGAAGGAGCTTTTTGGTGCATCACTTTTTTGCGACCAAATTCACCCAAGGGCAGCAAGCCCCTCCCACAACTGTTCACCAGCCAGTGTACAGGGCATATGATTTTTCCCTAGCAACCGATGGCTACCAGGCAGTTGCCAGTCTCGATGCCTGTGCGACCGGGCCCATAAATAGACAAACTCGTCTTGTCTGATATTATCAGCTTGCTGAATTATAGTCATGCACTTGGGCTGCTACCTGTGGCTGGAAAACCTCGATGCAGGCATCTTATTAGATACTCGCAGCTTGTTGGCTTTGCAACAGATGAACCCAGAAAACATCTCAAGGTTGACTAATTGTTAATTGAAAAACAGTTCCAAAAAGAAAGTGCACGGTTAAGACTCAACGTCAGCGCAGCAAACTTCTTGAATGTGTTCAGTGCTCTCCTTGTTCTAACAATGATGCACATTCAAGCTATGTCACTCTGTCACACCATTTCTTATGCTAGGAGCTAACTGACTTGACACTGAATAACAAGCATCACAAGGTTTATGATGCTGATATTGGGAGAAGACAAGCAATGATTGTAACATGTTAAGTTCACAATGTAAACACATGAGACTGAAAAGATTCCCAAACTTCCTGCACCACGTCGTTGTTTATATTTGATTAACAGCATCCTCTATGATGTTTTAAGGTTATTTCACATTAAATATTTAAGTTTTCACACCACGTTTTCCAGTTCCAGTTTGTGGATGAATGAACTCACCACACACTAGGGCAGTCGACTGTGAGTGCACAACATCCTCAACACATTTTCATTTGTTTTGCAATTTTTGAGTAGCCTCGTGGATTAAAAGCAGCTGCACAAGCTGATCAATGAATGACCTGTTTTAAGTGTGAAAGAGCGATAAGAGGCACTTCCCAAAGTCTGACCTGCATAAGCCGATCCGCTCAGTGTCATGCTGTTTACATGATTGCTGCAAAAGCCTTAAATTACTATGAACTGATTAGTTAAGCTGAGCTTGCACTGCAATAACTTATCTGCTTTATTATGAATCAGTGTAACACATAGTTGAAGTATATGAGTGGAATTTAAGGCCTGGACCATCGAGGCTCGTCCATAACGACAATCCTGATAATAAATAATAAACACAAAGTCCACAGGCAGGCTAATGCATCCTGAATTATATTCATGAAAAACAAAAATAAATAAACAGAAAGTTTCAAATATATCTCTCATTAGGGGTGGGGGAAAAAATGGATACTGTGTAGCATGGTGATATTTTGTTTGCTAATAATGTATGGATACAGGGACAGCAGAAATCGATATTTTGTTACAAAAAAGGTTTTTGTGCTCTGACTTCAGAGCATGTTGATCCTTTTTCTGAGCAAGAATCCTGACATTCCTTCACTGTCCAAATGTGTTTAACTTGTTTTTGGCAGCAATAAACATGACAGTTTACTTATTTTAATTTAAGACATGTTTTATTTTAATTAAGTTTAAAACTTTTTTATTTAATGTAAAATTATATTTTGTTTTAATTTACTTTCAAATTCTTCAGTTGCTGAAGGGGCTGCATAGTTTTCATAAACTGCATAGTTCAGAATAGCTATAATTGTACCAGATGGTTGATTCAGTTAAGTTGGACTAGACTGTAATACAAACCGTTCAGTTTGTCAACAATCAAACTGAAATGAGAGAAAGACTGAGTGTGAGACTTTGATATTAGATAAAATGAATATTGATAAAGTTTACCTTTATGTACAGAATCTGAATATCGCAAAATATTTTAAAAAATTAAAATTGCAAAAATATCGTGTCGTGCGTTAAGTATTGTGATAATATCGTATCGTGGGATGTATGGTGATTCCCACCTCTATCTCTCATCTGAATTTTTTATTTCACCTGATTTAAAGCTGTACTGTTTTCAAAGTAGTAACTTTATATTTGACTGTAAGTTAAGCATTTACAGGATATCTGTAACACTAGTGCTATCATCTACAGTTTTGTCTCTTATTTTTAAGACTGATTTTTGGGGGGGCTAGTTGGGGAAGAACATGTATCAAATCAGCTACTCGGGACATTTGTGCCCACGTGATATGTGCCCTTGCCACTCTCCTAATGGGTAGCCCAGTTTTCTCCCTAACGTCCTCCCCTGAGGCCTCACACAATGTAATTCATTGTACATAAAGCTCACATTAATGCAGGTTAACTTATACGTTCAGGTTGACATCCTCAAAGAATGCAATAAAGCCTCTACTTTCCATAGTCAAAGAATTAGCTGAATTCCTCGAGGTTCAGATTCTGGACAAAGGTTGGATTGAGGTTCCTTGGTGAACTTCGGGCTGCCTCTGTGTCTCTTCATTCATCCACCCTAGACCTAACCCTTTTACACCGCTTTAAGCAAACACATCAGCATTTAAATCACGCGGTTTCAGAGCCCTTCTCTCTACAACGTGAAGAGGGAGAACCTATAAAACGATGCCGGCTACAGTCAGCCTCGCGCTTCAAAACACAGAGCTGCCAAAGTGATTTACGGCATTCTCACTTTTCCTCAGGGTGACAGCGGAGACGAAGAGGAAGACTGATTCGGGCCTTTGTGAGGTCTTCTCATAAAAGGTTGAGTGATGAGACCCTGACTGCTCTCATAACATTCCTTTTGTGTTTGGGTAACACAGCCGCACAGAAAACGATACGCCATTTACGCCATTTGCAGTGTCACCAAACACTGATGCCGTTCACCGTCCCTACGCATCTAAAGTGGATTTTCATGGGAAATTCACAGAGCTTTATGGCTTTAAGCTGAGATGTATACATAAAACAAACAAGACTAATTCAATCATCTCAATTTGCTGCATTCTCTGTGGGCATTTTGTAACTTTATAGCTCAGCAGTGTTGAGGAAACTGTGACAGTGCCAGTCCTCCTTTGATATGAGAGAGTGTCACAGACATGAAAAACAGACAGACGATAGACAGATGGGCAGTCTGAGTGTGAGGGAGCTTTTTTTATGCATCTATGTGCAGCTTGAAGCCATTTCTCCTCTACAAACAGACATAGGAGGCCGGCACACACAGTTATGTTAATATCAAATGCTGCAATGCCTGTAGTGTGGCATGGTGGGCTGCTCCCTATTCCCTCACGCCGAAGCATTCAACATAGCGCTGCTGGACCGCCGCCTGGGAAACAGATGGCAGGGAATAACACTGTCACCCACCCTGAACACTGACATCCTGGCCCAGGCCTTGGCCATGCACTTTGCTATCTGTGTGTCTGTATAGCCTTTGAAATCCCCCCCACTGCCCCTTATCCTCGCAGACCCATCGTCACATTAGGAGATATACATGAGTGAAACTGACTGGAGAGCTGAAGCTCATTAGCCAAACATAAGCTTCTATTTTATGCGTATGTTTGCTCAATGCTGTTTGACGGTTACTGCTGGTTGGTGTTGTTTTGGATTTAGGACAATGGGACTAATGAGCATAAGCCATAACCCCATGTGAGCTCCTCAGGAGCTGAAGGAGGACGACTCGGGTCTTCCTCCTCTCTGTCTGGATTTAAAACAATTAGATAAATAACTAGTTAAGAGGGATCAATCGGTCCCAGGATAAAGACTAACCAGAAATGATAAAACACTTTAGATTAGAAAAAGATTACAAAGAGAACATGACGTTCTAACACTGAAATAAGCCTCCTTACATTTGGTAATTTGGCTTATATCGGGCTAATTTACCTTGGTAAAGATCTCATATGCTGGTATGGAATAGCTTAAGTCTTTACATGTCTGCTTTTTGATATTTTTGGGATTCAAATGCCTTGATACAGGGAATTCGAAGGAAAAACTAAACATACTCTGAAATGCGTGTAGCATAACTAGCATAACTATACTAGACCCAATGGGTTATTTGCTACGCTATAATTAAGCAAAGAAAACAGAGGGAGTGCTTTTAATTCAAGAGACAACCTCAGAAATGGCAAGAGAATATTATTGAAATGGAAAGAGCCACTTCCACCTGTATATGGGCAATGGGTTAAGGATGTCATGTACTATACTCAGCTGGAAAAGATCCGCTACACTGTAAAAGATTCGGTTCGGAGGTTTTATGACACATGGCAACCTTTTCTTACTTACTTTGAAAGATTAAGTCCAGATACTATCGCTTAATGTGCGTGTGAGTGGTTTTTTTTCCCCCTTGCTATTGTTCATTTATTTTATTATTTACTTTGTATCTGTAATTTTATTTTATTTTATCTCTTCTTTCCTCTCTGGCTGGGTTTTAGTTACACTGTTCTGGATGGGTGGGTGGGTGGGGGGCACGACGGTTTGTTAATATTGCCGTAATTGTTGTTGGAAGCAATTCTTTGTTCAATAAAAAGACCTTCAAAAAAAAAGAATGGCAAGAGAAAAAAGGTATCTTACAAATGATTTGGATGACTAAATAATCGTTTTAAGCAAATATCTTCTTTTTTAGGTGATCTTTGGACTTGGTGGATAAGGTGTGGATAGATCAGTTGGATTAACTGCAAGAAAGGTGATACGTTTTATTTCTAATATGCACCGATTGATTTCTTTATATCAGTAATAGATATGTTATAAATCATTTTATAAACAACTTAAATTTTAATTGTAATCGGAAGCTAGCTCACTTTGAAGTGTCCCTGTCATATTTTTTGTAGTGTAATGGCTTTAGATTACAACACTCAGTAAAGAGATTACTAAGCTCGACCATGAGTGTTAAAATGACTCCAGACATACCAGCAAAGTGTCGCACCAAACAAGTAAGAAGCAGACACAACACCGAGTTTAACTGGAGCCATAATTAAAGTTTCTCTGTCAGATGTTCTCCAGAACAGGTTTGGGAAACCATCTTCCCTGAATGTTGCTTTGTCTCGTTCAAAGACAGAAGCAACAGCATGGATCCTTTTTAATATCAGACCACTAACCCTCACCTCACCCCCCACCAGCATTTCTAATCAGGTTGGCAGGAAGTGATTTGATCTCGGTGAAAAGCAGAGCATCTGAAAATCCAATAGACTAGGACATGAAGCGCTGCCCCGGCTATTTGACCTTGTGTGTTCCTGCTGGTTCTGACAGTGGGAGATCTTAACAGCAGGTGTTTATTTTTTCACTCCTGGCACTTTTAATGCCCTATGGAAACAGACTCATCTGCCTCCTGTCTTGTGATTTTTGTCTGAGGCCACAGAGTCAACAGGTAAACATGGACTATTCTGAAGAGCAATGTGACGGGCTGCTGTCTTGCAGGTTTGTGAAATGTCACAGCCCAAGCAGTGCTCGGATTCAAAGTCCACTTCTAGCCAAGTCAAAGAATCACAAGTATCTTTGGGAGTTAACTGAGTGGCCAAGATCAATGAAGATTTTGGACCAAATCTACACAATTTTTGTCCAAGGAGTTCTGTTTTTTTTTCCTCCAGTTAAAATAACATCTGTTTTTTTTTTTTAAGTCAGTCCAATTCTTCAACAGCTTATCTCCCTCAATAGGGATGCACCGATACCGATACTGGTATCGGGTATCGGGGCCGATACTGTAAAACGTGTGTGTACTCATACTCGTAAAAGTTAACCGATACCATGAACCGATACTAACTTATTTCATTAATCAGAGGGTGGCTTGTCATTTCTGTTGTAGTTTTTTAGATTGGCCACTAGGGGGCCAATTATTATTTTATTTATTATTTATTTTATAATAATTATTTTGTTTGTTTGTTTACAATATAGACACTCTGCAATAATTTAAAAGTTTAATTTATTCGGAAACCTAATTTGTATTTATCTTATTCCAAACAGAAGTGTTTATTTATTATTCTGAAAGCTCGAGACAGTGCCAATAGTTCAGTGATATTTTGTAAAATTACAATGTGGAGACTCTGCAATAATTTAACAGAAGTGCTTATTTTTCACTTGAAATTTTTTTTGTGGTCATTTTTATTACGATTTTATTTTTTATCGGCAGAGAATAAAATAAAACCTGTCTTCCAATTCATTGCATTTGTGTGTGTGTGTGGTAGAAGTATCGTTTTTTGTACTCTGTATCGGCAAGTACTCAGATCCAAGTATCGGTATCGTATCGGTTTGAAAAAATTGGTATCGTTGCATCCCTATCCCTCAATCTTCTTAACTGTGAATTCTTCTCCATCCCAATCCAAAATGACGACCAATTTACTTATAAACTGGCAGGACTCTCTCCCAGAAAGGTAAAAAACAAGTCCCAAGTTAACAGTTTTCAACCAAATGACAAAAACTGAGATCAGAAGTCTCAAAAACACCAGCAGACAAAACACAAAGAATGATCACTGACTCTAAGTGAAAAGGAATGTGAAATGTGGTTGTGTCTGTATGAGTTGGCTGAACTCACTCTTAACTAGGGGTGGGGGAAAAAATCGATACTGTGTAGCATCATGATATTTTGTTTGCTAATAATGTATGGATACAGGGACAGCAGAAATCGATATTTTGTTACAAAAAAGGTTTTTGTGCTCTGACTTCAGAGCATGTTGATCCTTTTTCTGAGCAAGAATCCTGACATTCCTTCACTGTCCAAATGTGTTTAACTTGTTTTTGGCAGCAATAAACATGACAGTTTACTTATTTTAATTGAAGACATTTATTTTAATTAAGTTTAAAACTTTTTTATTTCATGTAAAATTATATTTTGTTTTAATTTACTTTCAAATTCTTCAGTTGCTGAAGGGGCTGCATAGTTTTCATAAACTGCATAGTTCAGAATAGCTATAATTGTACCAGATGGTTGATTCAGTTAAGTTGGACTAGACTGTAATACAAACCGTTCAGTTTGTCAACAATAAAACTGAAATGAGAGAAAGACTGAGTGTGAGACTTTGATATTAGATAAAATGAATATTGATAAAGTTTACCTTTATGTACAGAATCTGAATATCGCAAAATATTTTTAAAAATTGCAATAATATCGTATCGTGGGATGTATGGTGATTCCCACCTCTACTCTTAACTGTAAAAAGTAAGAGAAAAGTTTTCCGGTTAATGAAAAGATACCACACACGCACTATGAGCACACTGACTCATATTGTGAAATGAAGGAATTTCCAAAGCTCCACTTTTGGTCAAAATCAGACAAAACAAACTCCGGATGGTAAAATACATCCCTTCTCCCCAACAGAGTGAAACATATTCCATCAGTTAAATATAATACCTCTGACGAAATTTAAGGCTGCCAAGCGGCCGTTGGTGAGTTTCCTTTGATTAATATGTATATATACATGAACAGTTCTGAAGGGTTATAGCACGTCTTCTCATGAAGGTGACTCATATTCATACCTGCCGCTTTCACTTCCCAGTCGGCGTTTGAACCTTTTCAGACTCACTCATAGTGCAAAGTGTCAGAATACCCCAATGGCTCCATTTTTCATTTTCCTTGACTGGAGACTTTGCACCCTCTTAAACCTGTGTGTGTGTGAGCTGTCACGCCACAAGTGAGGTCGCCCTCACCTAAGAACCGCCAGACCACCAAAGGTGCCCTTGACTGAAAAACGCTATGCCCTGTACTGAAACCACCGGGGGAATGTCAAGTCCAGAGCGATTTTCTGGAGGAGTCTTCCCCTGCCACCATGGCAGGAAATCAGTCCCTTTTTCTACAGGTGGCTTCACATCTGGAAGCTCCAGCTGCAGGAGAACGTGGGTCCGGAAAAACAAATGTATGAATGCTGCGTGGCTTGTGGAAGTCCTCATTATCCACATCTTTCTAGAGGAGCCTGCCTATTGAGGCCATTAATCCTTGGCTGTTTCAGGGGTCATGTGTCACTTCTGGTCCATCACTCCCTCGTCTTCCACGCCATCTCACCCATACACACACTGCGTCTGACAGGCACAGAGAGAGACAGGCTTGTTGTGATGGGTCTGAGCCGGCCAAGCGTGAGGAGCCGATAGGATGTTTTCATCGCTGGGAGAGGTACACTGACAACAGACAGAGTGGTAACCTCAACGGGTCAGTCAAACTCGTCTGCTATACCCACAGCTCCTCTTCAAATAGTCGCTGAAAGTGTTACAAAACCCGAAGAGATTTTCTGAACGCTCACAGCAGATTTTCAACACATACATACAGTACCTGGCAAGCAGCACGGTTTTAATCTCCAAGATGCAGACATCCAAGAAAAAAATCTAAATTTATTCCTCTTCTTTAACCTCACTAAAGCAAAGATGCTCTTCCAAACGTATTCCCATGGAAAAACGTGCGATTTTTAGGCTGTAACAGTAAAGGTAAACACCGGTTCAAACGAGAGTGAAGCATTTACTGCGGGATAACAAAAGATTCATCAAAGTGTCAACAGATCATGTGGGAGTGAAAAACGAAAGCTGTCACTGTACGGAGAGTGCATGCAGGTGGAATATAAGCAAGAGAAATATGAAAACATGTCATCCTTCGTCCAAAATCCTTTCATGAAACTCAGACTTGTTTGAAGCATTTTGCAGTTATGAAGAATCATAGTTTACACAAAGCAATACAGAACATCATAATTAGAAAGTATTTTAGTAAGCCGCTGAGTTCATTATAAGGTCTGTTAGACAACAGAAATGCATTATGTATAAGATTATTCACTAAAGTTGAACTCCACACACGATAAGCAGTATCATTTGCCGTCCAGCTGCCTTAGTCCTTACTGCAGTCAGCTAGCTAGACTCTAATGAGCTGAATAAACTGGACACACCTTCATAGACTTATTCAGTTTGCATTTTCTTGACTAACAGGAACTATAAAGTGATATAAAATAATATTCAGACAGTTTGATAATGCAGCATCATCACTTTCGTGCCTTTATTTCCTTAAATCCTGTTTCGGTGTCTTTGTTTTATCTCTGGGAATATATTTTTAGCTAATCCAAGCAAAGGACTAGCGAGCTTATGCCACAGCGAGGCATCTGTCATCCGTCCATCCGTCCACAGGTCACAATAATTGCTACACCTCTGACAGTATTAGTCACCTCAAGGTCAAAGTCATATTTAACATTTACAGGAAGTTTAATAATCGCAAGAAATGCTGCTTCTCCCTGGAGTATTAGTCAGATTTTAGTCAAACTTTCATCCAATGACTATTTAAAGCATCTTCACTGTGCAGAAGTTCAAGGTCGTATTTGTCACTCTCATTGAATTTTATTCCTCATCATTTTGTGCAATACAGTCAGTCAGTGACAAAACCTATCACTTTCATTGTGTACTTCACACTAGGGCTGGGCTATATCATACCGTTCACGGTAATACCGGTGTAATTTCGGGCAACGATAGGAAAATGAAATATCGCGATAGAATATGGGTAAAACGCGCATGCGCACTGCCTATGTTTACATACGCACATGAGAAGAGCGAAAGCGGATCGTTAAATGAAACGGATGAATCAGAACTGGTTTGTAAAAATGCTGCAGCTTCAGTGGTGTGGAACTGGTTTAGCTTTCGTCCGTCAGATACACAACAAAGCACTATTTTTGGTAGCGCATGCTAGCGGGCCGTCGTTATTACCGTGTTGTTTGGAAAATATGGCACACTTAAAATCAATCCTTTGATTTTTCTGAAAATCGACAGAGCCCCTTATAATCCCGTGTGCCTTATGTATGAACTCTGGTTGTGTTTACTGACCTCGAAACGATTTTATGTACACGGCGCTCGAAAATCTGTCAGATGTTTCAGTACGACTTTGCTAAGCTACGAAGCCGCACCGCTCGATGGATTGTCGGAGCATTACGGCTCCGACAGTATGTATCACCTCGCGGAGTGATACGTACTGTGCTTCAACATAATATTACGGTATTGTGTGTGTATAACCTCTTTTTAAGTTTTGTGGATATTACACATGGTTATGCTGAGGATATGTCGACCAGTTTCCACTGGAAATGCCTTTTGGTTAAACTGTCAGCGAGGAATTTGCACTGTTACATTTTTATGTAACTTTAATGCACATAAAAACAGCTGCTTGTTTAAGTTGTGGAGTTGTAAAGTATTTTGTCTAGTGTCAATTATATCGTCAGTTATACCGTTATTGCAAATTTTCAAATGTATATCGTGATAAATATTTTTGGTCATATCGCCCTGCCGTACTTCACACATTAGAATAACCTGTGAATTGTGATGGATCATGGGCCAAATAAGCTACTACGTCACTGCTGTAATGCTTCCTCTGACAAAGAGTCTCTTTCCACAAAAACTCCATGTCCGTCACTTCAGGTGGCTGGGGAAAGCTCTCATTAATACCAGGGAAAGCAAAAGCAGTTGCATGTTAGTTGCACAGTGAAACCTCTGGTCTCCCAGAAGGTTTCATAGCTGGGGGTAGACAGACCTCCAGGCAATAAAAATCAATGTTTATATGCTCTTTTAAATTTTAATGATGCCATTATTCTATATCTATTACAATATGCATTTGACTTTGTCCTATAATAAAGTTAAACTTGTTTATCTGGTCTAAGTACTATACCAGCTCTACAGTGTAATACCAGAACAACTGCAATTTCTTTATTTGAAAGACAGAGAACTACAACAAAATGCAGCTATCAGTTAGAGTTGATCAAATCTGCTAAAGTTTAAGTCTGATTTAAAAAATTACAAGCAATTTTAAGCCCACCCACAGCTTAGATACACACACAAGCTACACACGTAATGATTAACATCTTGAGGCTAACATTACTTTGTTAATTAAACCATTTTACTACCAAAATAGAAAACCCCCTGAGGTGCTTTAGAAAATCGTGTTTTTCATTTTTAAACAGTTGCGCATCAGTTTTCTAGTAGAAACAATCCGTCTGGGGACTTTAGATGGAACGTGGATGAGCAAACCAGCTGTCCTTTCTGCCTCTTAAGCCCAATGTGGAAGTGCACAAGCACACATCTACCTCTCATGTGTCTTTCTGCTCCCCTGATCTCTCACTTGGCTAATGTGTCTGCTCGCAGAGAACAGAGTAATCTTACTTCGGTGTCAAAACGCAGCACATCCACTCTTATCCACCTCCACTCCCAAGTGTACAAGCTCCTGTCTTGGGAAACATGATATCACGTCAAAACAGTGGAGAAACAGAAATAAGTTATAGGCTGAAAGAGCCTGGGATCCCTTGAAAGTGCTCAGTGTCACAAAAAAAGGATGACAGTCCTCTGCTTTCATTTACAATACAACAGGCAGCTGGTCTTGGCCCGCGAAACTCAAGATAATTGGTTTTGTTTGCAGAGGCTGAATCATTCTTCCATCTAATTTTTCACCACAACTGTGGCTTAATACTCCACTTCAACATGGTGCCTCCTACATGTTGCAAACACATGAGGTGTTTTAACAGACGGGAAGTATTATCTCACAGACTCCTAGTTTTGGCTGTGCACCACACCGTGCACTGAGCTGCACGTAGTCAATGAGTGAAACCTTACACTGACCTCCTGCTGTCATTACTACAGCAGGCATAAATCTGTCCTGAAGTTATAATTTCACTTTTCATATGAGGAAGGAAAAACTTTGTGTACTTTAAAGAACCGTAGAATCTTTTGTGAAAGCAGGATATAAAATTCAGGCTGCTTTAATATCTAAGAGCAGACGTTTCTAACAGACATCCTGCTAATGTGTTTCCCATCTAGTCCTAAGCCATGGCTTAAGACGGGATGGTCCTGCTCGCTTTCACAAAAAATACCTCACGCACTGAGTGAGCTGTTACATTATGATGTAATTGGCTTTTATAAGCTGGAGGGGCTTTAAAAATCGTAAAACGTCCGTACACTGAAAATAAATCATAATAAAGGAATAAAAACTAACCTTGTTTGCTGCTGGAGATCTAGTGTCAAAAGTTTTACAGATGTTGGGCGCCAGGTTGAGCATTGAGCAGGTGCCCATATGCCGCAGGGCTCAATGCAGTGGACCTGGTTCAACCCCAAAGTAAGATTTTCCGGTGCTTGTCTTTCCCACTTTCTCTCCTGTTTTCCTGACTTCCTCTCACTGCAGTGTCCAATAAAAGCAAAAATCCCCCCGAAAGGTTTTACTGATGTTTTCTTTTCACTAACCCATCCAAGAAGTTTGTCATTCTCAGCACTAATTACCAGATTTGTCTGTCCTCCAAATATCTTAACCTCTGGTTCCAAAAACCCAACATGGTGGCAGCTACAAGGTAACACTGAAGATTCAAAATCATAAAAAATGGTTAATGTCCATGTTTCATATTCATTTTATGGTGCTGACACCTTGTTCAGCTCTCTTAGATCAGAGGTTTCAACAAGGCTGCACAAAGTTTGTAGCTGATGTGGAATTACCCAATGTGTTGATCCCTTAAACTCCTCCATTAAAAAGCAATTTTAAATCAATAACATATATCGGCTTTAGAGCCTTTATTTTTTATGAAAAGATGATTAACAAGTACTAATGTTACAAGGAGGTATAGTAGCAGCACTTCCAGCACTAGTGCTTCCTGTGCTTGTACGTGTCTTTCTTCTGCTTTAGCAAGTAAGGACACAACACTGCAACACTTGCACATATATGCTGTCATTCTCTATGAGAATTGCAACCTTAAAAAGACGCAACCCCCCCCCCCCCCCCCCCCCGCCAAAAACAAACAAACAAACAAACAAACAAACAAGTATGGTGGCTTTTTCTGAGTTTCTGAGGTTGATGCTTGGTCATCCATCCATCCATCGTGTTCTCCTTATGTAATTCAGGGTGGAAAAAACTCTGTCAGCACAACTCTTTGGTGTTAAGTTGTAACACATGTAATAAATGTATAAAACGTTCTGTTAGCTCATTGTGTAGATAATCCATAATTATATATTTTTAATGTGAATCAGTTTTTTTTAAAAAAAGCACATGTGTTGCGTAGTAGTAAAAAAACAGCGCTTTGTGTCAATTTATTGTTTATCTGTTACTTAATTACTTTGTTATAGCATGAATGGCCCAGGTGAATGTCTTTATCAGCAAGAGAAGCTGTAACACGTTCGAAAATACAGTTAAAAGTCCCAAATTTATCCCCTTCTTCACATTTTCCAAAGCTGCCCAGTGGGCCAAATCGAAGTCTTTGATGGACCAGTCGGTCAACATGGTGACATCACTCGACATGACATAGCTTAAAATGACATAACAACAAAAACACACCAAAAAAATGCATAATTTAGAAAATTTAAATGTGTAAAGAAGCTGTTATACTGCTAACCTTAATATTTTGATTCACAAAAAATAAGAAGCATTCGAATCTCACTTTGACTTCCTGCCCCAGCTGTTACTTAACACACCGACACCCATGCTTTTGAATAAATGTTAAACATCCTGGTTAGTTGTCATTTTACTTGCTCTCCATGTGTTTTGGAAGATTCTGCTCAGGAAATTCAGGCAGAACATTAACGCTGGTCATACATCAGCTGCTCGCTGCTGGATTATCGGAGAACATCCTAAGAAGCAGGCGTTTGGCGCTTTTCCAACTCGTGAACAAAGAGCGGCCTATCTCTCCCTCTGCTCGGGCAATGCACTTGTTAAACTCTGCTTGACGTTTGTCGTTTTTGGCTTCTCGTTGCCCATTATCGCACCGCAACCACAAACTTTCACCTTGCCTTTTAAATGCCATTTCTCTCCATCTCTCTCTTTCTAATTTGCTGGTCACAGTTAGAAGCCAGCCAAGTGGGACTTGGTCAGTAATTGGAGTCTCTGCAGTGACTGCCTACAGCACAGCTCCAAACGATGCACTGGGGAGGCTTCCCAGGGAAAACTCAATAAGCTCTTCACACTTAAGTGTAGTCATCATTAGGATTTTTCCACTTTAGTGAACAGTACAAGACTTGTTGGCATCACCAACACGTAGGCAAAAGTAAGGAAGCGTTCGCATTGTTTGCTTTTGGGTGTATTTCTTTCATTGTTTCTCTATTTTAAAAGTGTCTTCATTCATTTCCTATTTCAGGGATTTGTCTTTTTAAAAGTGGGTCAAGGTTCTTTCAAGCCACGGCATTGTTTCTTCCCCAGTCTACAGTCATTTATACACATTACATCAAACAGAGGAGGACAATCATTTGCAACCAAAAACACATTATTCCTGCCATTCTGTTTATTTCCACTTCTTTGGCAATAACAGTGATGTGTTTAAAGTTTAACATCAACTGCATACTTGTCTGACATGCTCTGCTGCAGAGGGGTTACTGACTGAGCAGCACTTGAGTAATACAGGGCATTAAACGGTGATGCCCCTTTTCCACTTTAAGGATTATGTGCTTACTTCAGAGCCTACTGGGCAACAAAGTGGGAGCATAAACAACGTTTTAATTGCAAAAGATGGATTCACTGCCAAGTCAGCAGTATGGCTGTGCTCCTGCTACTCCTCCACAGAGGTCTAACCCCCTCTGGCTGACACAGAAAACAGTCTGCAGGTTTTGTGTCAAGGAAAAAAGATGAAAGGGAATCGAGTCCAAACTGCTTTTCAAACATTTATATTGTTCTGCCTCTAGAGATCTGTCAAAACTCTGGAAAGTGAGATCAGGCCTCGGCTCTGCAGAGAAAACTGATCCCGTCGGTGCAGGTAAAGCTCCCAGGACCGTAAGCGCACGGTAAATTTCAACCTTAAGATGCTGCTTCTGCAGCTCGGCATATGTGGCATGACAACCAGACCACACCGTGCATCTCGGCTGGTTGTGATCATTTCCTGATTAGGAGCCCCCAGAATTCAGACCCCTCTCGCACCTGGTAAGGCATGCTGAGAGTCCTGACACGCAGGCGCTTGGGTGACAGTGTGATGTATCGGTAAGTGATGAAACACAGAGGCTTCGTGACCCCACAACAAACAGTGCTGCCGCCCCCTCAGGAGGACTGAATGCTTTACCTTCAAAACCTTCAGCCTTGGGAAGATGTCAACACGATGTAGCAGAACTGCAGAGAGTGTTGCACATTGCTAGATTAAGTCTTATTTGCTTTTCCAGTGCTGACAGTTTCATGTTTGTTATTAAGCAAAGGATGTTGGATGTAACACTGAGGAAAACAGAACTGAGCTGCTGGAATTCAAGACGCTTTCACTGCCTGACAAACACAACTCCCTATCTACAGTCGCTGGCTGCCGAAGGGCCCGTGTTACCTAATTAAAGCAAGAAGAGGGATGACTCGGTTTATCCTCAATGAGTTATCATATTCTGGACGTTTCACTATTGCATGACTCAGCTCTCCATGTTTTCCTCTAGATAGCGAGCTTGTGGCTCAGGCTTCCTGATGGGACAGATCCTGGCATGTTCACTATGGCGTCACCGCCACCCCCCACCCCACATCATCAAGACACCAGGAAGCACGACTTATGAAACAGCCATGATGATGCAACACTGGGAGCAACGCTGCCTTTAAGAGTATAAACAAAACATTTGGCTGTGTGTAACTCCCCTCAGCTGAAGATTTACAGACTGAATCTTAAGCTTTGCAGGAAGTGGTGGGCGATTGTTCGGATTTTTGAGGTGTAAAAGGAATGCTGCCTGTACAACATGTCTATAATTCACTGGCTGCTCAAGCGCTGCTCTTAGTCTGCATAATGTTTAATGAGCTGGGGTGTATTTAAACAAGAAGGTCAACCCAATCAGATTAATGCTAGCCACTGATGTAGCATTGAACTGCAAAACCTGACATTAATCCTGAGGGTAATGTGGCCCTTCCTGTGGCTAATGAAATCTGAAGCTTTTAAATGTCTGCACCTAATGAAACTCTCTGACAGTTTTTGAATTAAGCAACCATGACTGCTGGGACTGGACTAAATAGCACACAGATGGCCCACACCAAAGTTCTGTCCACCCACCCCCATCATTGTTTGCCCTTGGGCTGTAGCATGTGATGCCATACCTGCTTGAGCACTAAAGAAGCCAAGGATTTGAAATGAGCAGGGAAACTTGGGCGCAGATTTCTACCAGCAGTGATGGATGCGAGTTTAAATTGAACTGTTGTTTATGGATACGTTTTAGGAAGCTTTTTCAGTGGTCACCGAATTAGACTGTGTTATACTTCACGAACAAGCACGTGCATGTTCAGTGTATTTTCCTTCTTGTTTAAACACATTTTGAACTGTTTACTTGCCAGATTTTTGTCAGATTTTAAGCCAACATGTTAGGTGCTCTAACACTTCAGCTGCAGCTATATTTTAGCCGTTGACAGGTAACATCCATGTCTGACAAATGTGCAAAGTCCTCATGAAGAGGCTGAGGTGATGGTGTCACACTTTCAAGTGTTGATAGTCAGGACATCCTGGTTCAGGCCCCATTGGGAGTTTTGTGTTTTGCACTTACATACTATATGCTCATTTTTTAGTGTCTATTGGGTTCAGGTGCTGCTTAAAACTAGGTTAAGGTTAGGGTCAGTAACCCTGCTCACTGACGAATGATGTGTTAGAAGTCACAGTTCACTCTGCTTTACAATACGCACATAGTTCTTGTGTAAATTAGACATCCTAGTGGCTTTAACAAATTGGTATTGTGGTTCGAGACCTTTGGTAATTTTGTATTTTGCAGTTTATTTTTGCTTTTTTCTCACTCGCTCACTTTTAAACCCTCGCAGATAAGGGAGCAGCTGAAAACCTGCTTTCGCTTACTGATTAGGTTTAGGTACAAAAATTACATGATTAGGTTAATGAAAACATCATGGCTTAGGTTAACATATATCCCTTCATAAGAGTTATAATACAGTTATAATCAGAGATGGGCAGTAACGCGTTAGGCGTTACTGTAATCCGATTACTTTTTTCAAGTAACGAGTAAAGTAAGGGATTACTATTGCAAAAACGGTAATTAGATTACCGTTACTTTCCCGTAGGAACGCTGCGTTACTGCGTTACTAAAACCGTGATTTTTTTGCGAGAATGTCTCATGACAGTGACGTAAGCGAGTGCGACGTTTGTGACAACAGCTGTGTGCAGATCAACAATGGATCATATATCGAGTGCAGAGAGAGTATGAGCATGCAGCGCTTAAAGCGTAGAAGTACTGACCTTACTTTGAGTTTGATTCCATAAAAAGGGACAAAAACATTAGTGTCCGTTGTGCGTGGGAAGAAAACTTCTTTTTACAGCGAAAAACCCCTAAACTTGCGAGCAAGCACCGAGTAGCTACGACGTAATGGGAAACTCACAGAGAAACTCGCGGATTCTTCCACTGACCGCTGCACACCTGCACCAGGGTAAACCTCCGCCTACCCCACTCCTGCTTTACAGGTGAAAATAGAGCAACAGGACCGCTAGTCTTTGACTTTATTTATTTTCTGCTGTGTTTTACTTGCATCTATTTGAAAGACTGAGTGTAAACACAAAAAAAATAATTTTATGTGCTGGAATGTGCAGAAAATAAGTTTAAATATTAAACTAATTTCTTCCAGTCAGAGAATGTTGCATATAATTAAATTTTTGCTTGATGCATAAAGTTAAAAGATTAAAACTAATAAAACAAGTTTTAAAAAGAGACTTTTCCATTTGATTACATTTTGTATGATGGATTAAGTAGAAAAAGTAGAATTGGGCTGAAAGATCTATCACTTTATCACCTATTCAGGTTGTAAATCGTGTTTTTAAAAAGTAACTAAGTAACTAAGTAATTAATTACTTTTGAAAATAAGTAATCAGTAAAGTAATGGGATTACTTTTTGAGGGAAGTAATCAGTAATTAGTTACTGATTACTTTTTTCAAGTAACTTGACCAACACTGGTTATAATCATAATACAGTTTAAAAATAATGAGTTGGGAGCAACAGTTCAATCGCACGAATGCCTTGATTCTGCCACCAAAAGTATCATTAAATAAGCCATCCTATTGGCTACGACTGAGTGAAGTCATATACACCTGTTACGCCCACTGGTGGAACTCCCAGCAACAAAGTGTGTCAGATTTTGACTTTTTTTTTTTAGCCATCCTCTGAATGAATGTCCACATACAGTCCCGATCAAAAGTGTTCTCAAAGTGCAAGTGTTTCCATGAGGTGAGTGGGAACATTTCTCCAAGTGGGGAAGATGGCCCCAAGACAGGCATCTACTGTCTGGAACTGTTGTCCATCCATCCCCAAAGGTATTCATTTGGATTTAGATCAGGGGAACACGCAGGATGGTCCAAAAGAGTGATGTTATTGTCCTGGAAGAAGTCCCTTGTCCTGTGGCCATTGTGTACTGTAGCGTTGTCCTGTTGAAAAACCCAGCCGTTACCACACAGACGAGGGTGATGCAACAGTCATGCAACATCTGGACATAGCCAGCAGCCGTTAGATGCCCCTGCACCTCCTGAAGCTCCATTGTTCTACTGAAGGAAAAAGCACCCCAGACCATTATGGCGGCCCCTCCACTTAGAAAATAGCTCAGGTGGGATCTGCTTGTCATGCCAGTAACGTTGGAAACCATCAGGACCATCAAGGTTAAATTTTTTCTCATTGGAGATTTAAACTTTCTTCTACCTCTCAATGTCCCATGTTTGGTGCTCTCTTGCAAAGTCCAAACGGAAAGTTCAGTGGCGTTCAAGGACACGAGACGTTTGAAGACGTTCTTTGTTTTTGAAGCCCTTCAGTCTGAGATGTCGTCTGATGGTTATGGGGCTGCAGTCAGCACCAGTAACGTCCTTAATTTGGGTCAGGGATTATCCAGTGTCTTGACGGACACCCAAATGGACCCTTAGTGCTGGTGAAATTTTGGGGGGTCTTCCACTTGACTCTTTTGTTCCATAACCCTCAGGATCATTTAAGAAATTCCAAATGACTGTCTTACTGCGTCCCACCTCAGCAGGGATGGCACATTGCGAGAGACCCTGTTCCACAACCCGACCACATTCAAAAAGGGAACGTTTTTTTGCCTTTGCCATCAAAACGACGTGACAGTGTGACTACCTGACAGAAAATGACACCGAATCCACATTTTGCACAGATTTAGCCTTTAAAAGGCATGTGGCCCTAAACTTTTGATCAGGTGTAAAACAACCTGTTTCAGTTTAAGCATTGTTGTCAATAAACTGCATGCTCAAAATTTCTTCTTGTTGCATGTTAAAGCTCTACTTGGAACCTTGTTAAGATCCAAACATGCAAAATATGATTTTTTGCCATTTTTCAAGTGGCCTTAAACTTTTGATCAGGACTGTATGACCCAAGTGCTTTGTCTCCTCCTCAGCTGTCCATGTCCATGTCTGTTTCCTCTTTTTTGCTTCCCTATAGTGAAACAATGGATTGCACTATTTGCACATGCATCCCTTTTCAATCTGAGGACATGGCCGATCGATCTCCATCTCAGCCTGATGACCACGGTCTCCATGTCATTATACTGATGGTGAAGGTCACTGTTGGTGATTTTCTTTGGCCAAAACATGCCGGATTTTTCTCAGCCATGTTTTGCAGAAAGATGACAACCTGTCAGCCATGCACTTGGCCATGTGCCACCACACTGATCCGCACAGAAGAGTCGACAGGAAACAGCTCCTGTAGAGTTTCAGTTTGGTGCTGAGATTGTACTGGGATGATTTCCAGATGCCTTTCATCAATCTCATCCCCCCCCCCCCCCCCTCCCCCCAGGCTTTGCACCTTCTGTTCTTGTTAGTGACTTTAACTAAACAGTCTTAATTGAAGCCCAGAAAATGAGAATGACTAAGATTTGTTCTGCTTACTTTCTAACCTATTTCTTCTTTTTAACATTTTTACCTTTTTGGTAACTAGTGAAGAGCAGAGTATCTTAAAACTATAGCCAGGACTAGGGATGGGTATCGTTTAGGTTTTATCCGATACCGGTGCCAAACCGGTACTTTTGAAACGGTGCCGGTGCTTAAACGGTGCTCAAACCGGTGCTTAAAGAATGGAGAACACAAAATTGGTCCAAAAACCTCTCATGTTCAGCTGTTTTTTTGTAAAAAGATAACAATGTTAGCCTTTTCTGCAGCTATAGGGCATATATGGTATCACTCTTGGTTGGAAGCAGTGCTTAAACAATGGAAAAAACACAAACTTTGTCCAAAAACCTCTCATGTTTAACTGTTTTCCACTTTTTCTTTGGTCATTTTAGCCTTTTTGGCCAGGGTGAAGGGAGTATCTGCCATCAAACAAGAAGACAGCCGCATGTAGCTATGATGATGTTTGCTAGTTCACCTTACATGCATTAATTTAATCACGTGGTTAGCCTACTCAACGTAAATTACACACGAAATGAACGAAATGTGCACTGCTTTTCGGTCTGGTTACTACCGCTTATGACAGAAGCCATCATGGCACCGGATACCGGTAACCCATCCCTAGCCAGGACCATACACTCCTCTATAGCTATAGTGATTTTGTGGTATTTCTCAAGCTGCTTCTGAGCACATTTTTGGATCTGGTGGGCTGTTTCAACCTTCTGGGGAGGGCTGGTGCCATTGGGGAGTCAAATTGACTTGAAATAACGTTCAGGTGGACGTCAAGATAGCATCCACATGAATGCCAAGCAGAACATTACATTGTTTAAAATGACAGGTTTTTCCCTTCACCTGTCAGTAGATTTAATGTTGTAATTCATTGGTGAATAAAAATACCTTTTTCGCCAACAGTAAACTGCAGGACTGACGGATCCTATTTCATGTTTCTGTTGTCAGCAAGCCTTCTTTATATAAATGTCTGTATTTCACTGTCCAAGTTATACAGTAAGAAAAATATACATGTAATTTATCTCCTGCAGTTTTGCAGATTTTCTCCACACAAGTGTTTGGATGTTTTCCCCAAAATGTCAAATCTTTACTTACTAACCCTGTAAGGGAATATCAGATTTATAACTTGATTTCCAGTAATGACATTACCCAAGATGAAGTGATAAAACTCTTGAAATAATAAGGGTTTAATACATGAAAGATGATACTGTAGTCATTTTCTACTACCACTATACATTTCTGCAATCAAATTATTGTTTTGCATTGTCTTTAGTCGCGATGCAATCTGCCATTTTTAACAGACATTAAATCCAGCCATGCTTGTCTATGGATAGTTGAGCTTGTCACAGCTGGACCTAAACATGAAATCTGAAACCACATAATTGGCTATTTGATTGCTCCAAATATGTGGTGCATGCAATCTTCCAAAACCAAATAAACCAATTAATTTACAAACTGCCAACCACAAAGAAATCGGTCTCTCTCTGACTTTTTCTGAAGCAGTGCCATGGTGAATAAACAGCTGCATAAAACAGCTCAGACTCATTTCTTTCATGTGCAGCAAACAAACCATTCCAGCAACCCACAGAGGCACAATGCGACTGCTGCCAGGGGAGGCAGAGTGTGAAAATGACTTTATATGGCTTGAAAACGCGCCACAAAACCATAAAATTGAGCTTTGAGTGATATCGGACGAGGCTGTTTTTCCCAAAATCCTGAAATAAGGCCTTTTATTCCTCTGCCCAGAGCTGTTTTCCTTTAAGGCAAATCTTTGCTGTTTAGAAAGAATCTCAAAGCTATAGATATCCCCCACTGGGGGTAAAACCACACATCACCAAAATGTTGACTTTTCATGCGCGGTTTCACAAACCTCTCAAAAATTGAAAATGCGATTTTCAAACAACAGCAGCATCGATTTCATTGCACTGTATGCTTTGAAGTGTCACTAAACAAGGAGCATTCCAGGCTTATCTGAGCAGGGGAGCCTCCCACATCGAGTTCAGGCTCAATGTCCAGATAATGAGTGAGCACTGAAGGGTCTGACTGCTCATTTGATCACAAACACATCAGGACAAGTGGGGCAAAATGCTTCAGCAGCCAACTCTCATTTAAACCAGCTGGAGGGGTGATCAGAGAGGGGAATGTGCTGCCATATTGGACACCTCAACCCACCAAGCATCATCCACTGTTTTCCCATGGTAACTGAGTCACCTCACCACCTCCTCTGATTTTTCAGGCAGAAATATCGGCGAGCAGTTGGTGCTGAAATTCAAACATGCAAACAGCCGAAGCGGCCTGAAGCCACAAAACAGTACTCTAAAAGAAGTAAGTTACAGAATGAGGGCAAACACTGGGAGATCATATTGCAATTTTTCCAATCTCTTCAGGACCTTTTGGCTTTGATTTACTTTTGACAAGAGAAATATTGACACAAAATGCACTGGAATAAGCAAATCTGAGTATTTACTGAGTGCTACATGGTTCCAAACACCAGAATTTTTTTGAATGAATGTTTAAACATATTGTCTAAAGGTTGACTAAAGAGGCTTGTGGTGTACCTTAAGTTACACTATACTGGTTGGATGGCGTGTCTGTTTAGCTTGAGAATTCACAGCAATAACCACAGGAAATCCTACGTTTCCAGTGACCTTTTTTCTTTTTTGACCCTGTAAAGCTTAAATATAACTTCTTACCTAAATCCAACAGATTGCTTTCAGATAACCTTTTGCCTTGGTTAAATAAGTTGTGTAACTGCTAGCATAGACAAACATACACTACTGTTTAAAAGTCTGGAGCCACCTTTCATTTTGCTAGATTTTGCTAGGGTAATGTGAAATGGGTGCAGCAACTTATTGAAACATGTGTAAACATAATAAGGCAAATGCAGAGTTTGTGCAGTTGTAACAAGCTTGAAAGTCAATATTTGATATTTTCAACTGCCTTAAGTCTCTTAAGCTTTCTTTAAGTAGTCTTCAGAAATAGTTCTTCAGGGAGCTTGAAGGACATTTAAAGCTTGTCTTTGGATGTCTATAGGTATCTATCTATCTATCTATCTATCTATCTATCTAGATAGATAGATAGATAGATAGATAGTAGGGGTGCAACGATACACAAAATTCATGGTTCAGTTCGATACTTTGGTGTCACGGTTCGATATTTTGTCAATACAAAAAAAATGTTCATGCCTTTTTAATTTGTCATTTATTAAAATTATATATATATATTTTAACTCAAAAGTACAGTTTTTAAATTTAATGTTGCTGAAACAACAAAGTAATAAAAAAAAAAAATCTATCTGATCCAGAAATCCCTCATCTTTGGAAAAGAGAGTTTATTATGGAGAAATGGCTCTTTCCAAAATAAAAGCTATACTATACGCTTCTTCTGGGCTATATTCTCAGCAGCATATTAAACATATCAGGTCCCCATAAGGAGAATCATGTGCTAACGGCTGTCTAAATGACTCGGGTAAAGTTTGTAGCATGCTGCTTGTTGTTTTTGTCTGCTTCCACTTGTCTTTGCACTAGGATGATGTCGGAGTAAATGTGCAGTCATATTCGTTGTGTTCCCACTAGTGCTGTCAGCGTTAATCTGAAATGACGTTAATGCCACAACACGGCAAATCTCCGTTAACGAGCTACCGCGGATCGCCCGTGTGTGGGGCTGGACGACCAACACGTTAACAAGCTAACTGCGCTAACACACTAGTTCCCACCAATGTAATTGAGCATTGCGTGGCACATCCGACATACTGCTTTACTTTAGTCCATGACACGCTTACCTTCAGGGTCATACGTGACATGAAAACCAAAATAGTTCCAAACGCCAGATCTGAATGAGGGTGGGGGAGGTTCAATTTGCCATGTTGCAACGAGCTTAGCTTCTGTCTCGCTAGCTTGTGCTGCGCTCAGTGAATCTGCGTTCGACTACTCCGCCTAGGCTGCACTGTCGAGCGCAGATCCACTGAGCGCTCAACACAGACAGCACCGTCAGAAGAAAAGTTGATAAAATAAATTTAAAAATTTGTATTGTTCGATACATATGCGTACCGAACCGAAAGCACTGTATTGAACGGTTCAATATCGACACGAGTATTGTTGCACCCCTAATAGATAGATATACATGTATGTCCTAGATTCTCTATATTGTGAAACTACCCATATGGAAAAGATATATATAAATCTTATAAAGTTTGTATCTGTCTTGTGTGAAACTTGTATGAAAAGCATACAAGAGTAAAAACAGATATAAGATCCCTTGAAAAATTATATAATGAAACTTGTATGTTTTGGATACTTACTAAAACAATATATGAAAGTAATGAGAAAGTGGCCACTTTCATGAGTAAATCATGTAAGCCTTATATGATTTACTCATGAAAGTGGCCACTTTCATGAGTTAAGTCATATAAGTTTTTACTATTTCTTTTCCATATGGGTAGGAACTGAACAACTGTGGCTTTCTGTCCCCGTGCTGTTTAGTGCTATACCACCACACAATTAGCAATCAACAATCACTTAACAGTTAGCACTTAGTTAAACAGTTAGCATTATAGCAGGCAGATGGCACTACATAAATTGACAAAAAGTTTAATCTATCACTATCAATAGACTTCAAAAACTACCTTAAATCTAGTACATCTGCTCCAATTGAGCAGATGTGAGATCCAGAAGGGCCCATCATTTGAAATAAAGCTACATGTGCTAAATGGTGAAGTCTGTTCTTCTCCAGAAAGATTGGCTACTGTGGATCAAGTTGAAAACACAAGAAATCACAGAGAGCAGGAGAGAGAACAACAGAAATGCAGTGCAGGTGGAAAGCCACCTGCACTGCATTTCTGGAGAAAGTCAAAGTGTGTGTTGAAGTACAACAAGATTGCTCAGGAAAAAAAACAAACTAAACAAAAATAAACAAGAAACTGATATGCAAGTGGTCATAATGAGACTTCCAGGGAGCATCTGAAAAAGGCAGAAGCATTGAGCTCATTGGTTAATATCTTGTGACTGACAAGTTGTTAAAAACTTTTTTCTTAAAATATTATCATATAATCCTCAAACTAAATGACTATGGGTTTGAAGTGCGGTACATGTCTACTGGTTCATCTGCAGCGTTGGTACTCTTCTGTAATGGTTTGACCGGTATGTTACTCATCTCTAGTAGCTGAAATCTGAAGCAAGAGAAACTGGTGCCAACTTGTAATACAGCCAGACCCATGAGATACCAGTGTGGTCCTCAATGCCATCACATCAAAGAGCTGAATGACCGTCTTAGAAGCACAGACTGTGCTGAAGTTGTGTGCTTCTAATCAGTGTTGGGAAGGTTACTTTTAAAATGTATCCCACTACAGAATACAGAATACATGCCCCAAAATGTATTCTGTAACGTATTCCGTTACGTTACTCGATGAGAGTAACGTATTCTGAATACTTTGGATTACTTAATATATTATCATGCTGTTTACAACTACATGAATGTACTATTGCTGTGATTTATTACTGTTACTGAAGGTCCGCGGCTCCGAACCGTAGTAAAGGGACCTCTGGCTAATACGGCGGGTTCTGTGTCGGCTCGTAGCCGAAAACTAGCTTTACTTTGTTGTCTGGGTCAACTTTGCTAGCGAGAGACAGAGAGAGGCGTTGAAAGGCTGCTCCAACAGAACTTATTGTTTTTGGAGGAAAACACGAACACGGTGTACAGTCGAGTCTTAATAGCTTACTTACAACTGGGCTCGTCAGGCTCTCTTCTTGGCTGCAGTGGTTATTATTATATTTACATGCTTCCAGCTCCCGTTTTTGCTCGATGACAGCTCGTACTTTTCCTTTTTCTCCCTCCCTCGCTCACAGACACATAACGGGTATGGCAGTCCATTCTCCCTGCAGCACGGACTACACTGCCCATGATGCTACATTCTTTAGAGCTATAAGGTAGCATTCTGCCTATTAGCTTAGCACAACAACAACAACGGGCGCTCTCTCACCCAGGAAACACAGAGAGAGAGAGAGAGAGCGTCACCCTGTAACCATGGCAACCGTAACGCTGCCGCCTGGAACAGCAGAACGTAGCTGTCAAACAAAACCCAAACAGTCCTGACCCGCCACAATATGAAACAGGGAAGTACCGCCGTGTAATCCATTTATTTCAACAAAGTAACTGTATTCTAAATACCACCTTTTTAAACGGTAACTGTAACGGAATACAGTTACTCATATTTTGTATTTTAAATACGTAATGGCGGTACATGTATTCCGTTACTCCTCAACACTGTTAAGGTGTCGCGGATAAATACAACAAAATAAAACCAGTACCAGTACCAAAAAAAGAAAATTTATTCATAACACACAAACAAAAGACCCAGGGAAACTGAGTTAATGATAAAAATAAATAAATAACGATAAAAACCCTGAAAACCATAAATTTCAGGGGTTGGGGACTGCTGCTGTACAGTACACCCTGGACAGGCCACCTATCTGGCACAGCATGCAGCATGTCACGAAGCTCACATCAATTCAAACTGGTGTCTTGAACATGAAAATGATTTCACTGTATTCAAATAGGCTCCACAGTCTCCAGATCACAATCCAACAGAGCACAATTAGGATGTGATGTAACAGAAAATGTGCATCGTGGTTATGCGAAGAATCTGCAGCAAGTGCGTGGTGCTATCGTGTCAACATGGACCAAAAAAACAGTATTAAGGTCTGGCTCTAATAAAGTGGCCGGTAAGAGCAGACGTGATAAACACTAACACGCCTACAACCACTGTGTAAAATGTAACCATTTGTATATTTCATTTTAGATTACTGTTTAAGATAAATCATGTACAAAAGTCACATATGATGGTGAAAATATGCTAAATGTGTTGACATCACAGGGCTAAAACTCTGAGCTCTGGTGTGAATGATTCAAGCCATCCAGTCTCGATATGTTAGAGTGGTTGTGTGTGTACATGTGTTTTTGCGTGATGGTGTGGAGAGTTGATTCAGAGGCATTAGCCATTTGTTGTGCTTTGTCAGATCTGATGCCAAAAAAACAAAGTCTGCCAGTTAGTGAAACCGAATAGCAGGAACTATTCGATTGACCCCCGACATAAGCTGAGGAGTTGTGAGTGAATAAGTAGAAACCTCCCTCTTTAATAGAGCACACGTCTGCTTTAAATTTATGGAGCTGCGTGCATTCATAGATAAAAATGATGTGAAATACAATTCCTAATACCAAAAGCCTAGTTGCTATGTAACTCAGGGAGGTCAGGCGTTCCCTGTGAAGAGACGCCGTTTCTTCAGAGACGTCCATTCATCAAGTGCTGCCACCGTGCCAAAAGTACAAAGCACAGCATATCTTTTGTTGACTCCATTTCCCTTTTTGTTTGTCTTTCCTGTCTCTTTTCTTCTTTTAAACTCTTTTCAGAGTCGTATTTAACTTCTTTATAATAGCCACAACACAGAGAAACGACCATATTTCTTTCCTTTTAAAGGCAGGAAGACTTTGTCAGCAGAGATGCACGAGCAACTGTTTTTCTTGTCCAATCAAATTTAAGATAAGGCCCATAAAAACTGCGTCCTACTATTTGGCAGCTAATTAAACCAAAAACATTGAAAAAAAATAATTTAAGGGATATATGCAAGCTTTCATTCATCTGTCAGGTGCTCTCCATCTGCATTTCATTGGGGTTCATATAAAAGCCTGTTTAAGGGGAGTCTAAGCTCATGTTGAGAAATGCCCTTCATCTACCCCTCCTGAGGCAGGTGGGGACCGGGGTGGCTCACATAAAACAGAAACAAATTCAGCTCGGGACACTTGAAGTTTTAGTCTGCCATAAAACATAATGTGCCATTAATGAAGTTGCCTTTTCTTGCCCCCTTTTTCTTTTTTCGTTCATAACAATAGCAGCGGGGGAAACCGTCACCAGATCTGCTCATGCTTTAAAGTCTGCGCAACCATGAATAATTTACTTTGATTGCACGAATCGGAAAAATAAAAAAGGAGTCTTTTTTTTTTTAAATGAAGGGTTGTCGCTTTTTTTATTTTTTTGTTGAAAAGAGCAAAGAGAATTCAGAATGGGGGGAAGGTGACAAGACATCAAAGACAAGTCTTATACACAGATAAGAGACAAAAGACTTCAAAACACTGCCAGTTTCTAGGCTTTGCTCTTTATACCCCCACTTTTCTTCACTTCCACAAGTTGATAAGTTATTTTTCTTGCATTTATTTATAATTTAGGACACCTTTACTTAAATTAAGTATTGAAAAAAAGAAATCAATGCATTGGACATTTGAGCAGCTTATTCTCCTTCAATTATTACCATTATATATCAAACTATTGTGCTAATGATATGAATTACTAAGCTTTGCATGAATCAGTTAAATATTCCCATACCATCACCCAGTCTTCCTGTCTGAGTGTATAAAGATTAATGCAGCATCTTAATGCATAAAAGAACAACATCAAAAACCGGATACAGTCAAATCCATCCATCCAACCATCCATTCACTTCCGTTTCTCCTTTTCAGGGTCGTGGGGGGCGCTGGAGCCTATCCCAGCTGTCATAGGGCGAGAGGCGGGGTACACCCTGGACAGGTCGCCAGTCTGTCGCAGGGCCAACACACAGGGACAGACAACCATTCGCACTCACATTCACTCGCACATTCACACCTAGTGGCAATTTGGATTTTCCAATTAACCTATCCCCACAAGCTGCATGTCTTTGGACGGTGGGAGGAAGCGTGGGTTCCCTCCGGGTACTCCGGATACAGTCAAATATAAATGTAAATATTCCAGCGGTCACATCTGGATCTAAAAATATGAAACCAGAGCCAAAATCTGAAGGTCCCCTAATGACCACATGAGTCGGTCTCCATAGACTTACATGTTAAAATGTCCAGCACTTTTTATTTACACTTAGGTACAAAAAATTGATCTGCTTTCTGTGGCCATGTGTGCAATGTTTGAGGTTTTTTCAGTTGCTTACATCTTAAATATTCGGGGCCAGTTTGGTGACTTTTTTACAGTCAGCTCTGTTACTTGTTACATTTGTGGTGTTTCATTTCTACACAGAGATCAGCACGCAGTTTTTCTCAGCAGTGCGCACACAGTTTCATTGAGTTTCTCTCTCTCTATTGGAACTGTTCCATACCACGTTAATGTCTCTCAAAATCTAGTGTTTAATGGGATTGTGTTGTTTAAATTAAAGAGTGAATATTGAATATTATATTGAATATTGAGAAAGCGATCTATGCATTTAAGCACAGTAAAAATATCCTCATTAACACAAGGATGGCTTCATTGGACGATACAGTGAATAATATTTTGTATTTTTCTGCACATTACACAGGCCAGCTGTGGAATAGCCCCCAGCAATTTTGATATCATCCATCCATCTTCATCCGCTTTATCCGAGGCCGGGTCGCGGGGGCAGCAACCTAAGCAGAGAGGCCCAGACCTCCCTCTCCCCAGCCACCTCCTCCAGCTTATCCGGGGGAACACCAAGGCGTTCCCAGGCCAGCCGAGAGATACAGTGGGGCAAAAAAGTATTTAGTCAGCCACCGATTGTGCAAGTTCCCCCACTTAAAATGATGACAGAGGTCAGTAATTTGCACCAGAGGTACACTTCAACTGTGAGAGACAGAATGTGAAAAAAAAATCCATGAATTCACATGGTAGGATTTGTAAAGAATTTATTCGTAAATCAGGGTGGAAAATAAGTATTTGGTCAATAACAAAAATACAACTCAATACTTTGTAACATAGCCTTTGTTGGCAATAACAGAGGTCAAACGTTTACTTTAGGTCTTTACCAGGTTTGCACACACAGTAGCTGGTATTTTGGCCCATTCCTCCATGCAGATCTTCTCAAGAGCAGTGATGTTTTGGGGCTGTCGCCGAGCAACACGGACTTTCAACTCCCGCCACAGATTTTCTATGGGGTTGAGGTCTGGAGACTGGCTAGGCCACTCCAGGACTTTCAAATGCTTCTTACGGAGCCACTCCTTTGTTGCCCGGGCGGTGTGTTTTGGATCATTGTCATGTTGGAAGACCCAGCCTCGTTTCATCTTCAAAGTTCTCACTGATGGAAGGAGGTTTTGGCTCAAAATCTCACGATACTTGGCCCCATTCATTCTGTCCTTAACACGGATCAGTCGTCCTGTCCCCTTGGCAGAAAAACAGCCCCATAGCATGATGTTTCCACCCCCATGCTTCACAGTAGGTATGGTGTTCTTGGGATGCAACTCAGTATTCTTCTTCCTCCAAACACGACGAGTTGAGTTTATACCAAAAAGTTCTACTTTGGTTTCATCTGACCACATGACATTCTCCCAATCCTCTGCTGTATCATCCATGTGCTCTCTGGCAAACTTCAGACGGGCCTGGACATGCACTGGCTTCAGCAGCGGAACACGTCTGGCACTGCGGGATTTGATTCCCTGCCGTTGTAGTGTGTTACTGATGGTGACCTTTGTTACTTTGGTCCCAGCTCTCTGCAGGTCATTCACCAGGTCCCCCCGTGTGGTTCTGGGATCTTTGCTCACCGTTCTCATGATCATTTTGACCCCACGGGATGAGATCTTGCGTGGAGCCCCAGATCGAGGGAGATTATCAGTGGTCTTGTATGTCTTCCATTTTCTGATGATTGCTCCCACAGTTGATTTTTTCACACCAAGCTGCTTGCCTATTGTAGATTCACTCTTCCCAGTCTGGTGCAGGTCTACAATTCTTTTCCTGGTGTCCTTCGAAAGCTCTTTGGTCTTGGCCATGGCGGAGTTTGGAGTCTGACTGGTTGAGGCTGTGGACAGGTGTCTTTTATACAGATGATGAGGTCAAACAGGTGCCATTCATACAGGTAACGAGTGGGGGACAGAAAAGCTTCTTACAGAAGACGTTACAGGTCTGTGAGAGCCAGGGATTTTCCTTGTTTGAGGTGACCAAATACTTATTTTCCACCCTGATTTACGAATAAATTCTTTACAAATCCTACCATGTGAATTCATGGATTTTTTTTTCACATTCTGTCTCTCACAGTTGAAGTGTACCTCTGGTGCAAATTACTGACCTCTGTCATCATTTTAAGTGGGGGAACTTGCACAATCGGTGGCTGACTAAATACTTTTTTGCCCCACTGTATAATCTCTCCAGCGTGTCCTGGGTCTGCCCCGGGGCCTCCTCCCAGTGGGACATGCCCGGAACACCTCACCCAGGAGGCGCCCAGGAAGCATCCTTGTCAGATGCCCGAACCACCTCAGCTGGCTCCTTTCGATGTGGAGCAGCAGTGGCTCTACTCTGAGCCCCTCCCGGATGGCCGAACTTCTCACCCTATCTCTAAGGGAGAGGCCAGCCACCCTTCGAAGGAAGCTCATTTCTGCCGCTTGTATCCGCGATCTCGTCCTTTCGGTCACTACCCACAGCTCGTGGCCATAGGTGAGGGTAGGGACGTAGATCGACCGGTAAATTGAGAGCTTCGCTTTTACACTCAGCTCCCTCTTCACCACGACGGACCGGTGCAGCGTCCGCATTACTGCAGTTTTTATATCATTAACAAACTAATTCTCCTTCAGCTGCTTCTCATTGGTCTGAATGTCTTTATTGTTTTCAGAGAGAAGCACATGTGTAAATCCATTAATTTGGTTTATCAGGTGTTTTACTTTTGATCCATTAATATAAGCTGCGCTTGATAAACTGCTGGTCACGTTTCACATAACCTAACTGCATACTTCTTAATAAATTCCTGCACCATTAGTCAATCATCCACACAACTTTCCACTGCAGTGTTTAGAAAATCTGCTCCTTAAAGTTTGTTTTGTATTATTAGGAGCAGGGCTGCTTGGAATGTAACCCCCTTACCCGCAAATCACCTCAATAATTTGACTCAGTGCTGCTTGTGTTGGTGCTTTTTGATGCAGTTCATTGTACTAACAGACTTTACACTCGCTTTCTGTGTTGGTGAGTGAAATTCTAGCATCTTATTTATAATGAGCAGGTGTTTGTATGTGATGCACGTAGCACACAGTCCATCAGTTCACCTTGCTATAAAAGGTTTATTAGCATTAACTGATGAGTTAGCACTTCAACCTCCTGTCTAAATATTCGCTTCACAAGATCATGGCTGGCATCATCTGTCATCATCTCCTACAGACAGTCGATTGTGTTCACGCACAAAACAAGATGGTCCGTTGCAGTTAAATCAGTAGTCAGGCTACAACTATCAAGTAATCATTTCTTCTGAGCTCCTCTCTATTTTTTTCTCTAAGGCCTGCTTCCTACCTATAGTATATATTTTATGACAGTGATCGATAGATACTCCATTGCATTTTATGTACCGCTTATATTTAATGTTTTGTCTCTACTTATTTATTTGAATTTCCATGAAATTTCCCAGTTAGATTAATAAAGTATCTCTTGATTCATCTATGCACTCGTTAAGCATTAAGCTTTTCATTTAATGAATGCTCCCCGAAGAGAGAAAAACCTTATATATAGATATTACCAGTGTTGGGGAGTAACAGAATACATGTACCGCCGTTACGTATTTAAAATACAAAATATGAGTAACTGTATTCCGTTACAGTTACAGTTTAAAAAGGTGGTATTTAGAATACAGTTACTTTGTTGAAATAAATGGATTACACGGCGGTATTTTCCTGTTTCATATTGTGGCGGGTCAGGACTGTTTGGGTTTTGTTTGACAGCTACGTTCTGTTGTTCCAGGCGGCAGCGTTGCGGTTGCCATGGTTACAGGGTGACGCTCTCTCTGCGTGTTTCCTGGGTGAGAGAGCGCCTGTTGTTGTTGTGCTAAGCTAACAGGCAGAATGCTACCGGTATTAGCTCTAAAGAATGTAGCATCATGGGCAGTGTAGTCCGTGCTGCAGGGAGAATGGACTGCCATACCCGTTATGTGTCTGTGAGCGAGGGAGGGAGAAAAAGGAAAAGTACGAGCTGTCATCGAGCAGAAACGGGAGCTGGAAGCATGTAAATATAATAATAACCACTGCAGCCAAGAAGAGAGCCTGACGAGCCCAGCTGTAAGTAAGCTATTAAGACTCGACTGTACACCGTGTTCGTGTTTTCCTCCAAAAACAATAAGTTCTGTTGGAGCAGCCTTTCAACGCCTCTCTCTGTCTCTGCTAGCAAAGTTGACCCAGACAACAAAGTAAAGATAGTTTTCAGCTACGAGCCGACACAGAACCCACCGTATTAGCCAGAGGTCCCTTTACTACGGTTCGGAGCCGCGGACCTTCAGTAACAGTAATAAATCACAGCAATAGTACATTCTTGTAGTTGTAAACAGCATGATAATATATTAAGTAATCCAAAGTATTCAGAATACGTTACTCTCATTGAGTAACATAATGGAATATGTTACAGAATACATTTTGGGGCATGTATTCTGTAATCTGTAATGGAATACATTTTAAAAGTAACCTTCCCAACACTGGATATTACTAATGGGTAAAGACAAGAAACAGAGGGACAAGAGAGTTCACCACATAGAGATGGATGATAAAACAGCAAAGATTAAAAAAAACAACATAAGTTTCACTTCAGCTCTTTGTATTTTATAACTTCTCCATGTAAATCTGAAGGAGAACATATTTTTGACACTGCCCCCTGGTAATTGTACAACAGCGTGCAAAGCTGTGTGCATAGCTCTACGTTGAAGCCAAACACAACCATGCCAACAGTTAAGAGCTCAGGGATGTTTTGAGGGTTTTTTCCCCCCTATTCTTAGATCACATATTTCAACACATATTTCATCTGTAAAGAGGTTTAGTGCAGTTTCTTTTGATTTTCAGGCAGCCTAAAAAGTAATGCCCTTATAACAACAGTTAGCTGCTATCAAAAGCTTTTCCTACTCCTTAAAACATGACCTGCATCAAGGAAGAAGAAATACGTTTAGTGAAAGGTTCAATGAGCCAAGTTCCGACAAGAGTTGATCTTTAGCTCCGTCAATTCGCAGTACAGACGAAAGCTTTGTGAGCTTTCAAAGACACCTAATGTCTGTTTTCAGAGTCTGTCTTCTCCTCCCCAAGAACATTTCCTTATCGCTCATCTGTCAAGTCCCATTTCTCTGTCTTGAGCGAGTCCAAGCCGTGGCATGCTCCGTCCCTGACAGTTAAAGAAAAAAACCCCATAGTCTATAAGAAACAAATCGGCCATTTCCAAACTGCATGCCACTGTTCAGACAGATCAAACTTCTGATAACTGCGACAATATTGCAGAGGAAGAGGGCAGTTACCCACTTTAGATTCAACACCCTCTCCATTTAGCATGTTTTGACTCAGTTTGATCCTCTGCTACAATGAAGGACGGGTGGATGATTGCTATATCTTCTGTGTACTGAGGAAAACAACACTGCTGAAGAATGGTGCACTCAGGAGCCAGAAGATTGGTATGCTGAAGATCACGGGAGCGTGTAAAAGTCTGGCGTGCCGCCATCGAGTCCCCTTCTGTACAGCACATACCGGTACACATCAACAGCAAAGACATACAGTAAAGTTAAAGGTGAGGAGTCATACTTAAGAAAGTTTCTGTGCTGAGCAGAAGCAGTGAAACATCTGCCCCGAGGGTGATGTCAGACAGGCTGGTATCACCTGCCACCTGGAGAAAAACCCTCAGGAGATTTTTATTGCTGATTAGCTGGGGGAGAGTGCAGACCATTCAAAAGACTTCCCTTGTTTGTTTTTATTTTTTTTTAACCATATCTATGAGGAATCTGTGCCTGACAGGACCATGAGGGTGCAAAGCCTGTTTTGTACATGCTTTGAGTTCGATACTGCAAACCAGAGCAAATCCACGTATAATTTTCTCATGATTTGAAGAACCGCTCTGCGGCGTGAACAGATTTCTTTAAAAATAGACATTACGCAGGTGCAATATCACAGGATAAAAATCTGCCCTCCCAACCTGCGAATCCACAGAGATGGAAGTCAGCTGACGGGATTAATGTGATTAATAAAAGCGTCGGTGAAAAGTTGCCTTTTTGTCTGCAGGCAGCTCAAGGGACTCACAACATATCCTTCTTAGATCTGTTGGCAATTTTAGTTGTAGACTGATGAGCCATATCACACTGATTATACTGTCTGAGAGTCACGCAACGCTGCAGCATTAGATACAAGGGGATAACCTGCCTGGTCGACACACACAAAGAAGGAGCACAAGTGGAAACAATTTGGAATCTCCCGATGAAAAATGTCATCGTTTCTATTATTTATTTTGCTTATTTTGGATTTAAAAGTAGAAAAAGAGGAGGAAGATGAGAATTTAATTTGTATTTATATGATTACGTTTGTGTAAATTGCTTTATTCTCATTTGTTTCTGATTGTTCTTGTAAGTGTGCTCAAATTCTGACCAACATTAGAGGAGATAAACCTCAGCTGGTGTCCAAATTTAGTGATAAACAGACCCGTCTGTTTGAACGTCTTCATAAAGAGACAGCCACTTGATGTTTCGCTGTGTTATCTGCATGAAAAACACGAGTTAAGCAGATGCTACGTTTCATCGTTACAGCAGTTCTTTATAGTTGTTTAATGACTGCGAGGAACTCAATTTCTGCAAGTATGAAAATACAGAAAAGTCAGAAGAATGAGGACCTGAAATTGGGGGGAAATTGCTGCCCTATCTTTCATGGGGTTCAGTTAAATGTCAATGTGACAAATAAAGGCAGATAAGTTAATCCACCGAGCCTCTGATTCTTGACGTTTCGTGATACGGCGCGCAGGCTGCTTGAGGGAAGGATCACAAAATGAGCAAAACAGAGCTTAGACTCTCGCATCTCATCTTTGAAACGTCCTAATGAAGATGTCACACTTTCTTCCCTCCACGCTGATTGCTCCCAAGAAGCCAATTAGCAAACCGAACCCGATCTCACATCGACACGACTGTGACGCTTGTTATGATGGGGCTTTGATTTGTTTTCCTTTTCAGTAAAGGTGCGCTGCATCTGATAAGATGCTCAAGAAATGGAAGCGGAAGTGTTCGGTTCACTTTATTCAATCGTCAAAAAAAACAACAACAACAACAATGCAAACAAACATCCGCAAAATTCATCAGCATTTCAGATATCTGGGGGCTTTATTTAGCAGCGGATGGTAAACAGGAAACACATTAATTGTGAATAGAGCGAATAATGCAGCAAATCTTCTCTGAGATCAGGCGACCGATTTAGCCACAGCTGAGAGGCCACCTGTTGATAGTTCCTGCGGCACACGCTGACTTATCTTTAAAAGATACCTTCTCCATCACCCATGGAACACTTATCTTAGGAATGTCTGTCTGTTATTAAAAACTCAGGAATCAGGAAAAGTCGTCAGCAGCGACCGAATCCAGCCATCCACGGCATTCCTTCAACAAAAGCTTCCTGTAAACAGCCGAGTGTTTCCCGTGTTGAGGCACATGTGGAAGCGTTGCTGCCCTCAGACTGTTGTTGCCAGCGCCGTGCTGCCAGGACTCGCTCTATATCCCCGGACGTGAGGCGGCAATCCTCCACTGGCACACAGTCCACTGATACACTCTAAGGAAACACCATCTGTTACATTTTCATTACAGGCTTTGCTTCAAGCTAAGACAATTAAAGCTAATAGAGTGCAAATGTTTGAGCCCATGCTGCCAACTTTATAATGTCTCGCATATTCTTATTACTATCCAACCTGCGTTTTAATGACAAGTAAATCCACAGTCGTGAATTATGATCGCTAGCATCTGGACTCTCCACATTCTGGATATCTGCTTCGGTTTCAGCCTTGATACCTGTGTTAGCTGTTAATTTGAAAGAACTCCGCAGGCGGTTATCCTACATAGATTCGAAATTATCCTCGAATGTTGTATTAAATCAAATTCTGAATTACTCCTAACTACTAAGTGGGCTGGTAATGGCGCTATAATCCCCAGTATCTCTCATTATGTACAATTGGAAAGAATTGCCCATTCTTTCTGTCAATGATCAGTGAGCACTTCTGAGAAAATGTGGTGAACAGATTCTTTAAAGACACTTGGGCGAATTATCTTTCAGCTAAAAAAAGGACAGGCTTGGATAAGCATCTTTAGCCCCGGGGGCTCGGCCACCCCCCGAGGTGAGAGGATTGCTTCACACGAAGTGAAGGCTTCAAGTGCTGCATGTAAAAATGGAAGGTGCTCTTGTTGTTGGATCTCAAGTGGGTGGCACAGACGTGTTGCCCTCTGGGACCCGGGGCCTTGGGAAGACAATGGCCAGGCTGTGCGAAGCGGGAGATGTGGAGTTAGGGTCACGGGGCCCCTTTTCTCAGGTCTGCACCACCGAAGTGACTGTTTAGTGACAACACATAGAAAAGAAGTTGTGTGGAGGATTATGGTGGGTGAGGGGTTGTCTCTGTGAGCCGTGAGCAAAGCAGGTCCATCTATCACGTGCAAGTGCAGTCCTTATTGGAAACTAACACCACATAGACAATATTTTACAAAAAAAATCATGTTCAAGATTAAAAATTAGCTTCAATCACTAATAAGTGTAATAATAAGTTCAATCACTAAGAACTGAAGAAGCCTCTCGGATGAGAGGTGAAATGTCTTCAAGTAACTTAAAGAAGTCCAGACGCTTTTCTTTGCAAGCTCCTTTGACTACGATGACCTGGATGACTGAGAACCTTCACAGACATCACTAATAAGTATTTTATCATTTAAAGGCTGCAAATCTACTGAGCGTTTATTGGATCCTCCTTGTTTTGCGCAGTTTAAAAGATTGTTATAGGGCGGTTCAGCATTACTGTAGCATTCTGTATGTATAATATAATACACACAAAATTTATGGCCCTTCCTGAATGATTTTATTCCCAAGAGTCTACGGAGAAGTTGCTCTGTGGTTAAACGCGATAAGAAAAGTTCGAGTGCTTGCTTACAGTTCTCACAATTCACAGCAAGAAATGCAACCTTTCCTGTTTATTGTCTGATAAACAGATGAAAAAAATAAGTTGAGTTATTTTCTAGCCACGCAGGGCGTTGGCTCTCGTGCGGCTTTTGTTCGTAGAAAGAATATAATCTGTGGAACAAAATAAAACAAATGACTTCAGGGGCAGCGAAACAAATGCACGAGATAGAATCAGGCTGATAAGTTTTTTCCTGCATTTACTCCAAAGTGTCACGGACGCTAACTTCAAACGGCACAGACGATTTAAGCCGTACCTTTGGCGAGACACAACTGCCGGGGCAAAGAATAGTATGAGGAAGAAAGAGCTGTACAGCTGGCGGAGATACAAAAGCAGGAAAGCATGAACCTCATCTCACACCTTCCCTTCTTTCATCTACGTCCCCTTATAAGCTGGTATTTTGATTTGTGGATTCCTGGCGAGCAGCCCCTTTTTGCAATTCAAAGACTTTTCAACAACAGCATCTGTTTGGGTATTATCATAAACCTGCATGTGCCCCCCACCACACACCCTTCACCTCCCTGCTCCTCCCTCTCCTCCTTCCCTTTTCTCTCTCCTTCTCCTTCATCCGCCGTGTGCACTTGCATGTTTGAGGAAAAGGGGTGGAGATGGTGGGTGATGATGATGGGGGCAAGGGGGGCTTTTCCGTGACCCACAGAGTCAATGATACATAAGCCACATGACCAACTAGTCTCCTTATCCAAGGCAAACAGGAGTGACACGCGCACACAGACACGCACACAGGCACACCGACACTCAGACCCGCAGGCTGACTTTCAGCACATTCACAGCTCCGCTGAACTCACGTTGGCGTTTCTTTGACAGAAGAAAAGAAGAGATTCACGTTCACACACCTCCGTGGGAGAGCTCAGATAAAGACGCGCCTTCGGTCTTGGAGTGGCGCTGTCACACACTGATACACAAATACATATTTAGACAAATACACAGCACCGCACGCACGCACACGCATTCCCACAAACTGACACACTCACTTCTCTCTCTCACACACAGGGGAGCAAACAGTCTCTCTCTCGCTTGCTCGCTCAGCTGCTCTCGCTCTCTCTCTCACTCCCTCCCATCCACACACACACACCACTACAGTATATCAGTGAGTGACTAGCGGAGAGCCAGAGGGGAGTGCAGAAATGAATGTGAAGATCCTGACGCTGGTGATTGTGCTCTTGGTGTCTCTGCTGTGTTCTGCCAGTGCTGGTGAGTACAGGAGCGGCCGGTCTCGTCACTGGTCGTCTCCCTTTGCTTTGTATTTCTCTCTCTGTGCCTTGGGCTTGTGCAGGCAGCTGTAGTTGATCAGTTACCCAGCATGGTTAGCCTTGTGTGGGCTCTGAAAGGCAGGAATAAATATCAGCACCTGGTTGTATACAGTACTGCACTGCAGTGGTTATACTGTCTGCTATTGTACTGCCACGGCTTTTAAGATAAAGTTGAATGTGGGTTCTAGCTCGGATTGATCGTTTTCCTCCCTGCCTCACCTTGATGTGTGCTTGTAAGAGATGAAATGTGAAGAGCTTTTTATTGATGGGCATTCATGTGTTGAGCTGCTGCTGAGTGATACATATCCTGGATGCATGGATGTTTGTGGCTGTTATGAAATATCAGATATGCATGGCACATGTTCTGTAAGGTGGAGTGCTTCATTTATTGCTTGATGTATTCCATCTGAACCAAGTCCTATATAATTATTAGAGCACCCTACATATATATGTGCACGCGTACCTCCTGTGGCGATGATAATGAGGGCTGTAATTGTTATACGCATCAATGAGGGGAACTCAGATCCCAGATGCGTGGATTGTCTCTGGAGGGGCTCGGGCTTGATGCCTTGTCACAGTAAAATTCCGTAAAGTGCTGTTGCGTCTCTGGAGCCATTGTTAAACAACATATCAGTTCTACTGTGGACCTCAAATGTCTGCAATTTGGAACAAAAACACTGACTTGGGACATTTAAACAGCAAGAGGGCATATCCACTCTGCTGGTTCGTGGAAGTAAATTGATCCTGAGGGGCGCAGTTTAGACAATCTGCAGATTTGATGCAGGTAACATTATGGTGTGAAAAAACAACAGTTAGGCCTGTGTAAATGTCTAGACTATTCTTGGGTTTATCACCTACCCACCAAGTACAGCTGCTTAGAAAAACACACAGGCAGGTTGTGCAATATGTCCATATTGCTGGATATAGACCATTTATTATAACATTTAGCCTACTGCCATGCTATTTGGACTACATTATGAAGCATAAAGGCCTAAGCGTATTCACTGTGAGACTCCTTATGCTGCTAGGTCCTGTACAGACAGTGTTTTGAGATACTGTGCAGACTTTAAGCTTTCAAGATGCTGTCCACTCCGTATCGATCCGTGGCCACAGCACTCACGGTTCCCATGCTTCCCAGCACATTCATTACAGCGACATGCTATTTTTGTCTGAGGCTCTCAGCACATGAGTAAAATGGGAAGCAATTATCTTGCATCATGGTCAGTGTCGTTTTTCACGCCCTGCGTGTGGCTAAGCATGTTCCACGCCTGAGAGCCCACCGTGCTACACCAGCGACAGGGAAAAGAAAGCTGCTGTGCCTCGGGCTTTCACGGCAGCTTATCCGTCTCAACGTTCAAGTCCTGCCGCCTATGCGCCTCTCTGTTCCCTGGCCGCTCCTGTAGTACCACAGCTCCATTGACAGAGAGGAAGAGAGAGAAATGGAGCGAAGAGAGAGGAAGGGATGCAAGTGTGTTGCAGCGTTGATGGGTGTGGGGAGGGATGCTAGCTGGAGTGTGCCTGCGTAGCACAAGCCTCTGCTACAGTATGCGCTGTCGCGGGAAGGTGTCGGAAAAGGCTCTGCATGTAGGCAGTGGGTGTGAAGCCTTTCATCTTGAGACAAATGCTTTTCCAGTTCAGCGGGCTTTCGCTTTCTCGGGCATCTGTGCGTGTGTACATGTGTGTCTAAGAAAGAAGAGATACATAGAGAGTAAGACAGAGAAAGCATGTTTGTGTGTTTGTGTGTGTGTGTTTGTGTGTGTGCACTTGCAGGAAGCAGTGAATATAGATCTGGATCTGACTGATATAGGGTGGGGAAGTGTGAGCTTTGATGCCTTGATTGCATTTATGGGTGCAGATGCATATTAGCAAAAACTCCTCGCGCAACAGGCGAATTCACCTAGACAACCTAAAGCTACTTCCAATATTCATCCAGCACGCTAAAAGAGCTGCTGTGGCCTTCTCTATGTAATATTAGCATCCTTTAGCAGCGCACTTCAATTACCCATCCTTGAAAAGCACTCTGGCACAAGAGTAGGCTCCAGCTTTGGACATGTGGTATCCATAATTCATCCCGTGGCCGATCACTCTTCCTGCGTCTGAGGAACTTTAAAAACTGGGGTATAAACAGTGTTCGGTCTCGCGTCTGTCACAGCCTCTTAGAAAAAAACAAAGCTTCATTTTTCCGTGCCATGGAAACACCCTGCCAATCTTCACCTGGGGTAAAAACAATAGCAGCTGGTTCAGACGAGCATATGCACATGCAGACACACACAGGTACAATTGTGCAGCCTGGGATGAACAGGTGAGGCTGTGGTGAGTGTGAGCGGGGCACGAGGACCAGATTCGAGCCATTATCTGGTAGAGAAATCGTCTGCTTAGGAAGGGGCCGATTTTATGAGAGCTGTCAGCAGTGCTATTATTCCATATTAAACTTTGATGTATTGTTGGGGCTGGCTGCTCAGTGCTACCAGCATGCATCTACATACTGTACTCTTTCCAGCCTCGCTCAGATGCTCAGCCAAGTGTTACGGGTCAAAAGACACGCAGCCACTCATTAAGTCACGTAGAGGCATAAAAACGGGCTAGTTAGGTGTGATTATTTTGTTAAACAACATCTATAGATGTAAACCTACCGTGACCAGGAAGCTTTAAATCATAACCCCCCAGTTTTCTAAAGTAATGAAGGTGTTTGTGCCTGTGGATGTTATTACGGTGGAGAAAAGAAAAGCAGCTAAACTTTTCCAGATGTCCAGGGATAATGTAGTAATAGCGGGAAAACAGTTGTGTCAAAAGGGGAGCAGTGGAAAGGTTATTACAGGATTACAGAGAATCACAAAGCCAGTTTAAGGCAGAGAAGCTTGTGAGGACCAGTTGGGTTTATATCGCATCCACAGGGTCAGATAAAATCTGTTTCATGAAGAACCTGGATTTCCTCTTGATGCAGCCTAAGAAGGAAATAGATCCAACGACCTGCAGCATCACTGTAGTTTCTCTTCTGCAAAGACAAACGCAGACATTCACCAATCTAAGCGGAGTTTGGAGTCTCAGTAAAGAGTGATTTGTTTTCCTCTTGTTGACTTCACTGTTGGCTTAAATAGAAGCACCAGAACAATGTTTTTATGATTATATATATATATATATATATATATATATATATATATATATATGCACTCTGGTTGACTTTGGGACATAGGATGAAAATAAATTTGTCAGCTGTTTTTCCATCCTACTTATACTGTATGGATGTGCTGATATATTGCACTGTATATCACGTTCTTTAGACTGTAATTATGGACAGCCACGAGGGGTGTTGCATCAGGAATTTCTGACAGAGACGATACTTCTTACATCTGTCCAATATAAACAGTGATACCATCAATTTAGTGTAAAAACAGTTTGCAGGTATCTGGATTTGCTTGTTAACAGCTACAAACCCAGAGTTTATTATGCACGAGGTTCTCACGTCTTCTGTGTTGACATTGCATAAATAAGGCGTTAAACAGCACATAGACAGCGCTGCTTTACTGCATAGATTAAAATACGCTGTTATTTTAATCTGTTTGTTAATTAAACAATACTATTTTCATTCAATATCACCCAAACATGCTTGGGTTTATGATGTGAGCTTCAGTTCCTTGAAGTTTCTGTGAGAAGCACATATAAAAACAACTTTCTGAGATCTGTATAATATCACCCAACATGAGCTTTGATAATGGCATTCTGGCACTCGCAAATAATTGCTCTGGAGTGGAAGTTGAGGAAGAGATTTAGTGAAAAATCATAACTCATTTGGTAGGGATATAAGGCTAACCTTTGGGTGAACACTCCCCAGAGAGGTCAGCTGTTGAAGACTTTGGCATATGTTGTGCTGCTGTAATGTGATGCAGAACCCACTGAATGAATAAATCTACTCACTTAGATCTTCCCTTGAGAGTTAATCCAGTGAAGGGGGTAGAAAAGCAAAGGGAGGACCTAAGGAACGTCCAAGAGACAGAAAAGAGACGGATTGGCAGGAAGAGATGTTATCTGGATTGTGAAGAGACAGCTACAGCTACACCTAAAATTTCAAAGTGGATGTTTCAGCCTGCAGTAATGGATAATAATTGCATTTCTTTTCTGTAAATAAGTCTTCTGTTAAGCTACATTTTCTTTCCTTTTCTTATTGGAGACCAGATCTCCTTTGAGTTTTGAGAACACAGCCCTTTAGCTTCGGATAAGCGTGAGTTTAAGGGGCTCCTGTGTTAACCAGAGCTCGTGTGATCACCAGACCCTATCATCAGGCTCGGGGCACTCCTTACAACTTAATTAGAGCCAGATATTTTCAAAATCTGCCCCTTTTTCCTCCAGTGTCCAATATTAAATTGACTTATGGCTCTCTTTTTGAACATTAAGTGCTACATTTATAGCGGTTGTAGCAGCAGATCAGATTCCTGATCGCGATCTGAGTGGACATTTTTATTAACAGCCTGCCAGACCGCAGAATAAATACTGTGGTCTTTGGGAAAGCAGGTGCCTTAATTACTTTCATACTCGATTTGTAAAAAGCCAGAAAAGGACTTTTTTGAATTACTTTAAAGACATAATTTGTGGAAGAAGTACAAATTTAAAGACCAAACAGTTATGCAGAAACAGAATTTAATAAATACTGCTTAGAGTATTGTCGCCTCTAACATCAAATCTCTATGGATGGCATTTTGGATAGTGAGATTTCATATATGGCTAAAAGTGTTGCACAGCTGGCTGATGTTAGGCAGTTCTACCTCAGATGAGGGATTTCAGTGCTGTGAAGATGGCAGTGTGGATTGGGGCTATGGAAGTGTAGCCGCACTTCTTAGATTTTGGGTTCATTTAGTGACTCCCCCACTGGGATCTGCTTAAACTCAAAGCCTCAGGCAACACGATGTGCATGTCTCACTTATACTCGGGGAATTATAGGATGTTGTGGTATACCTCATGTGGTTTCAGACTGTCATGTACCTTATGTTCTCGACTTAAATTAAGTGCTTGGAAATGGGAAATGTACAACCTCCACGCAACTGGGTACCTTCAGCGACTGAGAACTCAAATCATGCATTATTCATCACAATTGCGCAGTCTTTGATCACAAATGTTATTTTCCCTGGGAGACTATTTCACACCTACACGTACATTTAAACGCTGGTCAATGAAATGATCCGCCGCTGACTGAATAGCATGGATAAGGGGCCGGCCCCTCACTGAGTGCCTCTGCCTCATTCATTGAGGAAGACAGCCCACCCTGCAGTACTCAGAGCCCCTGAACATGAACAGATGTTTTTGACAAAAAAAGGAAAGAAATACAATATATGGAATTCATAAACATGCATCCACATCAGGCAAACAGTTTATCCTAAGAGCGGACGGAAACCTCGCTGACGCAGAAGGCCGATAAACACAGAGGTTCAGCTCACCTGCAGCACTGTGCAGCTAAATCTGTCAGTAAAAGTCTTTGCAATTTTATTTCTTTGCTAAATCTGTGTGATGAAATTGCTTATTATATTTCATTGCACTGCCTTTAACTAAATGTCATTTCTCTGCACGCCACACGCACCGCATATCATTTTTATAGGGGAGACACTTTGGATTATAGATATACAGAAGTGAAAATGCAAGATTTACTCCTACAGATTATTTCTACATATAGAAATACCTTATTGTGAACTACTCTTTAGCATTAAGCTTCAGGTTTCTACACTATTCCTTGTATTTTGGTTGACAGGTAACACTGTCTGATGCAATGTAGGTGCTATTTTCCTTTAATAGCTCTGAATATGCAACGGGGAAAGGCAGTGGTCTCCTTTGGCTTTAAAAGCTGCAGTGAACCCTTTGCAGCGACGTTTCTCTCCCTCTTTCTGTTTCTCTCTTTTTCCCACATCTCAAATGGGAACGCAGGTTCACAGCATGGGGGGGTGATGACACAGGAGAGGGAGGGGCTGTGTTTCACATCTGATTAGTGTGCCCATGGAAACGGATGGTTGGAGGATCCCTTTGCCCTTGACGTGCAATCTCTAGAGATTAGGGCAACGGTTGGTATCCTTACCTACTGTAGCTGCCATGCGCAGAGATTTACCCCCGCTGATGTTAGCGGAAACAGCAGCAGCAGCAGCAGCAGCAGCAAGCATCTCTCCTGCTCCTGCCCTCAGCTGATTGGGCACACCTAGTGGAAAGTTGTAAAAGGAAATCTCCCCTTGTGTTTACTTTATGTTTTCTTTTCGGACTACTTAGTTCATGCAGCAGCTTCCAACCTGCAGTAACCTTGTAGCCACAAATTCACCTCTTCAGCTGTAGTGGGGGCTGTGAATAAACCAACATGCAGTCAAGTGGTGGGGAGAGGCAGTGGCTTCATTAGCTGGCTCAATGCTGCTGCTGGCCCTTTGAACTCATAGTGCTCTGATCATAGCAGACCACCAGCCTCACACCTCATCATTTCATACGCTCTCTAATTCAGGAGTATATACAGCATCACACTTCACAGGCAGCTGACGTACTCAAAGGCACACAAAAAGCCCGAAACCAGAGAGCTGTACGGTTTGTTTTTAATCACGTCTGAACCTTTAGTTCAGAGCTTTGGGGGTAACTTTCAGAGCGAGCTGGACACAGGGTTAAGTTTGAAAGCTGCAGTAATAGGAGCAACTTTTCATGCACTTTGTGTCCTCGGTGGAGTTTGTGTAGACAAAGCCCGCCTTTAGCTCAACCACAAGCCTAGTATTATCACAGTAAAACAATGCTGCATATCAAACAGTCCCCGACAGAAATAAAAGAAAGTGCTCACGACCAAAACAAACCCCCCCTCCTCTCCTCCGAGAGGAACACTCCAAGCGCAGTGGCCCACAGAGGAGGTTAAAAACACCACAGACTCAGCCAGAGGGCTGATCTGGCATTCAGACTCAGTGCAGTGAAATTTGTAAATTGAGAACCTGGTCGGTTGACAATGTCATTCTTTTTGCTCCAAACTGAGCGCCTTTCATGGTGGCTGCCATGGTAACGTGGTCTGAAAGTCGGGAAGCAATTGGTACCAGTTTCTGCCAAAGCCCAGACTTACTGGTAGGAATGCAATATGCAGCATTTCCGACACTAAATGCTGGATTGTACAGGATAAACGACGAGGGACGTCCTCCTTAGTTAGGCACCATTCCATATGTGCGGGATGAATGTGTGGGGAGGCTGTCAGGCAGCGAGCAAATCCGCCGTGTGATGCTGTGGCAGAGCTGAGGCTTATTCTAGGTTAAAGAAAATGTTTGGCTTGTATCTGGCACAATTAGCACATTTCATCCTTAGCTTAATAACCCTGATCCCCTAATGTGCTTATGTAGTGGGAGCATCTCTGCCGATGACATGTCTGTGTCTGGCAGTGTGGGTTAGTATGTCTGTGGCAAAGGCGTGTCATAGAGGGATTCATTAGCTTAAGCGACTGCTCCTCTCCTTTTAGTGAATGAAGGAGGGAGGCACACGATGGAGACAGCAGGCCTCCAACGTCATGTAATAACCATGGCTACACACACCAGGGTATTTATTCTTCCTCTCTCCCACTAACGCAAATATTGTTTTGCTACCCGTAAGAATTACACAGTCCCATAATAAGCAACAACTATCTCCCTTAAATAATGATACCGTCCTCACATTATTGTGTATATAACAAACAAATACTATAATACTAGTCCCTGTGTCATTTGAGCCTAAATGAGAAAATGTTGTTAAGCAGTGAGGAATACTTTTATATTATTAATGTTTAAGTTTATAAGACTTTTGTAATTGTGCAAAGAGGACAAGAGCTTTAGTTCTGTGTCTCTCATTTAATCCAATAATGATGCAAACAGGCTTTTAACCCCGAGAGACACAAGAAATAAGACTAAGAGTCTCCAGCTGTGCTAGCTGCTCATTGAGGTTGTACTTTGAGCAAAATACTACTTGTAGCATCTAAACGATAACACTAACATTCAGGGATAATTAGCATATAATGTTTATCTTACTTTAACTAGTCATTATTGTAACATTTAACAGGATTAAAGTCTGTGTGGGTTCTCAGTCATCCAGGTCATCGTAATCTAAGGAGGTTGGAAAGAAAAGCATCCACACTTCTCTAAGGTAACAGGATTTAAGCACTTTACATGAAGTACAACTGAGAATGATGGGAAGGTAAATAATTTTGTGAAGGGGCTTACATGGAAAGTTAAAGACAACCTGTTAAGTTTTCTTTAATTTCTATATTTCTATACACTTTGAGCATCCTTTGGGGAAAAATCTCAGGCTTCAGACTGACAGGTTTTGTTTCTGTATGATCTCAAGAAAAATAATATTCTTAATATGAGTATGTCAAGTGCACAGCTCTGCCCCACCCACCTGCTGTTTGAACCTTGTGTTTGCAGGGGTCACCCAATCAGACGAAAGTTGCGATAAAGAGGAACTGGTGTCGAGGAGCTTGTTTCAGACTGCAGGGTTGAAATCGGTGTTTAGTGTGATAAAAATAAGGATTATTTTGAACTGTGAATCATGCAAAGCTGCTCTAGGAGAGTCCAAGAATAAAAATATAGAGCTGAACATGACATATGTTCACTTTAAGGACTCATCCTCACATGGGATCAAACATTTCAACTTACAAATAATAAAAGTCTTGTGCAAAAATTGAGACTTCTTGGTCATGTTGTGGTATTTCAGTGATTGAATGCAAAAAAGCACTTTTGGGACAGCAGAACGGTTCTCGAAGGATTAATCCTCGGGACGCCATGAATTTCTGTAAAATTGTTAATTATAATAGTTGCTGACATTACTTGATAATCCTGGACATTAATGAGGTTTTTGATGCCTCTTCACATTCCCCATTCTGCCAGCTATTTGTTGACAGCCTGATATACATCGGTACAGACTGCAGCGCACGAGGCACAGATGTGTCAGATGAGTGATGTAGGGACAGCGGTAAAACAAAACGCAGGAGAGATTAGATTCGAAAAGCCCAGCCGACCGTGAAAAGGCATCTCTGAGATTGCACACAATTGATTCATAATCAGTGTGACTGTGAGTGATGAGGCACAACGAGTAAACAAACAAATAAGATTCAAGAGGACAGCAAATCAATTTGAGGTGACAAAGAAAATTAAACACAGCTACGATTACATTTTAGTAGCCATTCTTCACTGTGCCTGTTTACATTTGATGCAACAGTTTCTAATGAACACAGCCCCCCCCTGTATACTTGTTGCTGTAGACTCATGGGCTGGTTTAATCTCTTATGTCCTAGTGGCAGAAAAACCATTACGCTGTAGCTGCATTTACAAGAGCAGACATTTGTTATGTGGTCGTTTTGGCAGTCAATACACACAAATCAGCTTTACAACTATTAATAAGCAGCTCTGGCCCATTTGCTGTGCTGTGTTCCTGCACTGACACAGCACTGTGATATATAGGTTGCTCTTGCCAGCTATGAGGGCAGCTGATGAACTTGGCATTAAACCAGAGGACGGCTATTTCTCTTCTCTCTTCTGACTAGATGGACAAGTCCTGGAAGATGTATGTCTCTCCAGGCTCCGTTGATGGACTGCTGCAGAATCAACAGGGATAAGCTGCCAGTATTCGACTTTTCGCCTGGCTGTAATAAGACAGAGCACCAGCCATCACAAAAAAAACACAACATAACAGATATCACCTTAGGAGGTGGTGAAATTAGGGCTTGGAAATAGGGAGCAGCCCAGCTGCTATTCATCATTAGTCTTTTTCTCCTCTTCTACCCACCCTCACTCGTGCAACAGCACAGACAATAAACAGTCGTTCCTGAAAATCCTTCTTTATTGAACTTTAATTCGGAAATTACAAAGTGTGGAGATTTGAGGGCAAAACTGGGGCTCCAAGGTCATCTGAAGTAGCGATAAGAGGCTTCTTATTGTGAGACATATACTATCCTGCCGTTTTACTGTTGTGCCAGCTGGACATAAACACGTGGATGTCTCATGGGAAAAGATCAAATGTGATACCACAGAAGCTGGATCCAATTTCACAGCAGTAAGATAGCTGAGATATCTTTGTTTATGAAGATGAAATATGTGTTATCCAATGATAAACTTGCCATGGAAACAATCAAAGGATCTTCTGCACAAGCAACAGATGCTGCAGTAATCATCCTGCAGGTATTCCAGTGATCCCAGGCTAGCTGTTGATGTATGTTGTTTCTGTCACATTTCCATGCGTTGCCTACAAGCTGCAAGAGTTAATCTATACTGCCAGTGTTATCACTGAGGCCCGGCTTATTTTTAGCAGCTTTCATTGCACTTCTCCATCCCATAGGCACATTGTATGAGTTGAGATTTGTCAGGAGAATCACAAGATGTTCTCCTTTCAAAACCCCAGTGCCGAGCGGTGCCTGACAGCTTGCCATGGTAGGAGACATCTAAATTGTCTCATTATGGACCTGGGTTATGACAGGCTGAGCCACCCGGAGAGGATGATGAGTTGTGTGAGCTGAGGTACAATTACTTTACCATCTTGCACTGCAGTGTGTGTAGGTCTGCACGGTGACTGACTCCATGTGTGCTTTGCAGCACTTGTTAAAGTAGTCCATCACTCAAAGATCAGCTGCAGTTGGGCTTTGAGCAGAACTGCAGGCACCACTGTGAGACATAAAAAGTCAGTATGTTTTAAGTGGACTGCCTGCTGCCCCCTCTAAAGCTGGAGATTGGAGGATTGCAACCCCCAATTTAATGTTTCTTCTTAACTCAGAAAATCATGTTCACTTCATAGAGCTATCGAGCAGGAGGACAGAAAATAAGCAGGCTTTTAAATGTTTAAATCCTGACAAAAACCATGCACCATTTACCCATTCCCGAAACCGTTGCCATGTCTTCCACCTCCAAATATGACCACCCAGCCACGTTTCAACGAACTCTGTCTCTAAAAAACTGTACAAACACGTTCATTTCAAGCACGCTAAAGACTCCTCCATTGTGTTTCTGTGTGTTCTGCGTCCAAATGCCGAAGGTGTTTCAGGGGTGAATGAGGAGAAACTGGACCTCCCTATAAAACTTCTGTTAGCCTCAAAATCTTCTCAAACACAGAGAGTATTAACATTCAATCCCCTGGATTTGAGAGAAATGAACCGAATGCCTTCAGAATGAGTAAACGTTCCTCATTCACTGCGTGTCTGGAACAATAACAAAAGGATAACGCGCAGATTAGTGCTCCAAGGGGCAAAGATGTGCTTTAGATGCGGAAATATGCAACCAAGACTTTCCCTGCTGCCAATGAATTAGCCCACTGTTAGCGCGCAAATATACTGTGTAACATGCTCGCCGGAGAAGATTAGCATGGAAATGCAACTTGAGATGTCTGGTGTTTCGGGGATATACGTTAAAAACATTCAACAAGCTGTCTGGCTTAGTCACGCCATACACCATTATTTAAACCTGAAAGCTAGAAACCCTTCTCTATTTCCTCCTTTTCAGTGGAAGCTGGTCTTTTAAAACGTCTTCATAAAGCCACAGCTGAAGGTCATTAATTAATAAAGGCTGCAGAAAGACTGTTTTGAATGCTGCTCTTGAAGAAATTTGCCTTCTATTCAACCACACTGATCTTAGCTATTAGAGAAACTTGAGGGTTTTAAATGCAGTTCTGGAGGCAGTCTTTAAAGTTTCAGACAGACAAAATCCTCGGGGTCACAGCTGTGCCTTCTTCATTTAATATCATGACTGTGCCGCAACCAAACCGATGGAAACAGTCTTAAGGAAGCAGGGAACTTATGGCTTTTCTAAGCTCCTCAAGTGCTGTCCTCAGTGTATTTTCTGCTTTTACAAGCCTATGCAGTCAACTGGCTGACTTATCTTAAGCTGCGTCCTCACCCCAGCTCTTGTAAAGGCAGGGAAGGTCATTCTCTGGGGAATTCTAAAAATGGTGCCGGTCTCTCCGAGGAGGGGAGACGGGAATGTCGTGACCTCATGTGAATAATGTCAATCAGCTTGTTTGATGAGAGACACCCAGAGAAAGGAGGAAGGTTGGCAGTTTGGATCTGAAGAAATCTTTGTCTTATGCGTAGATAAGGTTGCTGAACAAAGTATTTTACTGAAGCAAGAAAGGTTCACTCTAAAACCCCCAATCTGTCTTTGGGGCTTTAGTTTGAGATTACACCGTGGTATGGAGTTTATAAGGGAAGGTTATTTTTGAGGCAGAGGAGGGATTTAATGAAAGAAACTATTGTGTTTGGTTAGAAGGACCTAGAGTTTTTCAAGTATGACCTATGCTACAGACTATCTTCCTCTTCTACTTCAATCTGAAACAAAATGTAAGTCAGCCTTTTGTGAGTCCTTCAATCTTTACAAGTCAGAAATCTCTAGAGTGCCCATGCAATCAGTGTGCAGCTCCATTTCAGTAACTTAATATTATATGAAATTAATGGTTGGTTGCACACATCCATTTGTTAGTTAAAATGAAAAATGCATCGCTGTGTATGTAATACCTGTATTATTTGCTGGTATGACGTTTAATCACTTTGACGTGTCCAAAGCCCTTTGCTGCTTTTACTCAAATTTTACTGGACGAACAAACTGGGCGTGGTGTGAAAGATCATCCATGATAAATATTATGTTACACACAAAGATATGCAGCAAAATATTTTAAAGAGAAGATCTCTTGATCCCCAAAAAGAGGTTGGGAGTGCGGGGTCTCTGCTAGTTTGTAATAGGTTGAAAGGTCATAGAGACACTTAGGGTGGACCAAACCATTAAAAAATGGAGTTGGGGGATGAAGCGCTGGGGGGGGGGGGGGGGTGGCTTAAGGGGATCAGGGCACACTTATTGAGAGATGACTGAAAACATCTGGGTTCACTCTCATGCACACATTCACACGCACTCTGTGAGACCCAACGCTGTTAAACCCATCCCCAAGAATGGATCAAACACTGCAACGAGATGCACCTCCACGAGTTTTGGTGCTTGTTTGTAATCTTGAGGGAGGGTGACAGAGACATGAGACATGAGGGTTTGAGGGGTTTTTTGCTTCTGCCATGGCCGTGTATCTGTTATGCTTTCCTTTGGACCACACTGAGTTGATGAACTACAACACTGGGTGGGCTTAGAGAAGGCCACACACACTCTCTCACACACTTATTTATGTCTATCTCTTCTTTCCTCATCTATTACCGATGTGATTCTTCTCTGCATCCGGTGACATATTTTCTTAGGCTCTGATGGACTTGGCAGATATCCTGAATGAAAAAACACTGTGAAAAACCATCATCGAGACAATTTTCAGGTGTTAAATTGGTCTTTTCTCTCTGTGTGTCTTCCAGGTCCCATGGCCTCCACGGTGCATGGCAGAGAGCTGCAAGATGCATCTATGGTGAGAAAAATGGTCCAGCAAAACTCTGCAAGGGGCGGTCAGACCCACAGACCAACCAGCTCGAAGAGAAGACGCCCACGGCCCCGTCTTTCCCACAAGGGGCCCATGCCGTTCTAGAGCAAGGTGAGTTTGTCTTTAACTGACCACTCACTAGGCTTTGTTGACGAAATGCTGCAACAAACCCAAAGTAAAACAGTCGAATTTAAAGCAGTAAAAGTCTTCTACTCTCTATGGATATCTTGCGGAAAAAACAATGTGCTAATCTCTGCTGTGTTTGCCCATTAGACCAATTTTCTGTCAAGTCAGAGCTCCACATTTCTCCAGAGAATATGAGCCAATACACCTCCTGATATATTAAATTCTAACTGCTGACTAGTGAGGAAACCCAACTTCACAGAGGAATTTCTAGGGGGAATGTTATTTTGAGTCCTGGAATACTGTGTTGGCAGAATCCCTTTGGATGTTTTGGATTGAATGGGAAACTTAAACTCTTACAGGAATACTGAAAACTCTGTTAATGGCAGCCAGACTGAGCTCCAACACAAGGATGTTATTGTTGGCAAGCAGATTATTAGACTTAGCCCACCAGCTTGCATGATTTCCTATTATGACTAAGGTGGTTTTTAAGTCAACCTCATTTATTTCCTCATACAGTAGAAAGATATACTTAGAAATCTTACCTTTGAGCCAATTCAGCTGGAACAAATCTTTACTGTCCACCTGGTTAAGTCAGTTAAAACACATTTTCCTCAAAAATAATACTCTGTAGAGCCGGGTTTGTGGGTGGCACCATTTTTCTTGCGAGGGGATGTTTAACTTGCTGTCAAATAAAACAAGGCTTTGTGTGAAAAAGCTTTCATCCAAGATCTGAGATAACATTATACTTATCACTTTTTCACATTGATCAGAACCAAAACAAACTCTGCGTTTCAATAAAAACCAGATAAAGCTTCAATGGGAAACTAAAATATACCGCGGACATTTAAATAACATGATCAAATTTACAGAACATACAGATTTAAATTTACTGATGTCAGCATGTCACAGCCTCAGACGCCGTGAGAGGCAAGGCACAATATCCCTGCAGGAGGTGTCGACTATACAACACTGACCTGCAGAGGTCCACCATAAATTTAAGCTGTAGTGAGAGGAGGCTGCAGCCAGAGTGTGTCAATGGATGGTTAATCAGTTTTAAGAAAAAAAGGATCAAAGCTGCAGAAGTTTGGAAGCTCTTTTCTTTAAAGTAGCCATTTTTACAATCATAGGTGATTATTTTTTATTGTACTTTTTTAGATTTAGACTTCCTTTGAACTCATTCCAGAACTCTAAAGGTGAAAACAATGAGTAAGGACCAAGCCAAAGTAGTTTGCACTTGAAGGACAGTGTGGGTCTTACAACTTCCCTCGGTCTGCCAATAAAATGTGAGAATCCTCTCGGAGTTGAGTGGTCAGAGCTTATGTTCAGTGCCAGAGTTTTAGCCAGATAATGAGGGGAGCTTCAGGAAGTTGTGAAGCTCTGTAAAAGTGAACGGCTCAGTGAGTCACAATGCCGTCTCCGCAAACACCACTTAAACCACAACAAGCTAAAGATTTCCTTTTTTTGTTCACTTCCCTCTCTGGCTCCCCTCATTCTCACAGAGTTCATAGTTCACCTCATTCATAGATTGCTCCCCACATACCATGCCAATCCACCCCCACAGTGGGAATCGGGCTCTCCATTAGCAGCATTTTAGTGATAGCACTACCAACCTTCACTGAGTAAATGATCCAAAGAAAATCAGAGTTCAAAGTCTGAAGTTCTTCAGTCCCAGTTTGTTCACAGCCTGACTGAAGGAATTAAGTCTTCACAAGACTTGATGTCTCACATCAGTCCGTCCAACAAGCAGCTTGAAAGGCTTTGCTCTTCCTCATGTGTCCTGCTTTCTTCTTCAGTTTGTGCTGATGATGGGAAAACCACCTCTAGCAGCAGCTGGAGTTGCAGTTTGTTCGATCAAAGCTTGAGTTCAATGGATATATCCAGCTGAGGACAGGACTCTTACACATGCAGACTGTCTATGGATTTGTCATTACTCTCCTAAACTTCATTACCAGACTATTTATATCAAAGATTAAGAACAGTTATTGCCCCGGCATCATCCATCCTCCAGCTCTGAGCTATTTAGCAACATCACCCCATTTCAGCGTCAACAACAGCTCGTCTTTTATTATCTATGACACCAGAGGCAAAGCTGGATTTTCTCATCATTACACATTCCAGATGTGAACCACTCTGAGAAGAAAGAGAGCGACCTGGGTCATCTTCTTTGAGTAGGCTCAGATCAAACCATGCTATTACAACTCTTGGATCTAAGCCATGCCAGTGACAGTCTAAAAGACGACGGGATATTTTAGATTTAAAGCCAGAGGCAATTTGTGAAAACCCCTAGTGGCCTTGAGTGTGAGAAAGCTCAGTGAATGAATCTTTTAAAAGAGTTTCCCATCAAAACAATGTAAATCAGGCCTGCATCTTCTCCCATACGCTCACTATGTGGTAGAGTATGACTTCAAGAGGGCTGCTGTACTGAGATCATACCATACACCAAACGGGGCAACAACAACAAACAACAGTACAGCTCAGTGGTGATTAGATATACCATACATCAGGTCTCGAGGCATTGCATGACCTCAGAAAAATGCTATCACGAAACAAAAACAGGTTCTTATCAGTGAATGAACCTCGTTGTCCGAGCCTTCTGAAATTATCACAGACCAGGAAAAGATAAAAGATGCGGGAAGATCCAAGATTTCGTCATTGTCAAGCAGTGATCCAATGCCCCGAGCGCAGTGTAACGTTGGGATTGTGTTTCACAGCAAGATACACAATTGTTTTTCTTACTCCCTGCTGCGTCTTCCAGTTGAAGGCAGTGAAATCTGGTTGAAACATGTCTGGGACAGACTTATATTCTAGTTTATCGCAAGATAACACAAGGTATGACACATAGAAAATTTTACAAACTAGAATGTGAGTTGAGACGTAGTAAGAAATCGAGTGTGATGACCTTTAACACTGCCAAAAACACACTTTTTAAACTCAGGAATATATTAATACATAAAAATATATACAGAAAGACTAAAATACAATTTTTATCATGAAGATAACTCTGTTTATCAACAACAAAGACTAACAAAATATTGGTACTAGCAACAGAAAACGATTAGGTTTGATGAATAGATGGATTTAATGCTAAAATTACTGAGCCTATATATTGCTAATAATAACACATTAGCAATACTGCATTTACAGAATAGTAAAACAGAAAATTAAAAATGATTTTAACAGGTAGCGCACACTGTTAACAGTAGGGATGCAACGATACCAATTTTTTCAAACCGATACGATACCGATACTTGGATCTGAGTACTTGCCGATACTGAGTACAAAAACCGATACTTCTACCACACACACACACACACACACTGCCCGTGGATTTTCTCTTGACATTTTTCATTGCTTTTCCAAAACCTGAGTTAAAGTTGGCTGTTCCGGTCCACACTTCTGACATTTTGTTTAGCCTAGCTACAGCAGCCTCCAGTTTCTCTTTTTTATCTGGAGCCGCCAGTCTCACTCGCCTAACCCTGTGCCTGTTTAGCGCGGAATGTTCCCCTAGTGGCCAATCTAAAAAACTACAACAGAAATGACAAGCCACCCTCTGATTAATGAAATAAGTTAGTATCGGTTCATGGTATCGGTTAACTTTTACGAGTATGAGTACACACACATTTTACAGTATCCGCCCGTGCATCCCTAGTTAACAGGATTGTTCATAGCATCGTTATCATAGAACATAAATACAAAATATTACAAATTTAAACCAGATGTCAAAGCATAGTTTAGTTAAATAAATCTTTTAGACATATATGTTTTTATATGAGGAAATAGTAATTTAAATGACATTGTATATTTGTAAACCAGACTATAATAGATAAATATTCAATTTTAGTCAATCATCAGTTTGGTCAAATCTCCCAACACAACAAACATGTTGAGTCTTTGCTGCATGTTTACTGAGACTGGAATGTAAACGTGGCGGAGAGACAACTGCCTCCACGACGTGGTGTGACATCTCACTCCTGACAAACACCCTCAAAATGATCCTAATCAAAAGGCCTAAGAGTAAACTAACACTGAACTGAAAACGTCAAATAAGTGGAAAATGAAAGTAACCCTGGGTCGCTGTGAATTATCCCTTCAAAATAAAACAAAAACTAAAAAAGAAATTGGTTAATCACTCAATATTTTTTGTGCATTCATCTTCACTGGCTGCATAACAAATGTTACAATAGTCTAAAGTTAATGTCTGCATGACTGAATGATTTTCAGGAGAAACAGACGGCGTGGGCTCATGAACTTTCTTTTCTGTGTCGTCTTCCTGTTTTGCAGGCACTGCTTTGAGCGCCCTCCCCCAGGTTCTGATTTCTATGCTCTTCCTTTGCCTTGGGGGGCCTTGCAATGAAGGGCCTACGCTTGCCCAGCCTGAAGAGTGATGTCCATAGCACCTGCTGGTTCTTCAAGCAACTCTGTCCACAAAAAAAATCAGGACAAGCCGCTCACCCTCAGCTCTAGGAGGAACTGGGGGCAGGGAAGGGGGGTGGGGGGTATTGAGCCCGAGCTATCAGACTCTATTTCTCTGTCTCTCTTTCTCTCTCTCTCTCTCCCTGACTACTTATCTATCTCTGTCTTCTCCCAAGTGTTTTTTTTTTCTTTTCAATTTTCTTATTATTTGCTTAATAGAGCCCAATCATAGCAATCTCCCTGAGTGTCTCACACACTTTGCATGACATGTGGTGGAGAGGGAGCCTGGTCAAAACAATCTGAATCCTAAAGCATCTGTCCCTTCTCCACGATGCGGTATTCCCACGTCTCGGATCCAAGGTTCCTGCAGCCGCTGATTTCATTGCTGTGTAGCTATTTAACGGCTTTACCGTCGGGTGAGGGCGCTGATCATGCAGACGGGGCAGTGTCAGTTTTAATAGTTGGCAAATATTAAGTTCGCTTGTGATACTCTGGATGTCTGATGCGAAAAAGGAATAAAAAGGTTTTGTTTGAAACGGACGAGCAAAAGCGTCACAACTTAATAACATCACTCTCATCACTTAATTATCATTATTAATGGTGCTTTGTACCTCCTTATGACAGTACGTCCACATGCAAAGCAAAGACGGACTAAAAAGAGAGCACATACTATCAAAACAATCTAGTAAAGTGACAGAATAAGTCCTTCATTTAGGAGATTCTTTAATCCAAAGCTATTCTGGTGTTTCTGAACTCATTAACACCTTGGGAGGCGGGGTTTACGGGCGTGCTCTGTAACATGTCCCACCTCGGATGAGTCCTTTGACCCCAAATCCCAATCCTGTCCCCAATCCCCAGCCTTCTCACCACACCGCTGCCCCCGCGCAGCTGCTCTACACGACTGTTAACTGGCAGTGGCGGTCTGCTCCACCGACAGGCCGCCTTGCCTTTTAATGAAGTGCCAAATAATAACCTTCTCCACAATGCTGCCAGGAGCGAAGCAACGAAAGGTTAGGGCGAAAACGAGAAACACATTACCTCTTGTTTGAAGTCTTGATACACTGACACATTATGCATTTGAAATTTCTGCAAAGAGAAATCCAACACAAGGAGGACAAGTTCAATTAGACCAAAAAGAGCTCAGTTAATATGCCGCCGTGATCAGCCTACCACTAGTGCTCTGGCTGTTTTAACATTCAGCATATGGCTGGTTTGACCCTTTGACCGATATCTTTCACTGACAAAAATGCTATGCCTTTCCATCATACTGGAATATATTACTGTTTATGTTTATTTCTGTGTTATAGTTTGATTTCTTTTTTTCTCAGGGTGCTGTGATAGAGGCTTGTACTAGAGCAGTCTATTTTGTGCATTTATTTAACAAGACACAAACATACAATACATTTAAAACGTATATGAGCATATTTTCGTATATTGTATCTTTACTCTCCCTCGTATGTATACATCGATATAGCCATGATTTATTCCGATTCAGTCACGATCCTTTCCCTACATTATGTTGGGTACAGTTGCCTTCCTGGTCTGCCTTTCCACAGCACAGGTGGTCACGGCTTTGATCATTACACTCATTAAATCCTAGAGTTAATCTTTCTCAGATGGATCTCCCCAAGGTTGGCCGGGGCCACTTAGTCTGAGCTCATTGTTCAATTGGCTTAGACAGAAACTGCACCCTTCCCCCTTTGCAATTTCCGAACCCCCCGCTGATTCAGTGTGTAACCATGTAACATATTAGGACTGTGACCTGTAGAAAAAGACACCTTACAATCCTTTGTTGTTGTGTATTAGCTGTGCAGAGCAACTTGCTAATTGCTTTTGTTTTCTTTAATCCGCTCCAGTTCAATCAGCAAACTCGTTTCTTTCAAATCAGTTTCGACCACATAAGCAACTGATTAACCTAGATTTCCAACACTTTTTCCCTCTCGCCATGTCTCATGCAAATATTATAATAAAATGCAGAGACTTCTCAGTCCCAGCGTGAGATGCTTTTATTAAGAGAGCATCTAAAATCACAGTGGTAATCCACCCAGCCAAGCTCACCTTGATTAAAAATGTATTAAATCCTAGGGCACTGTGAAGTGTAATAATTTCAGTTCCACCATTATTTTTTCATACCCTCTCAGACAGAGATGTAGATTTCATTAATGCTCCTCGGGAGTGAGACAGCTTTGCTCAGGATGTCTCATGTATTATTGGGGATGATAGTAAGGAGATATGAGCTGAGGATGAAAGTTCAAAGCCACAGGAGTTGGGATGCTGGAAGTAGACTGGGTCATGACACGGGGTTCAAATCGATGTTTCCCCATCTCAGAAGTTATCGTTACAGAGCCGAGCAACGTCTGTATCCGCACTGTTTTTCATGAATGTATCCTCACCATTCGCACCAGCCACGCTGCCCTTTCAGAGACCAGAGCAAACCGATGTTTATGTACAGAACCCTTTTTAAATCTCGGCCTGGTTATCAGTCGAATCCAAAAAAGACAAAAATCAAAAGCCAAATATCCCACTGATCCAAAGCCTCCGATGTCAACGAGTCCCAACAAATAGACGTGGCTTTGCTCCAAGACTTCTCTGCATGGGTTTGCAAGGCTGCACTTTTGCAATTCCATTATGCTGCTGGAAAAATACACCCTGAAAACAAGAGTCTCTTGGTATGGAATGGTTTTCCAGTGTATTGTGACATTTTTATTTTTTATTTTTGTCTGATTCTTGTCTAGCTGGTTGTCCAAAGCTTACTTTTTTGAATACAGTGTGAGAAGCTGTATCTTTTGTGGATGTAACAAAATAGAAAAGTAGTCTGCAGCACAATATGTCGTGGACACGTGAAAGCTTTCAGGCATTCTTTTCTTGTAGATCATAGCCCACAGCCCTCCCCTGCACATCAGGTTAATGGGCCTTGTGGTGTGGAAGGACAAGCACGTCTAGGCTCAAACTGAAATGGTAAACCAATACATTATGCTCGGGGAGCAAAACCATTTTCCTTAATGGTCTTTTCCAGCAAGGCTTACACAAGAGAAACGATTCCTATCCTCTCAATGTTTCCTCTCCAGTTCCTCTTCTCTGTGACCATCACAAGGCCTGAGTAATGTTCCTATGCACTTGTTAGCATGTTTTCCTGGTAGAAAAAATGTTTGTTCTGAGAACTTGCCCCCTCTGTGTTTAGTTATTTTCGTCCAAATGCATTTGGCTGGGAGTGTGTAAGGAGTGGGGATGAGCAGAGAGATAGATGCGTGTTACTGGTGGAAATGAGAATAAGCTAGAAACAGGTTTTAAAATATGAGCTTAGCCATTGATCTCCGATAGCTATCGACACAAACCGCCCTGCCCCGACACACACACTCGCGCACAAAAAGATTGCAGAAAAAACACACGGTTTTTATTTTTTTAAACCTAAGATTCCTCTACACTGAACCAAACATTTCACTCATTGTGGAAGTGGCAGACGGCACATTCCATGATTTTACCTTAGCCCATCAAACTGTATCATGTTGGCCTTCGGAGTGGGTGTCTGCAGGATCGAGTGGCTGATATTCAATCCAATGCATTCACAGTTTTTCCACCGGCTGGGCAATCCAAAGGATAACTAGATTTTATCTCCCGTGAGAAATGACTACGATCTGTCATTATCTTGGAGCCTCAAAATGAGACTTCCTACACCCAAAATAGCACAGGCCCCTCCTGCCTTGATTGCGACACGTTCTCCATCTATGTAACCACTGTGTCAAAAATCAGCTACGTTCAGAACAACCTTAGGAGAAACGCAGTGTGTAGGCTTACACACCATCGCAACAGTGTTACTAGGTCTCAAGCAGATACCATTTGAAAGACGATGTATTACTCCTGAAACTTATATCCTGTTTATGGTGTGTGCTCATATTACTCACCAGGCCAAATGTACAGTCCCTGTCTCTGTTTTGATGTTGAACTGGGCAAAAATAAATGACATAAATAAATAAATAAATAAATAAAACAAGTGTATCAGAAATGGTTGAAATACTGTGTACATATTTGAACTTTTGGTTTCTAATTTATAAAAGATAAGCTTTAGCTCTTGGAGTACTTATTTTATTTTTCCTTTCATGCGTAGCTTTGTGTTTTTATTTTCTATTTCTGTAAAGTGTGTAAATATATCTTTATGATAATAAGTAATATTAAAAATCTTATTTTAAGAAAAAGACTGCGTCCTGTGCTTTTTTTAAAGGAAAACTTCACACTGACGAAATAAGACAAAGAGTCGACACCCGTGGATTTAGACACAGCTGTGTTATCCAGATATGTCTGTTAGTGGGTTTCTTAACTCAGCTCCACAGAAGCAAAGATTTTCAACTTCCTGTGGATGAAAAGTCAGTTAATCAGCAAAATTAGCAGACTTCATCCTCCTGTACAAAATGTTCCTATCGACTAATCTTGTGGGTAAATATTTTCAAAATAAGTAAAAAACTTTAGATTCTTGTCATATCAGGTGCTTGTGGATATCCTTTCTCTAATAGTAATGAAATACTTCAAATTATTGTTGAAATATTTCTTTAAAATATGAAAATATGAAGCTGATGTAACTGTTACAGAGAACCCACACAGACTTCTATGAATTTCATAGCCCCCTTTTTACATAATACCATTGAGTATTCATTGAGATATTTCAATCTGCATAACAGTGGTGGTCAACTGACAATCAAACTGAAATGACGGCTCCTAGCACCACATAAATTATGTTTATTGGCTTTGTAGCTCCAGCAGTCACTTATATGATGCAAAAAATCAGACAGAAGTAGGGATGCACCAATACCGATACCGGTATCGGGTATCGGCCTCGATACCACATTTTCTAAAGTACTCGTACTCGTTAAAAGTCCCCCGATACCGGGGACCGATACCACGGTCTGAGACCTGTCTATGTTTGAGCAGCATGTAAGGGGTTAATCACAGGCGCCGAGTGTTACCTGTTACCTGTAAATTTAAATCATGTTTTTATTAAGTACTCGGCATCGGCGAGTACTGAAATGCAAGTACTCGTTTCCAAAAAAGTGGTATCGGTGCATCCCTAGACAGAAGCCATCATGTAAATAATTGTAGAAGAAGCACACTGCAAGTAATGAAATAATTAAGTAATGTAAACTTAATTTTTTAAGAATAGTCCTACTAACTCAAATAACACAAGATCAGCTAACTTTTTTTTATTTGAGTTAGTTTAACTTATTATTTTTAACTATTTTGCATATTAAGTACCTGCTACTCAAAAATACTTTTTATTACTTTTTTTGATTTTTGAAATATTTAAACATTGAAATATACAATTTATTACCCTTGAAAGAATGAATTTACTGCTCCCATTCATTTAGCACGAGTCTGATGGGGTAGATTTGAGAAGATACTGTGGCACTGGCTATAGTGATCCATGAACAACTCAGTTCATTACCAGTCTGTGAAAATCATTCATAGGAACTTTGTGGAAGTCTCCCAAGAACTGCTGATGAACTTCTTGGTCACGTTTGGACCTACTACTGCAATAATCCCAAGGGACTGAACAATCCTGTATTCATTCAGAGTACACTAGACTGGATGCTGGTAAACTGTTAGCTAACTTAGAGACTCAAGCCGCTGGATCACTGTATCTTGTTTTGTTTTTTGTTGTTGTTTATTTCATTTTTGAATGTTAACCATGCAGGTATTGAAAAATAGCAGAACCAGGACAGCGGTATATGAACATTTTAAAATTTTCAAGTTTCAACAGTTTACAGTGTAATTAATGAATTAATTAATCAAATCTGCTATTTTGATATTCAAAAGTACATATTGCCTTTAGTATTTAATAATCTTTTTAAAATGATTGATTTTAATATTTGTTAAATATTAACAATGAAGTGTGTTATTTGTGGAGGCCAAGAAAATATTTTTGAACTGAACAAATGTACTTAAGAGGTTTAATTTAGTCAATGCAATTGAGGCAATCGGTTGACTTTTTCATGTTTTTAAAGTTGATGTTTGACCTTTGTTTAATTGTAAAGGATTACAAAAGTGGACAATAAATATTAAGTTTTGCTAAACTAAAAAAGTCACTCTGTTGTAGTCATTCCTTTTAAGGAATGTCATCTTATTTCCATGGGAGAAATGAGTGAAAACTTTAAGTTCTAGTTATTCAATATTAGTTTATTTAATTATTAAATATTTTACTTTTATTTTAGTCAAAAGGTTGAATGTAATCAAAATGTTGGAGTTCTGATAAGCTTCAACTTTTAACCTCTTAAGCCCCAACGCCCCCTGATACGGGGGCAAAAGGCAGGAGGTCAGTTAGGCTTGGGGCTTAGGAGGTTAAGTTACTTGACTTTTAAAAAAGGCAATTGGTTACATTAAAAAGTTTTTAAAAGTTCTGCTAACTTCTCGGTGCAGTACTGTGATAAACAGAGGCGATCAGATGTAAATAAATTCTGGAAATTTGCAGTTTTTACAGGTAAAATAATCACTGGCGCATGAATGCAGGTTGAATTGATCGTATTTTGAGATGAGTAACTCAAGAGAGTATTAAATACATTTGAGGGTTATCCATGCAACAGGATGCCAGAAATGTATACTTGGTACTGGAGATTTTTCTGGTAACTGATTTCAGATTTTCAGTTCAGAGGGAAAAAAAGTTACACTAATCGCAAGCCTAAAGGTAAAAGAGTCAAAATAAAAGTGGTTAACCACTGTCTGTATAAATACTGGTATGTTTCACATAGTGAGCCACATTTTTCAATATTCAAACAGTTCTTTAAAAATGCAGCTTTGTGGCACTTCTACTACTACTAGTGCTAGAATAAACAGCCTTGACGGCTTACAGATTAATATGTACACGTCTGTTCATGCATTACTCTGGTGATATGTGCTTCTATGCCTGTCTGTTCTAACACCCTACATACAATAGCTCATATTTCATTTATTTAGTTAAATAGTTAATGAATTTTCAGCATCAAAGTATCACAGAACTGCATCAGTTTACAGGGAAGTCAGCTGTTTCTCTTTTAGCTAATGGGTGGGTACATTAATAAAATGCAAATAAATACAACAGCTTAAGCAACCAGCAACGGCAGCAGTTATTTCTAGTCAAGTAATTACACACATGCACTGTTGGCATTTAGTGAAAATATCATGAAGAGCTGTGCGGCGAGAGAACCCAGGTCTTTATATAGAGAGAGGGAACTGATAAACGATGGGAAGCAGGTGATGAGCAAGACAGGTAAATCATTTAATCAAGTACTAAAACTAATGCAAGACACAAAAGAAAAGCAACCTGAAAAGACAAACCAGAAATAATCAAGACAAATGCCAAAGAATTGGAAAACACACTGAACAAGAAGACAGGGAAACACAGAACTAACTACAGTTAAAATCTCAAAATCACAGCACAAAGCGAGTCTGAATCTGAACCTCAACGCTCAGAAACAGCCATCTCGTTTACAGAACTGCTCACACTTTTTAAGTGTCTTAAGTCAGCTCAGTTACTTGTGTAAAAACCATCATGCTTGTTTGACAGCTATGACCGTTAGCCTTTCACTTCAGCTGAATCTTGTATAGAAATTTATTCTCTACAGTACACCTTTGGAAATGTTAATCCACTCTTCATCCAGTGAGGAACACTTCATTGGTGACAGGTAGCCTTCCCAGAGTTTATAGTGCATGCTAAGCATGGAGAACATTAATGCATCACAGCTGCTGAGCATGCATGGAGAGTATGGATATGTGTAAATGCAATGAGATCAACGTGCATACGTGTCATATCTACATGCAAGGGAGGCTCCTCCAGCTCTGAATTCTTGACAGTAAGAATTAAAAATTCAGGACATAGTGTCTCCAAACATTCAGATTCCTGGTTTGTTCTGTTTATACTTTTAGACGTGTTTTTACACACAATGCTTTTTCATCATATATTTAATCCAAAAAACACTCCTTGGGGAGGCTATTTGATGAACTGCACTGGGCTTTGCTTGGGAGCCATTCTTCCTCCCCTAACTCCCACTGGGACCACTCAGGGAAGTGTCTGGTTAACGCATAGAGCTGACATGTCATGATAGACATGGGGTGCCCCACTGAGTCCCAATAGACTCCAAAAGACGCCCAAGGTTATGTCATCAAGCCTGGGTCAGCTGTATAATTGGGCTCGGGGTCACCAGGAGGATATGGAGCGTGACAATGAGGCTATAGAGTTACAGCTTGTGGCCGGGCAGTGAGGTCCAGCGCTGGTGGGGCATTACAGCGAGGCCAGACGTCCCTCTAAAGAGTTCAAGGTCTATGAATGAGAGTGGCTCCAGTGACGCTGCCTCAATGTGTGTCACTGCCTGCCAGCCACCAGTACACTGCTGGGACAGAGAGAGTGGGTGAAGGAGACACTGAGACTGCGTGTTGGGATTTGTTGTGAGAAAAGCACAAAACTTTCAAAATGATGGGTGAGCCACTGTGGATAATGAGTGTCAGACACAGTTCCAAACTTTCGTGAGGTTCTTCAAATTGTTGACAGCCTCTCCTCAGCTAGATAAAAAACACACAGGAAACGTGTAGCGCTCTGTGCCTTCTGTACCCCGATGTACAGTATGTATACCATAGAAACAGACTTTGCAAGTAACATCTGGATTGCTCTTGGCAGAGTCCCATCAACTTCTACCACATCATAAAAACCTTTATTGCAGTTGGCTCTCCCACAGTACCACCAACATAGCCCACAGAACCGCTGACAAACCCACACCCGTGGACATTACCCAGCTCTCTGCAGTCTCTCAACCACCTGGAATCCACAGACTCACATTATAGAGGCTGTGCAGACTGTGATTGCAAATTAAGCACATATGTAACAAACAGGTGTTGCAAAGTGTTTTGATTACTTTTATAAATGTTATTCTGTCGTTACGTAGCAATAACGCCATGATTCAAATGGAGGTATGCCGTGTCTAAGCCAAGAGTTTTAGGGAGTGGTACTCCTCAAGCTGTTTAAAGCCACACAACTGACAAAACTGTGAGAACTGTACTTCAAAATGATATTAAGAAGTAATATTAGAGTAGTATTTAAATAAACAGGACTTAATTAATGCCAGTTTGTCATAATCAACAACGTTACTGCATTAATAAAGTTTAAAAAAGGTGCTTTTTCCCAAAGGAAAATCATCAATCATCAATTCATTTCACTTCCAATTTTATTTATATAGCGCCAAATCACAACAACAGTCACATCAAGGTGTTTTATAGTATAAGTTAAAGCAACCCTACAATACTAGAGAGAAAACCCCAACATTTGGATGACACCCTATGAGCAAGCATTTGGCAACAGTGGGAAGGATAAACTCCCTTTTAACAGGAAGAAGCCTCTGGCAGAACCAGGCTCAGGGAGGGGCCATCTGTCGTGACTGGTTGGGGATGATGGGAGGAAGACAGGATAAGGACACACTGTGGATGAGACCCAAAGATTAACAATACGTAATAATGAAATGCAGAGTGGTGTAAAAACACACAGTGAGTGGAAAAAAAGGTGAGTGAAGAAGAAATGCAGTGAAGAAATGCATCATGGGAACCCCCCAGCAGCCTAGGCATATTGCTCCATACCTAAAGGAGGATTCAGGGTCACCTGATCCAGCCCGAACTATATGTTTTGTTAAAAGGGACAGCATTTTTTAAAAACTATTTTTAAAGTATAATACATTTTTGTTTATCAAAAAGCCAAAAGTTACAGGAAAATGCTTCTAAGGTAACACAGGCTCACTAACTTACGACTAGGGATGGGTATCGTTTAGGTTTTATCCGATACCGGTGCCAAACCGGTACTTTTGAAACGGTGCTGGTGCTTAAACGGTGCTCAAACCGGTGCTTAAAGAATGGAGAACACAAACTTGTCCAAAAACCTCTCATGTTCAGCTGTTTTTTTGTAAAAAGATAACAATGTTAGCCTTTTCTGCAGCTATGGGGCATATATGGTATCACTCTTGGCTGGAAGCAGTGCTTAATCAATGGAAAAAACACAAATTTTGTCCAAAAACCTCTCATGTTTAACTGTTTTCCACTTTTTCTTTGGTCATTTTAGCCTTTTTGGCCAGGGTGAAGGGAGCATCTGCCATCAAACAAGAAGACAGCCGCATGTAGCTATGATGATGTTTGCTAGTTCACCTTACATGCATTAATGTAATAACGTGGTTAGCCTACTCAACGTAAATTACACACAAACAACATTAAGCTACTCACGCAGAGAAGAACGGCTGCTGCTGCATCATCATCCTCATCATTTCTGCTACACTGGCAGGGCTAGGGGCCAGGACTCTCCTCTTCGGGTTTTTGGGGGATGTTGCTAACTCCGGGTCCGATAACAGGCACCACACCTGCAGTAGATGTGCTCGGTGTGAGGTCTCGCAGCAAGCTATCAAATACAGCGTATTTCTCGGCTTTTAAAAAAAACGCTATGCGTCGCCAGGTGTTTCATCAGATTTGAGGTGTTACCTCCTTTGACAGTATCACAGTATCAGCTTAAAGCACTTGTTGCAGCTGCTGAGTTTGCATCTTTTGCTGTGAAGTACAGCCAGACTTTTGACCGCTTCGCCTTGGGCATTTTTAATCTGTAGCTCTGCTCTAAAAGAACGTACGTACCTGGGCCCGCCTACTATCCTCGGAAACGTAAAATGATTGGCTAGAATCTAAAGTGTATCACAGCACAGGAAAAAAAAGCACCGAAATAAAGCACCGAAATGTGCGCTGCTTTTCAGTCTGGTTACTACCGTTTATGTCAGAACCGGATACCGGTACCCATCCCTACTTACGACAACTCCTGGACACTTTATTAAGTATACCGGTTTAACTGCTTATTAATGTAAATATCTAATTAGTCAGACACCCTATGTATGCAGGCATATAGACACAGTCAAGACAACCGGGTGTTCAAGTTCAAATTAAGCATCAGAAAGCTACACAACCATCTCTAATGTTTCCAGGGATGGTCTTAAGTCATGTTGGTGTCAGAGACCAGAAGAGCTGATAGGAAGGCAACAGATTTTGAACAATAGAAGATTGGACAAACTTTGTCTGGTGTGACAAGTTTTGATTTCAGCTGCAACATGTGGATGTTATGGAGGATACCATGCTGTGTCATAAAGCTCAAGTCATCTCAAACTGGTTTGTTGATCATGACAAGTTCACTGTACTCAAATGGCCTCAGTGTTTACCAAATTTCAATCCAATGAAGCACCTTTGGGATGTCATTCAATGAGGTGATTCCTATCATGTGGAGCTGACAAATCTACAACATGTCATCATGGAGCAAATTCTCTGTTGAATGTTTCCAGCACCTTGTTGAATTTACACCACAAACATTCGAGGTAGTTCTGAAGGCAAAAGAGGCCCAAACCACTACTAGCAATGTGTACCTAATAATGTGAAACGTGTTGAGTATTTATGTTGACCAACCTTGCCTGAAAAACCAGAAAAAAGTCATGCTGCTCCACTGCAGAATGTCACCACGTAGCAAAAAATGCCATTACAATTTCACAAAAAGTGTTAAATAATCAAATTATTACATATCAAAGCTTCAAATAAATGTAATATAAAGTAATCACCACAGCTCAAAGTCTTCCCTTCAGCTACCATGCTATGTCAGCTAATGTTAGGACATTAAGACAATTAAGATATATGGCGTGCTCTTAAGTATAACCACGGGACTATTATTTACTGTCAGCTAGCATTAAATGTCTGCAAGTGCTCACTTGCTATCCAGCTATGTAAAGGACAGGAAAATGATGTGCTACCGGATGCAAGATCACTTATCAGCCAACACACTCATTACTCTGGGCGTCTGGCAAAAATAGCAAAAAGAAGTCATGCTTTTTGTCAAAATATTAAGAACCTTTGATTGTAATGCTTGAAAGCTATGGACAGAGAGGCTCTCGTGACACGACACTGATTCAACAAAAACTAAGAGACAACTCTGTCACGCAAATTAAGAACATTAAAATTGGGTTATGAAAGTGAAAAGAGAAAAGCCAGCGTGCCAGCTTATATTTCACATCTAAATTTGGTTTTAAAATACTTGAGAAGCTCAGCAAACTCCTGCGACCTCCAGTAAATTTTATCTCACACTTTTCTTGCTGTAAGGTGAGACAGCTCAGCACTACATCACCACAAATAAGCCCGTTGTGTTGCACACTTGGGGTGGATGTAGCCAGGTAGAGCAGGTCATCCACTAATTGGAAGGTTGGTAGTTCAATCCCAATATATCCTTGAGCACGATACTAAACACTATAGTTTGAATGTTAGCTAGAAAGCAATTAAGCACAGAAACAGGTGGTTGTATGAATAGGCATGAATGGGTGAATGAGGCATGTTGTACAAGGCACTTTGAGCGTGTAGGTAGAGTAGAAAATGGGTACATACAAACCAGTCCATCATATAACCCTATAATGCAGTGTTGGGAAGGTTACTTTTAAAATGTATTCCATTACAGATTACAGAATACATGCCCCAAAATGTATTCTGTAACGTATTCCGTTACGTTACTCAATGAGAGTAACGTATTCTGAATACTTTGGATTACTTAATATATTATCATGCTGTTTACAACTACATGAATGTACTATTGCTGTGATTTATTACTGTTACTGAAGGTCCGCGGCTCCGAACCGTAGTAAAGGGACCTCTGGCTAATACGGCGGGTTCGTGTCGGGCTCGTAGCCAAAAACTAGCTTTACTTTGTTGTCTGGGTCAACTTTGCTAGCGAGAGACAGAGAGAGGCGTTGAAAGGCTGCTCCAACAGAACTTATTGTTTTTGGAGGAAAACACGAACACGGTGTACAGTCGAGTCTTAATAGCTTACTTACAGCTGGGCTCGTCAGGCTCTCTTCTTGGCTGCAGTGGTTATTATTATATTTACATGCTTCCAGCTCCCGTTTTTGCTCGATGACAGCTCGTACTTTTCCTTTTTCTCCCTCCCTCGCTCACAGACACATAACGGGTATGGCAGTCCATTCTCCCTGCAGCACGGACTACACTGCCTATGATGCTACATTCTTTAGAGCTATACCTGTAGCATTCTGCCTATTAGCTTAGCACGACAACAACAAAAAGGCCTCTCTCACCCAGGAAACACGCAGAGAGCGTCACCCTGTAACCATGGCAACCGTAACGCTGCCGCCTGGAACAACAGAACGTAGCTGTCAAACAAACCCAAACAGTCCTGACCCGCCACAATATGAAACAGGGAAGTACCGCCGTGTAATCCGTTTATTTCAACAAAGTAACTGTATTCTAAATACTACCTTTTTAAACGGTAACTGTAACGGAATACAGTTACTCATATTTTGTATTTTAAATACGTAACGGCGGTACATGTATTCCGTTACTCCCCAACACTGCCTATATGAAACATGTATATATAGATTTCATAAACATGACGCCTTTCAAAAGGCCATAACTGGCTGGCCAGAAGTGGGGCTAACCCAAAACATACACCGGCCCAAACCCTGTGTATGTGGACCAAGAGAAAGTGCATGCATAAAACTGCTTTCACTTCTCAAGTGAACACACACAAAAACAACGCCTGGAGCCAGGTAAGAGGCAGGAACTCCAGGCCGCATAATGCACCTCAGCTGTGTTGACACCAGCAGCTCTGCAGTGGCGACGGATCACTGGAGTGGTCATAAAAACAAAGCAAGCACAAACACAGGGCAAGGAGGCAGGCAGCTGGTAGAGAAATGCAAGACTGGGATGGAAGTGACAGAGAAAAAAGAATCGACTACGCGAGTTGCCAAGACTCGAATGGACACATGTTTGGGATTTTCTCTAATTCTGAACTTCCCCTGCTCTTTTAAAACCTCAACAAGGAAAACAAGATGTTGGAACGGTGTCGAGTGAATTTGCACCTTTCTCTTCACTTCAGTTCTTTGTCGATGAGCCAAGACTTCATTCCGGATTATTCTACATACACTGTTCAGATTAGACACATTATCTTTAGCTCATAAGCCAGAAACAAAGCAAGTGCACTGGCCCATAGGGTAATATAATGAGGGTCATAACTTTCCCATCATTAGAGCGTTACACTTTGATGACTGACAGTCTTTGGATTTAAAGCCTTTCTTCTTGTGTCCTGTTTGGGGGCCAAAAGGACATCTCCTGACCTTTCACAAATCTCCCTGATAGCTTTTCTTAATGGCGCTTACATGAACACAAAGGTGTCTGTGAAGCGATATAGATGCATTAGTGTACAAAGTGGTAAACACCTTAAAGGAATCTATGTGACCTGGCAAAGCTGCAAGAAGCTATTGTGTCGTGCTTTCATGTTAAAAGGACCCTGAAAGTTTTCAGTGAGCAGTTTCTACAGGAAGGGTTCTCGTACCCTTTAAACTTCCTCGTGCCTTCCTGCAAGTTATAGCTCTAACAACGGCTTCAAACAAGAATCAAAAACATCCATTTGTCCTTGAAGTTTTTTTGTTAGCAACCATTAAAAAGAAAACAAAAAAACAAAACAGATTACATACACGACTACACCCAGCGCGCTCAGTGTCAGGATGTGAGTAAGCAGATCGCACGGGTGTCACCCCGAAACAAAAATGTTTATCAGCTGTGCACACGGCACAGATTATCTAAAGACACATCCTGGGCTTTAAAGAGATCGTTGATGAGTTCCACGTCAGCACGCTCCTCTTCCCCTCTCACTCAACGCTGCTAAAGAAACAATTTGCTGCTGATCGGGGGATACATGCGGCGTTATTACCTTCTAAGGGGTAGTTAAGGGGCTGGGTCTCTGAAGGCTGAGAGGAAGGCATCGCTCTGCCTCATGGGCCACCATGTGACCGCAGACGAGGCGTCGATGTTCCAAATCTCACCACATGGACGCTCAAAGACCGACACCAACATCTGGCACCTGACTGCTGATGTAGATGCTGAATGTCTTTGTTGGATTAAACTGATAATATTTACGGAAGGATGGTTAATTGAGCATTAATAGCCACATTTAGCCAATGTTATGATTGTCTAACCACTAAGGAAACAGACACACGTGTAACATCACACGTTAGCTATGACTCTCCCACACCTTAAAGGACAAACCTGAGCCATAATACTGCAGTAGTTATACACTGTTTTCTGGCATGACCACGTTCAGAAACACATTTTATTAATCATGCACAATAAAAAAGGATTTATCATGAATTTTACTTAAAGTTCAGCACAATAGCACAATTATTAAACTCTGTGTTTGGTTAATTTTTGCTAAATCCAGATATATACTGAATTTTTTCACTTCCTTTTATTTGATCTGGTTACCCCACCTGCAGGGACCTGCCCCACAGTGAGGGTATGTTGTGGCTGTCATTTATTGGCATAATCTGGGAACGCTTTATGGCTTAGGGTAGGACCACAGCAAACCAACTTGATTAACTTTATCCATTAAACACTTTTATATTGACACATGTGCATTCAAGCTGTTCTGGTGGGATGTGATGGCACCACATGATAGTTTTAGCTTGCAAACGTGTCAGATTAGGTGACGATAGGGTCATAAAATCTTGCCTTTCCATGTCTGGGTGACACGATGGCTGGCAGAGCTCTCTGTGAACACTGAAAAATCACGAAAGGCTCAGAAACCTGACATCAAAGTGACATCTCACACTTTGCAGATTAAGCCATAATTAAGTTTATATCATGTAGTTTGAATCTAGCAAAACACACCTTGTGTGTGTTTCTACTTTTACATCCTACAGAGGTGATTTTGTCCTATAGGAGAATTTTGTTTTTTAATTTCATTAGAATACACACTGCTAAAACATATTTAGCAGTGCTGTGTGCGTGTTATATTTAGGAAGTCCCATATAATTGAAGAATTTCTTATTTCTTTAGTGATAACATATTAGCAGCTCTAATATAGCAGCACTATTTTACAGCTTTCTGTTGTTAAATAGAGCTGCAAAGACGCAGCTGTATTTTACCGTAAAAAACAGTGGAAGTGTCAAACCTTTTAGACACAAGCTAAACCATTAAGATAGCTCATGTGTGCAATTAGCTTTCTGTTATCATTAACCATTACTTGCACATGTAAAAACAGCCTGAAAGAGTCATTACAATGAAAGGACTTTAAAAAATAAGGAAAACAAACAGGAACCAGACAAATGTTGTGAGTTAACGCCGTTTACATTCAACTGCTCAGCTGATATCCGTCCACTTATGTCCACTAATTATGTTAGCCTACATCATTCACTTCCCTTACTCTCTCTACTTGTGTGAAGAAATGAGAGCCCCCAGTCGTATGCCACACAGCTGCTCTCGCTCTGACAAACATAGTATGTGGTATTGTGAGTGGAAAGAGCTTCATTAAACCAGCAGCAGTGCAGGGTTAAACAACCTTTCAGGCAGAAAACCAGCCCTGCATTCTGTGCTTCTTGGGAGACAGCGCGCTGCTGAAGGTGATGTTTTTTTTCTCCCACAATCAAACAACAGTTTTCACAATCAAACGTCTATTCTTTTAAATATTTGATTATACATGCAAATTTTAAATATTTGTCGACAGCCCTGAAAAGGGCACGGCGTTTTTACTTGCTAAGCAACCCAAACTGCAATAAATCAGGAAACCGTGGTCACAGTGGTGACTGGATATCTAGCTCACTTTAAACAGCAAAAACAAAAATATAACTGATTGAAGCGGGAGCTCGGGCTGAGCCATTCAAAGGGAAGACAATGATGTCGTGACACACACTGACCTATAATTGCCAACAGCAGAAAGCTGAGGGGCAGTGATTGGTTAGCCCTCAGGGCCCTGTGGCCTTAGAGGATGAGAGCCATCATGCAATTGCAAAGGATCAGCAAATCACTGTCAGATGCCCGCTGGCTAGACCACTCCACCCCAAACCTATTTTTCCATCAGCATCAGAGGGTTTTATCGAAAACAATAAAAGCAAATGGTTACAGTAAAATGGAAAAATCCTTTGGGCATGTTTCAACAAAAAGCAAAGCTTAGAAGAACAAAGAGGGTTTGATTTTATGCACAATATAATCACTGGTGGAAATAAATACATGAAACGTAATAGGGCTAAAGAAATGTTAACTTCTGAGCTTCACTCATTCACAGATAAAGTGTGTTTGTACATGTCCGATGAATACATTGCTGTGGAGACAGAGTCATCAGTTAGCAAGAAAGTGTTTGGGTGGTGTCCAGGCATTTCTAATCTGCCAACACAGATTAGGTGAACTATTTAAACCATAATAGCAGATTTCCTTAAATCACTGCCAAAACTCCACACTTTAACAAGCTTTTGAAGATGCTCTAGAAAACTGTTCCCATTAGCCTGTCAGGGAGTTTCTGATGTCTTAATGCAGGTCAGCTCTCAGACCTGCAGCTGCACAGAGAGAGACAGACTGGGAGAAGAGGTAGGGGGGTGGTATAAACCCAGAATCAGCAGCTCTCCCTCTGCCTCCTCTCTTATCTGCTCACACAGCCAGCTGAGGAGCACACAGACACTCTCAGACACAGCCAAGCTTTCCTGGCATCCCCCCCCCCACTACAGAGAAATGAGTTTGTCCTCCAATCTACACCTCTGTGTGAAGCCCAGCAGACATCAAGCAGCAGCAGCAGCTATGAGCACATTTAATTGGCCAGCTGTCTGAGTGGTCAGAGCTACTAATTATTTGAGAAGACAGCAGTTTTTGACAGTCTCTCAAGCCATATAGGAGTAAACATTGTAAGAGTACATAAGAGTGCAAGCATGAGCCATATGCAGATATCAGAGAACTGTCCTTGCACCCTATATTCCCACAGGAGCAGATCTGCACTTTCACATTTCTCCTTCAGGAAGTTAATGGATTAAAAATTCAGCATATGGTAATACAAAGCCTGTGAGTCGGGCTCAGCTCACAGGCAATAGATGCAAACGAGTCTCCTGACTAAATGAAAGTGATGTCTTATCAACTAATTATCTCCCCTGAATTGTTTATCAAACACAAACCCAAAAGACTTCTCCCTCCTTTGTTGCTCTGCTTATGTTAGATCTCTCAGTGAGTGCGGTAAGTGACATCTCTGCCTAACACTGCATGTATAGCTGGTAAACACAGAGATCAGCAATATACAAAGCACACTGACCGCGGATGCCACAGGGAGTCACAGTGGAGATGAGTCAGGAGGGCCGCAGGGTGGAGAAAATGATGAAGGGCCAGGAGGTTAATGCTGAAAAGAGCACACATTGCTTTTATATGAGATGCACTTGATGGTGTTTGAATGCAGCTTTTGTGAGCTGCAGTATTTTTTGTACAGCAAAAATGAAACTGACGGTAAGAAAAATGAACTTAACAACCTCAGTGAACAATTAAAGAGGAAAAAGAGAGCAGCACACATTCTCTAAGAACTTATAAATCTCATTCTTAATGTGTAATCAAGAGTAAGAAAACAATAATAACTAAGGTCCTTAGGCTCTAATATGAATGAATATCAAGTCTTCATCCACTTGCATTGTGTTTAATTATGTATATTAGGAAAATGCACAATTGTTTTCTGAAACTAAGAGTAAGGCTGTAGAATTAATCACATTTTTATGGTTTCTAAAGATTATTAAGCCAAGATAAACATTACTGTTTTCTCCCATTAAAATTTAAAATGCAATTTAAGGCTTTACTTAAATGTGCATCGTGTAGCTAAAGTAGCTAACATTTCTAATAAGTAATAATCGCTACTTTGACAGCTTTTATGGCCAGCTAACACAGTATGAGGCAGACAACAAAATACAAAGATAACAGTTGGTCATAGAAACACTTCACTAATGTCACTGTCAGCTCTGTTTTTGGTAGCTTGCGGAATTTGAACTCATCTGTTAGCTTCCACAGTTAGCAACTTATGCTAAGCTTTTTACACTTTTCAACACACCAAGGTTCTTGGTAAGGTTCTTGTTTAAAAGATATAAGAATGGCTTTATCCTATCATTTCATTACCTGCAATCTGCAAATATTTAAAGCAACCAACTACTCAAGCTTAAAAAACATCATGCAAATACATAGCTGCTATACCACATCCTGGACTTGAACTCTTTGTGAGCTGTGAGTGAGAGGAAGTGCATTACCTTTGAAAGAATAAATGCCTTCAGATCACTTCAAACTATGCTACACCTGTTCAAATGATCTTTAATGTAAATATTTGTCCAGCCAGTCACATGGCTGCAACTCTTTAGGACACTGAGACTACACTAGACTTGGTCAAGTTGACCTGCTGAAGTTCAAACTGAGCATTTGATTGGAGCAGAAGACTAATTTAAGTGACTTTGGAGATGGTATGGCTGTTGGTGCCAGATAAGCAGTGTTGGGAAGGTTACTTTTAAAATGTATTCCATTACTGAATACAGAATACATGTCTCAAAATGTATTCTGTAACGTATTCCGTTACATTACTCAATGAGAGTAACGTATTCTGAATACTTTGGATTACTTAATATATTATCATGCTGTTTACAACTACATGAATGTACTATTGCTGTGATTTATTACTGTTACTGAAGGTCCGCGGCTCCTAACCGTAGTAAAGGGACCTCTGACTAATACGGTGGGTTCTGTGTCGGCTCGTAGCCGAAAACTAGCTTTACTTTGTTGTCTGGGTCAACTTTGCTTGCGAGAGACAGAGAGAGGCGTTGAAAGGCTGCTCCAACTGAACTTATTGTTTCAGAGGAAAACACGAACACGGTGTACAGTCGAGTCTTAATAGCTTACTTACAACTGGGCTCGTCAGGCTCTCTTCTTGGCTGCAGTGGTTATTATTATATTTACATGCTTCCAGCTCCCGTTTCTGCTCGATGACAGCTCGTACTTTTCCTTTTTCTCCCTCCCTCGCTCACAGACACATAACGGGTATGGCAGTCCATTCTTCCTGCAGCACGGACTACACTGCCTATGATGCTACATTGTTTAGCGCTATACCTGTAGCATTCTGCCTGTTAGCTTAGCATAACAACAACAAAAAGGCCTCTCTCACCCAGGAAACACACAGAGAGAGAGTGTCACCCTGTAACCATGGCAACAGTAACGCTGCCGCCTGGAACAACAGAACGTAGCTGTCAAACAAAACCCAAACAGTCCTGACCCGCCACAATATGAAACAGGGAAGTACCGCCGTGTAATCCATTTATTTCAACAAAGTAACTGTATTCTAAATACCACCTTTTTTAACGGTAACTGTAACGGAATACAGTTACTCATATTTTGTATTTTAAATACGTAACGGCGGTACATGTATTCCGTTACTCCCCAACGCTGCAGATAAGTTGGTCTGAGTATTTAGAAACTGATGATTTACTGGGGCAGTGGAGGCCTATAGTTGGATAAGTCTCCGTTTCTACTGCGACATTTGCAGGGTAGAGTCTGAATTTGGCATAAATAGCATGAAAGCATGGATCTATCCTCCTTTGTATCAATGATTCAGCATGGTATCCAAGAAAGATGATTCTTTTCATCTGGACAAAGAATCAGCTTTCCTGGATTTCCTTACCTGGATGATTGAGCATGCATGAACGTGTTCAGTATGGCACTGATGGTGTAATAGTGTAGAGACTATTTTCTTGGCACACTTTGGCTCCCTCAGTAGCAACTGGGCATCATGAAAAACACTCCCATCATGGATGTTTAGCTGACCAATCTGCAAACTGTGTGATTCTATAATGTCGATATGGTATGAGGAATATTTCCAGCACTTTGTTGGGGTCCAACCAGGTACTAACAAGGTGCACCAGATAGTGTATTCTTAAACTGGTATCATATCAAAAACTAATGAGAATCATCTTCAATCACCAACTTTCAATAGCTGCATCACATGTATCAGCAAATAAATGATTTCACCATTTATGGTAAATTAGAGGTTTTCACCATGTAGTTTTTATTTGACAAAAAAGAAAAAATATCCATATATTTTTTTTAAAACACAGATCTGTTATTACCTAAGAAAAAAAGAAATTTTTTGCCTGCCATAAAAACACAAAACTCCTGTATGAATCTACTGCTTCCAAATAACTCTGAAAATTAAAAATTGCCGCCTCCCGTTTACTCCCATGTACACAAAGCATGAACACCCAGCCAGGAAATGTTCTTACTTTCCATGGAGAACATCTGCCTGCAAAAGGTAAACATTAGTGGCAAACCACATGGAGGAACCCAATGCCAACCAATCACATCTCAGAAAAACACTCCAGGCAAAGGCAATGAGCTCTGAGTGTACACACAGACTGATAAGGATGACACAGGATTAGAGATGGTTTAACATGACTCAGGTCTCAGAAGGTCAGATGCGTGGGCGCCACACGTGTTTAGAAAAACCACAAACAAGTTATATAATGTTTTAGGATTTAGGATTACTCCTTGATCTCATAATATACCAGTATTTAAACAGTTTCATTGATAAAATGGAAACAAACTATCGATTAGATTTTGACGACTAAAGGAACAGAGTCGCCTTGTGGTTGAGGAGAGCTCATCAACACAGGACTGTCTCTTCAACAGCTCCTCCATATATGTAAACATGACCCCAGTTAGAATAACAACTGCCTGAAAATTTTAAAGGTAATCTCATCTCTGGGGGAACTCTGTAAGACCAGACTGAGTATGTGTGCGGCAAACACACGGCTTAACAGAGGCAGAGAGAGAAATTCAGTGACAGATTCTCTTCTTTGGTTTGAAGATAAATCATTGGTCTGTGCGGCTCGGCGGACTGGAGGCTTGCACCATGTGTTCCTGTCATCACAGGGTCAAAACCAGCTCACGACCTCTGCAAGACATCATCTGTTTCCTTCCCAAATTTCCTGTCATGTTCCGCAGCGGACTATCTAGTGAGGCAGAGGTTTCCTTATGGGGTGATAGTGATGCCTTACTCTCATTCTAATATTGCTCCTGATGTTGGCGTACCTTTAAAAGAAGACATCTGCTATTAATCATTTCTGTGCTGCATGAAAAACCACAGGAACACGACGCTGAAAAATTATCAAGCACAGTAACCCGTCACACAAAAAAAGATTAATTTCAGTCTTTGCGTCTGTTTAATTCCATTCTGCATGAGTTGGCTGTTTTTATATCAGTGTGTACATTACGCAGCACTTGTCATGCTGTCAGTGGACTGACAGCATGAAATGGAAATAATCCCTGAAAAACAAGTCAGTTTACAAACTTTATTGTCACATTTATGTCTTGTTATTCAGGAAATTGCTGTTCTGTGACAGTAGCAGTGCAACCCTTCACAAAAGCTAAGAAAGAGTGAACAAAACAAAATTCTTTTTATCATCAGCTACGCAACTGTGATAAAGGGCAACATTTTCTTTCTAGTCTTGCATTTCTGTACTGGACACAAGTGATGGGAAGCTTGTTGGCTCGGATGTTAAGCGCCCAGTCACACAGGCCTAGAGGGCAGAAACCACTGGCTGCTACTGGAGGTTTCAGGCAGTCGCTGTGAAATCCATTAGCCCAGTCATCGAAGCGTAGACACCATTCAGTGACTCCTTGGAAACCTTGGTCACTTTCAAAAAATGTGTATTCCCCAACCAGTTGGCAAGTGGTTACCTGGAGTTGCTTCATGAAATTGGTTACAAAGAGGTATCTGTGCTGCACTGAAAACCATCCATAGCACAACAGTCATAGTTTAAATGGAAGATGCTGACTTGCCTGCAAACACTCACCAACTACCCACCAAGCAGCAGTGAAACTGTGAAAAGTGCAACACAAAGGGAGACTTTTCAAATGCGTTGGTTGCAGCGGTACGGCAAAACTGTGAAGGTGAATGTTCTCCGTTTCCAGTTTGCATCAAACTTGGCAAGTAGTTAAAGAGAGTTTGCAGACAAACTGGCTTTTTCCATGCAATCTCCTAAATCTCAATATAATCACAAGGAGATGACTATTGCTACCAACCAGTCAAGGAATACACATTTCTTTTAGGGCCATTATTTGTTTGGAAGACGCACAACAAACAACAACAGGTCAGACTTTAACCCAGGCTGCAGCATTTCATTTGTTATACGATCAACATCAAATGAGCTAAACTGGCACCCTGGCAAGCAATAAACATTTCATCCTAGCAACTAGGAGAAAAAGATAACCACAGAGAAGGTTCGTGGATGTAGTGAAGGAAGACATGCAGAAGGTTGATGTAACAGGGATATGGTGAGATGAGGCAGATGATCCACTGTGGCAATTTCTATAGACTGGAGCCAAAAGAGGAAGAAGAAAAAGCGGTTCACCAACCAGCCTCTAGGCCTGTGTGGCCGAGAGCTAACATGCTGACGATGCTAATGCTAACATATTCAGATATTAAGCATGTTCCTAAGTTTCATGTAGCTTAAATGGCATGGTCCGTCCTGTACACCGGCGCTGAGCCACCTTTCTTTCACTCTTTCTCTTAGTCTCTCCCCCCTCTCTCTCTCATTTCCTGTGTTTGCTTTATGTTTGCTATCTGTGGTAGTAACATCCAGACTCTTGGTTATCTCAGTCATTCCCTGAGATAACTTACTATTGCAGATTACTCCACTGTCAGCCAGTGTCTCGCTGCCTCTTCTGCCTTTGCAAAACCTGCCCAGACTCCCCATCTGCACAATATCTGTTGTCTCTGTTTTGATGTAATGGATTTGGTCTGGTGCTTTAAAGGATAAATTTGACGTGTGGTAGAAACATCAGCAACTTATTATTACATGCATCAGTTTGCTGGTTGCATGGTTATGACCTTTAACCTTCACATTTTATCCACTGTGTACCACTTTAGTGTTGCTTTTCAGTTTGCAGAAATCACTCAGTGATACTTAAAGACCTAAGGGACAAGTAGTGAGCTGGTGTCCCGTGAGACTAGTTGTGCTCAGGATAGAGATCTAACCCTAACCCTAGAGCTGTGATAGGTTTGCCTTCTAATGTATGATTAACAATATTTGTGTTGCCTCACAGCAACAGAAAATAAAAGCTAAAACAATAAAAATAGTGAACATATAAGGAAATTCCTGTCTTCTGGTTGGACATCCTTATTCCTCTTCATGCACTGAGTTGGGAGTAAGAATGCACTGTTTGTTGGTACAAGAGGAAATTTTGAAGAATCGTCAAAACCAGTAAGATTCATCTTATTGTACCATTACAGCTATCATAGTGATGGAATTAACTCCCATTCAAACTTTACTTTTTAGTCTAACAGATATTTAAAAACTAAATCTAATACAACATACTATATGCTTTAAAACAACTAAGTTGCAAGACAGTAACAAGGTAAGAAATTATAATTTTTCACTGATTTTGTCTTTTAAACGTTGGTTTTGTCAAAGAATCGTCCATTCACTGTGAAAACATTTTAGGTCATTCTTCCTGGAACTCCTTTGGATTGATTTAATCGGTGGAGTCAAGTTGTTCCCACAATATTTCACTGGCACTGATACCATGTTGCCCACTCCAGTACAGACAGCATCAACTGTGCTTCTTCCATACATAGCTCATCAATGCCGAGGACAAAATTCTCTGCATTTAAGAGGAAAATGACTCCAAACAACATCCACCCACAGGGTACTATATGAAACTGTCATAGTGTGCCTTGCCCTTGTCCTCAGTTATGTGCCTAGGTCTTACATAAGAAGAGTTGTAGACACCACAGAAGATTGACCGTCGTTCTTGTGCTGTATATACATGAAAAAGGAGGGAACGCAGATGCCTATAGATCTGTAAAGCCATGTAATTGTGTTACATCTTGTAGCCATGTTGAAAACCAGAACTAAAATAAGGCAATAAATTGCAATCCTAAACCTGAAGTTCTGCAAACAGGAAAAGCAAAAACATACAGTACAGATTAAGCATGACAAATGAGTAGTAGTTGGTTTGATATGCATTTCAGTGTTCCTGCTTGTATTGGACCAGAGAGGGAAACCCATAAAAAAATAAACAAATAAGTAATCATACTGCTCTTTGTCACTACCAGTACAACTATAAATGATCTATCATGGCTATTAATAGACTAATTGGGGAGACAGAGCAGGCAGCACAGTGGTTAGCACTGTTGCCGCACAGCAAGAAGGTCCTGAGTTCAATTCCAACATCAGGTCTTTCTGTGTGGAGTTTGCATGTTCTCCCCGTGTTTGCGTGGGTTCCCTCCGGGTACTCTGGCTTCCTCCCACCGTCCAAAGACATGCAGCTTGTGGGGATAGGTTAACTGGATAATCCAAATTGCCACTAGGTGTGAATGTGCGTGCGAATGGTTGTCTGTCCCTGTGTGTTGGCCCTGCGACAGACTAGCGACCTGTCCAGGGTGTACCTCTCGCCCTATGACAGCTGGGATAGGCTCCAACGCCCCCCGCGACCCTGAAAAGGATAAGCGGAAGCGAATGGATGGTTGGGGAGACAGAGCATCAGCCTGAGCCACTGACAGCAACAACGGGGGAAGGGTATCTGGTCTCAAGAACAGCAATAGTTGCTCACTCATTTTGGGTGAGCAATATGATTGATATTTTTCTGTTGTTGCTATATCTTGCAGTATCTCTTCAGATGTAGATGTTTCATTTTGTTGAAGTCTGATTTTAATTGCTTCCTGTCTACTAAAGGTGGAAGCCTTTGGATTTATCCCATATAAGACCAGCTCGACAGAAAAATATTCTAGGCTATGTTAAGGGAGTAAACCGGGAAAATCCACCTTTGTCAATCGCCCAGCCCCACAGGGTTTTATCAGAGATTTCTCTTACTGAGCTGTGTACAAGGGTAAAGGGTAGATGTCTGCAGGGACAGTGGTTTGAACTCAGGACCAGAGTTCTGATATTAACATGTCAGCCTCGCTCAACCGCTGTCACTTCTTCTCCAGTTAAAATATATTTAGATCAATTTTTCAAACGGTGGCAATAACTCCAAACCACACACATTGTGTTGTTTCTCTGTTGAATCGGTGAAAATAATTTTGTGGTCACAGTTACTAGAAACTCACACTACAATGAACTTAGCCGCTGGCAGCTGTCCACGGACCTTTCACTGCGTGCCAACAACACAACTCAAAAGGCAACAAAAGGCAAAAGAGACACAAACCGAACAAACCTGTGCTTCTTTGACACTCTCAGCATCTCCTGAAAAACAGAGCAGCTCCGTGCTTGACCTGCATATCTGACAGGTTATTATCCCATTAGATGGGCTTCATTTACAGTCCAGACAATATAGGAAAGCTCAAGAGACAGCTGATGGTTACTTGGCTGAATGTTTTTGTGCCAACAGGCAATCAAAATTCTGTTTGCCATTAGAAATACACTTGATGCATTCAACAGACTGTTATGTGATGTGTTTATCTGGGTAAAAAAAAGAGCAAAAAAACATATACTTGAACTTAAATCATCAACTGATTACAAACTTCACACTTTTGAAAAGTATGTGCATTAGTTTCACTGTGAAACAAATACTAACATTAGGTACTATAGGCATATATATTTTTAGGAGCAGAAATAGAGTTTACAGTCCTGTATCTTAATTACACTACTTACATAGTAAATGGGCATACATCATAATCTCATAAATCATTTTTAAGCCATTGAAAATGAGGCCACAGCGTGCATTACCATCACCCGGAGGTCATTTCATTTTCAGCGTGACCATAATGGTCTTCCTGCATTGAATGTTTAGGGACTCTGTCAGCACTAAGCTAATCGCTCCATCGTGTGATGTTTTATGTGAGGCATGAGGTGGGAATGTAAAACAAGGTGAAGAGCATGGATGTTTCTTGGATGCCGTGTATCAACAGATCCCTGTAATGTGTTTTGACATGGCTACAAGACGACGAAAACTCAGAGTTCTGGATGTTACATGAAGCTGGAAATGAGAAATGTCTGTAGACGGCTTAATTCCAGGTCACATGCATCAGTTTCTGATAATTATAAATATATAAAGTTCAAAGGGAGTTGAGTCAGTTACAGGTCAAGGTATTCATAAATTTCCAATGGTTACTCCCTTAATAAGGCATTATGTATGTATGTATGTGAGTATTTAGGTTAAATATTTTAAGGCACCAGCAATGAAAAATATCATTTATACTGTTAAAATGTAACTCGTTGCCAAAGGTAAAGCGTCTACTCCATCAATAAGCAAGCAGTAAAAGTAATTATACACATCAATAAGATACCAAAACATTCATCTGAAAGGGTCTCTGTGAGATGAAAGGTATAAATCGTGTGTGATAAGGGAGGATAATTAATATGAGCAACAACCAACATTAAAAAGTTTCCTGTAATCCATTTAATGCAATTCCAAATCTGTTAAAACTGGGTGCATTAAAGTGGTTGTTCAGTTTTGATAAATGCCATTTGCCCCACGGTGCTCAAAGTACCAAAACAGAAGAAATATAAACTCAGCATCAGTGGCTTCATTTTTTAAATGACCTACTCAAACAAGTAAAACTCACAAGCCCGGTTATGAGAAGTTTCTTACAGGAACTTTGGTCTTTCTACTGAATTACATTCAAATGTATCTAACAGATGTATCACTGACTGAAGAAAGGGTGATTCTGCCTGTGATAAGAGGCTCATCTCACACACATGACAGCGAGGCAGTAAACATAAACCCTCAGATGAGCTCCTCTATTATCTAGTCACATACTTCCTTTAGTACGCTGACGTAATACAGATGTATGTCTATTATATTCAAAAGAAGGCAAACATTTCTACAATCAAACTAAAAACTAAAACTTTGCAACTCACATCAAAACAGTAGGATTAAAAAAAGGCCCGAGATATATTATGTACTACCTTTTTTTTCTGACAGAATCAGATGAGTGAACTGATACCGCTGTCATATCTGTATGCAGACCGACTGCAACCAAATAAAAACAGACTGGCGCTGGCTAAAATGAAAAAATGCCAGGAATTAAACCAAATTTAATAAAATGTGAAAAGCTTTAGACAACGAGTTTTAGATTTGCTTGAATGCATATTTCCTTACCTGTGGATAGAGCTAGATTAGCCATTTTCTAGTTTTTAGTCTTAATGATAAGAAGCGGCAGCTTCTGGGGATGAAAGAGGAAGCCAGTATAACTGTAGTTCCTCCAGTGGCCACTTGAGGCTGAGTCCAAAAGTGAGTCAAAAATGTGGACTGTATTGAAGTTTTTCACATGACACCATGCACACTTTGCATGATGTCATGTCATTCCCAGCGTATTGGGAATATACTTGTTACCTGTCTGACAGGTGGTTGGCTCTGACCAGCCTGTAGACCTGTGTGAGGCTTTGGAAATCATTTTTCCAATGACTGCCATCAACCTCCATCAAACACTTGCAACCATTTGGGAATACTTATTTTTCCCTCATGAACAGTGGTTGCAGACCAGCCTCTAGGTACACTGTGACCATGATTGGCACAAGATCAGAATGGATCATTAATATCCATAATGGTTAGTGGTCACATGTTTGCAAAACCTAGATAAAAGAAGGAAAGGACATATTTGTGTCTGAGAATAGAGTGGAAATAAAAAAAATTCCAAAATATTTACATCCCTAAAGAATTTAATTGGAAAATAGCCCCCGGACATTACCTCAATAAACACTTATGTGATGTGTATGAGTGACTAAAATGATAAGTCCATTTTCTTGAAGATTTGAGAAAGGAGGATTATCTGGGGTATGCTCATTAACTAATGACTTGTGACTGACAAATCATTAGCCAGCAAGTATGCAACTGCACAGTCAGATCCTCTATCACTCATCACATTTGATTGTAAAACACCAAAACGGTGACAGTAAAAAAGTTCATCTCAAGGCTTCAGAACCAAACTTTTAACCAAAGATTGATTCCCATCTTTTCCACTATCTGTAGTCAGTTACTCTGGGCTATAGTGTTAATATTCCATCATTTACAGCATTAAAAAGCCTCCATAATAACTACACAAAGCCTGGGTTTTTTATAACAACTTATTGTTTTCAGTTTTTTGTATAGCTTAACGTTTGGAAGTGAATGCTAACTGGGAATAACTAATGTGGAATACTATCTAAGGTGACCAGATATCCCCCTTTGAGTAGGACTGTACAATTTATTTTTATTTCTTGCCCCCCTGACCCACACCTTGAGACACATTTTGACTGGTCATATGGCCATTTATTATATTTACTTCTAATCTTGTGTTGATCATGGAGTGTTAAAGGTTAAGTCACAAGCTTTGCAAATTTTGTTGAATGTGATGAAAACTACCACAAATAAAATGAAGCTGAGAACCAGAGTTTGTCTTTATCCTAAACACTAAAATGACTAAAATATTCACATAGGCTAAAACAAAAAGTATGCCAATCCCTCCCGTAATACATTTAAATATAATATATTTGAATACCTCCCAGCATTCTTGACTCAAACAACGTCTTTGCCCCACATTTGGTTTCTTCGGATCTGATCAGCCTAGCACTAACAAAAATGTGTGTCCACACATTTTATGGTACCTGCATAGCGTGCTTGCATTAGCTGATAACTTAGCGCTCCACCCTCTTGTCCAAATATGGCTCAGAAAGAACCAACGCAGTGCTGGCCAAAGTGCGGACACTAAATACAACTTAACAAACTAATAAGTGATGTAAACAGTGGCTGTGTCAGTCTATGACTTCTGGCTGTAGTTTCAGATTAACCACACAGACAATACAGTTGCATCAATGTTCTCATCTGACTCTCTTTAAATAAGTGAACAAGCCCGCACTTGTGCTTTAACAGCACATCATTTGCTCGCTCCTGCCATCAGATTTTGTAAATATCCACATCACACATGTCCAAAACTGAGCACAGCTCGCACTGCACTCTGCAAAATACGATATCTGATTGTCTCACCATAACTGCAGCTCTCTTGGCCCACTAACCACACAGACACAGACACAATGAGAGCCTTATATATAATAAATTGCAGCCTTCACTATTCTCTACGGACCTTCTCTTCAATGGGAAGACAGATGTTTATGCAGTTGCCATGGCAAAAGGTGTCCTTTATCGAGGGAGCTACAGAGGTGTTGCACGATCCTCGCCACCCTTTCATTAGACAGCCCCGATTGTGCTGAAATACCATTGACCCACCAGGGTGGGCGCCGTCGTTTGGGAACGATGACACATAGTAAAAATATATACAGATTTATTTTTACATAAATTCCCATTCCACCCCCAAACAGCCAGGGAGTTATTAGTTTCTACACATAATGAAAAATAAATATTCTCACAAATGCAGCATCCCACGGAAAATAAAACCGCTGAGCTTCAGTATTTTCGTTTTTTTTGTGTGTTATTGTTCTCATATGAAGGTTTCCTTCTTTGCAAGGTATTATATTTCCTGAAACATAATACACACACACACACACAAATATATTTTCTCACAGAAATAACCACAAACAGATAAACTTCCTCCAGCGAGAAAGCTCGTTTGAGTTTTTTTCTCTTTCTAAAGTTAGCGATGCCTGGGATACATCCATAAAAATTCACAAGGACAATGTGTGGCCGTTTTTAAGCAGGTCATGGCTCTAATTATCAATTAACTGGGTTATTACTCTCTCTTAACTCAGCCAGGCAGCACATATGTGCTGCTTTGTTTACCAGATGCATTGATTGAAGCGAATAAAATACAATGCATCCAGGTCTATTGTTCATTTCATGGTATGAGATGTTTTTGGATACTCACATGGGATTAATTAAACACATGTATAACGTGCCCTATACTGTTCATACCACGCTCTAGGCTACTAGCGAAGTAGGAGAAAATATGCACCTCTGACATGTTGTGCTTAGAGTTGGCCAATAAAATCAAGGGTTTCGAGCGCTCTGAATCTTTGAGGTGCAGATCTGGCGCTCTGTCTGGCCCCCGTCTCCAAACATTTGTCTTCATCTTCAGGATGGCTGCTGGCTCTGGCCTTGCTGCCAGCTCCTCATTGCTCGTTTGATGATTAAATACATTTTGATTTGCCGGGCCATGTTGTAAACTTCCTGTGTGGTTGCACGTCAGGTCTGTGTTCCACTGTGCTGCTCCCCAAAGGCCTTGCTCGAACACCATTATTATCCCTGCAAATTAGCCCAGTTAACCTGCCCCTGCTCCAGCTCACTCTTTGTTAACCCCTCATTTTTTGCCATGTCTGGACCATGGACCAAAGGATTTTAGAAGCTGTTCCCCCCACGCCCCATCCTCCATCGTCCCCGGCTACCCTTGTACCAGCAGATCCTAACCCCTGTGAATATTAAACAGCACAGACTGCAGGAATGCCTCCGCTAAATTGGCAGCAGATGTTGTTGAGGGGATTTGGTTGTGAGGTGTTTTGTCTGCAAACTGAGCTGTAAAACATCGCAGACCTGACAGGTCCTCTGGTGAGCCTCCAAGCTGAAGCGGCACAAGGGCAATATGGCCCTTAAGTAGCTCTACTGAAGCTCACTGGTGGCTGAACACTCAACCATCCATCTAATGGTCACTTATGAACGCAGGTTTTCAGGAGTGAAGTTGAACAAACAGGGAACTTTGTAATAGAATACATCAAAGATGAGGAGGATGTAAAGTGTCCTCCCATTTTAGATCATTTGGATGACACTTCCAAGATTAAACTGGTGGATAACTTACTTAATATCATCTTAATTTGGTCCATGTTGTTGTCCTTTAGGTGACACCAGGAGGTTTTTATCAAGATTTCTGTTCAAGATGTGGAAATCATTTAAAGATTACATTTTAATGTATGTTAAAATACACTTTTAAAAACCTGCATGTGATCCAGGAATGGAAAATGTTGCTTACCTGCCGCTGATGTCAGGTTGAGAGGAAGCAGGCCTGAGATGTCTGGGTGTCGAGGGGGGGAAAGATGAATGAATGGTGTGCAAAGAAAATGATTTCGTAGTTTGTTCCAAATTCTGAACCAGCCATTGCTTCAGGCTACCGCTGCTGACATAAACTGTGGCACATGTGATTTCTTACTCCCAGCACAAATTATAATAGTTTGGACTACTGGTGCTCTGGCTCCGAGTCGTCAGGGGCACTGGAAGAGAAATTGGTTTTGAGGCTAAAAAAAATAAACAGATTGTAACAAAAATAAATGTTTTTATAGGCTCTTTGCAAATCATGTAAATCCCAACACGTCTTTATTAAGGACCGCTACTTGAAAGGTGTTGATTGCACTGACAAAGTGGCATACTTATAGCAACAGCCATATTTTGTATTTTAGCTTTATAGAGCCTTTTAGCATCTTTCAGTTTGTTAGTTTGACATCAGTGTCTTTTAGGGTCTTGTTTTGATTTATAACTGTATTGCTTTGCTTCAATCTCACTGTTATCAGCAGCTATTTTCAAGCTCTGAAAACCCACTTTATGCTACCAATTCATTAAATGGATGACAGACAAGTTAGCGACACACTAACTAGCACTAGTCCTAAAAAATTGATTCTGTTCATCTGGACGATGCGTTTTCAGTTTCGTCACTCATCCAAGTGACTTTTGCATCCAAGTTATATTTGCATAATGACGTAATGCAAACTGTCCTGACCACTGATCAGTGACAATTTGCATATTAATGATCATGAAAACGGACCTCACAGACCATTGTTTATTCACCGCTTCTAGTTTCAGTCATTATGCAAATGTACTGTTTATAAGGTTGTGGAGGCATGCAGTCAGCTGAGACTGAAGAAGTCACTTGAATGAGTGACGAGACATTTCTCCCACTGATAAGACACAACGTTCAGACGAACAGAATCCATTTGGGGGGGGGGGATTTCCTTAGCTGCATAATTTAGCATGCCTTAAGATAACTAGCACTACCTTTTAGATGAGGATACTGTGTTTCCAGGTATTTTCTCTAGACAGTTCATCACTCACAAAGGCTTAGTCAAAATAGAGTGAAAAAAGGACAGCAACCTCCTTGTGACTATGGACGATCCATGATTGCCTGATGATTTCAAGTAGCTCCAGCCAAGAAGTTTGCAACAAAGTTGCCCAGAAATTGAGCATGCAGCAGCCTCAACCTCTGGATAAATATTTGAGTACTAGTTTTAAACACTAGGCAACTGCAAAGGTCACCTGGTGAGAGGCAGCCTGTCTCTAAACTCAAAGGCTATATCCACATGTAGGTATTTTTGAAAACGCAGATTTTTCTATGCGTTTGCACCTTTCGTCCACACGTAAACGGCGTTTTCGGTCACTGAAAACGGAGATCTCTAAAAACTCCGGCCAGGGTGGATATTTTCTAAAATTCCGTTTTTGCATTTAGGTGTGGACGAGAAAAAAGGAAAAAATGCAGCGTCAAAGGTGTGCGCCTTTTTTGACGTCACACTGTGCGCCACGTTATTGTTTCGGTGAAATGAATTTCTACAATACTGTTACTGTTAATTGTTCTCTCTGCAGTGTTTAAATGCTTACATACACACACAGTTACTGTCCCTCCACACATACGACTCGGTTCTGCTTCTATGGCCCAGCTTTGTTTACTATTTCCCGCCGAGGCTTCTAGACTTCTGATTGGCCAACATTTCTGCACGGTTATGAATATAGCGCCACCTGCTGCTTTGGCATGTTCCTAGCAGCGTTTTCCTTCATTTCTGCCTTTACGTGTGGACGGGATTATTTTTTAAAATGAAAACGGAAAATCTCCGTTCTCAAAAATACCCGTGTACGTGTGAACATAGCCAAAGTGACAGCAGTCACTCTCATATTGGTGGATATTTACAAATAATTACCAAATGCTTTACAAATGGATATAAATGGAGACAGGCTGCCAGGACTTTGTAATCATTCTTTGACTGTGGCAATGAGAGAAATGTGTCTGCACTGTCTCTCTTTGACTCAAATTAACTCTCTTTGTTGTACTCAACTTCAAAGAGAAGAAGCAGAATATAGTTAATATGATTTTTTTGATATTTTTTGGGGTTTTTGTATGTAGATGGCAACAGATTTGCGATTTTTGTCAATTTTTCACAGTTAATCATCGTATTAACCCAAAGAGACTGCAAGTAATTGCCAACTTAATCCCATTCAATCACAGACTGATAATAGACTGAATCTAATTGCTGTCTTGATGCACCAAAGCCACTTTGAAAATCCTAACTGACTGCAAGTGATCGACCTTTCTTTAAACCAACAACTTCAAAGGCAACAAAATGGGAATTTTGTCACAAGAACTTTGGATGTCCTGTGGTCTCCATAACAGACAGCCATTCTCACCTATGGCCAAATTAGAATCACCAGGTAACTTTACATGCATGTCTCTGGGAGAAGCCCATAGATGCACAGGGGGGTCTTGAAAACTCCACACAGAAAGACCTCAGCCAGTAGACTTAAACCCAGGACAATTGTTCTTTGGGGAAACAATACTAACCACCGTGCTGCACAAAAGCAGGTCAAATTAACTTTAAATAAAATGCTTTAGTAGTAGACAACAGTATTTTTGTTAATTCTGTTCATTCATGTAGTGCATTAATGTGCACTCACTGCAGACTGCTGTATGCTATCAACAAAGAAATTCCAGGAAAATAATCAGTGCTAGTGTTAAAGCAGGTGGGAAGACTTATATCAGCAACTATGTCATACGTACTTTTCCCCCCAACTGATAAGAAACCATTACAACCACGATGTAAGTTCCTATATTTAGGGTAAGTGCAGGGAGCAGCCCATTTACTGACACGGTCAAGCTTAACATGAGAACTAAATTCAAGGGTGGCCAAGATCCTCGCAGACCATCTGCCAAGAATCCAATATAGCAAATGGTTGGATCTGTGTAAGCCCTAAGCTGAAAATAAAGTCGCTATGCTTAAAAAGTGCTAGCATGCTTTAATGCGTATGGAATACAAATCCTGGCTGTGCCCTGTAGGCCAGGCTTTTATCCACTTCCATACAGCATGCCCCGTGAAGTTGATTCATTTGGGACAAAACAGAAGCTTTTATCAACTTTGGCTGTGACGAACACACCGCTTGGAGTTTGAGGAAACTTTTAAAAAGCTACTTTCCTTTATCTCACGATGTCATGGCGTATCAAAAATGACCATAGACAGCAAATCAAGATGAAGAGTGTCATGCTGGTGGTGTTTGCCACCTGCTTTGGGACAGAAGTGAGGGGAGTGTGGGGTAAATGTGGGGTCATGGCTGTCAGCAGCCTCTCAGTTATACAGGCCAAGTGGGACTGCAGATATGAGAAGAGGAGAAACTGCAGTGATGACACGATGAGGGGCACGAGGGTTACGCAGTCACCGTCTTCATTCAGCGCTGCACGGCTTATAAACTCTGTGACGAGCTCGGTCTGTGTGTTTGTGTGCGCAAACATTCCTTTAAGCCGTTTTCTCTCAGGGCTCTGTCCTTGTGTTATGTGATGCTCCCACAGTGGAGGCCTGTCCGCGACCCCTATAAAAAGAGAAGGATGCCCACTTCCTTACACCCTGAGGCATGCCAGTCCAGCCTCAAGGGAGAGGGGCCCCATAATTTATTATTTGTTCCCCTCTTGTTAAGGAAATACTTTCTCAATAGCTCTTTCTCCTTTGTTTATTTTTACTGTTCTTATTTTCTTCCTTGATCCAACCCCGTCTTCTCTTATTTATTTGCTTTCTAAACACCAGATTGGTTTGGTACATTCAAGCTGCCATGAAGAGACTTTAAAAAATTACTTTTGTCCTTAGTGAGGACAGTGTTTATTTATCTGACTGAACCTGAAGGGATATGAGTATTTTGGGAATACCTATGTGTAGGTGACAGCTGAGCTGAGCTGTACAAGCTGACCCTGGTTTCCATTACCTCAGGCCTTAATCAGATTCCTCTGCTGCGCATTGAAGATATGTCGACTGATACAGCGAGCTCGGGTGTCATAATTTATCAGCCGAGCTCTGCCACTCTTGATTTAAAGACATTCCTGCACCATGTGAACTTGATTCACACAGTCTATGTTGTGTATAATGACGTCTTTCACCAAAATCACACCGAAGCATTCGATCTCACACCAAAGTGACCAAATCTTCAGTTATTCCCAGCAGTGGCTTCTTTACTTGTTGGTGTCGGTCAGGTTTTTGCAGCTTTCTCAAAGCCCCTCATCCAAAACAACCATCAAGGGGAGAAAAAGAAAAAGGCAAAGCCACTCGCTGACTGCTGATCCATGACTCAGCTTTGAAAGTCTCCACCTCCAAATCAAATTGTCCGGCTTCAAGGAGGAGAGGTGCCTGCCCCGGGCCATGCAGTGTCACCGACCAGCTTTGAGGGGTTAATGCACATTTTTCTCAGTTGTCAGGGACGTGTGATGGGGGCGAAAGAATACAGAGGAGCACAGAGGTCACTGCTCTCCAAATATCAAGAGCCTTTGAAATACTTAATTGTGTTATAAAAGAAGGTGAAAATACCAACTTTCCAAAGGCAAACAACCTTTAAAAGCTCCAGTGGACCTTGTCAAGCATCTCGGTGGGTTTGCTGACCGACCTCAGGATAATGTTTATTTATTGGTATTTGATCAGAGTTAAGTCATCATGAGTTGTGTTTATTTTTCTACCTATGGAGTATTTTCTTTATTTGTGGGTCATTCTTTTGTTTAATTGTGGTTGTTCATTGCATTGGTTTAATTTATTATTCGACTGAATTTACGCATTTTAGTCTAAAAAAACAAACAAAATGACGCTAAGGAGCAGCTGTTAGCATAATGGAGCATATCTGTATTTACGGGTGCCATATTTCCCATTACAATTCTTCATTTTGACTCAGTTTAAGTTAAAAGATTTCATTACTCCTCTCCTTGAATATTTTTACTTCTTGGGGGTTGGGGGTAGTGTTAAAACAACTATATACACACCGGTGGCTATCAAAATCCCAGCACTTCCCACAAAAGCTCATGTCATAAATGCATACAGACCTGGGTAATGTGTTTTTCAGGTTCTGAATATATGCTATAAAGCTAGGGAACATGCATCAGTACCCTGGGAACACAGGATCTCTTGTCATGTTCCGGTTATGTACCACATAAATCTGGAGAACGTAGGACCCTGGGAACACAGGAATGACTCATGTTAACGATAGACTGCATAAACATCCATTGATTTTGAGGCCTTAGTGCTGAAGTTCTGTTAGTAAGAAGTGACTGTGTTTGGATGAAAGGGTGCAGTGCTAGGTTATTAGCTAACGATAGCTAGCTTGGTTAGCAGGCAAAAATAAACCACACAAGTGCAACACAGTCACAAATTATAGCAAATTAACTAAGAAAATGGTAAAACTAAAAGAACATGACAGACTAAAAGTCAAACAAAGTCTCCTTGGATGGTCTGTAACACAGAGGAAATGACATATTATGTTAAATAACTCCATTAAAGTGGCGCTAACAGCACAAACATGGAGAAGTCCAGTTCAATTATTGTAATTAGTTGAGCTTTTTATCGAGGAACCATAACAACCAAACATGTGTTTAATAAAAATGTTATGTAATTGTCAATGTTAGCGCTGATGTAGTGACTTTAAAAGCAAACAAATGAAAACAAATAAATGCAAATAAAATACAAGCATGAGTATTTTTCCTGTTTCTTAAGGACATGACTTAAAGATGATGTTCATCTGCTGTACATGCTTTTAGATGGTTATATCGTTATTTTTAGGATTGCCACTTTTTCTTTTGTTCTCCACTTATGCAGTTTCCTCAAACTTTTTAAGCACACATTGCACCGTGTCCTGAGAGATGCCAGTTTTTCAGCTAATAGGTCTTTGGAAATACACATAAAAGTTGTCTTTTAGGTGTTTTCATGTGTAAATGACTTGTGAAGTAACTTAACAAATGAAAAAAAATTCCTTTAAATGTTTACAAATGATCAGGTACAACAATGGGACTAAAAATATGTGAAAAAGCAGCCAATGTCTAAAGCAAAACTTAAAATGACATGCAGAAAGCCTGGTGAACTACAGATCAAGAGCACTTTAATTATCAAAATGTCTCGCTCCTCGAAAGCAGGTGGCTCAAGACTTTTGCACAGTATAGTTTTCTGTTTTTATATGATGAAATCAGGTGAAGTCACTGAGACCTAGAGATCAACCACTGGTCACTAAGGAATACAGCACCACCCACATAACAAAGTAATTTGTTAATTCCAGCCATTTTGAAATTGGTCACCAACTGGCCTATAGGACTGTACGAGTGGGGCTTACGTTTAGATTATTTAGACACGCTAATAATGACGATAGAACATCTGCACCAGATTTAAATTTAAATTAAAAACATAAAAGTGTATTTGTATTCACCCCAGCTCCGATTCATTAGACTAGCATCACTTGCTAACAGCATTAAGCATGTATGGAAGCATCAGTGATGAGAAAAACTAGTTCAGTTTAGAGTGATCTCCTTCTCTTCTATTTCTAGGCTTTTTTTCCAAGTTTGTTTTCCGGATAACGTTCTGCTGTGGGAATCTTTTTCTATGAGTATTGTGTTTTCCTCTTTGATGTTTTTCACACAATGTTTGCACATGGAACTACTTTTCAATAAAGTCCCATTTTTTTTACATCTGTCTTCCTGGCTCTACATTTCAGGAGGAAAATTACTCCATAATCACTAACGATGGTTGTTCTGTGTGAGGAAATGGGTAAGGATGTGTACAGCATCACTTATCCTGTACATAGCAACAATGCACAAGGCCAGGAAAGAGGGTGACTTTCCTAAAATATGGCATGTTAGGGTGTAGTTCCTGCTACATTTTTAGTATGAGGAATATTGTGGAAGCACTGGGACGTTGTTAAGCTTTAAATTTTAGAAAGAAAAAAACCCCTGTGTTTCCTATTCTCTGAGAAAACCCTTTCTGAGCCATCCATTCTTCATGTCGGGGCATTTAAAGAAGTCACCGATGCCACACAACCACTTCCCCAGTCACTGAGCTCAAGTTCATGGAGTGTGGCTAATCTTATCTGATCAGTTATTAGCAGCATTTTTCATCTTTGTGGCAGAGCTAACAAGCCTGTGAGATCCCTAATTGCTGGGAATGTGCAAATCTCACGTTAAGCATGAAGATGAATGGAAGAAGGTTCACTGAACATAAATCACTGTGCTCTACAGTATGGGAGAAAGTCTTAAGCCTGAGGATTCACAAGAGGTTCTCATGAACCAGGAGTTTTAACAAAAGAAATCACACAGCGTGGGTTGATCTCTCAAGCAACTAGTTTTATTCAATTTAAATCTAAAGAACATTTTGATGCTTGTGCAGAGGCAGCAACCAAAAATGATTTATCGCAGACGGCTTTAACATTGTGTAGAAAATAAGGAAAAGATTACTAGGGAATGTATTCCCGAATGCTTATTTCCGAAACGACAGCAAATTGGGACACTGCTTTTGAAAGAAGCAATGATTAATCACACAGAGTTTTTCTTGTGGAAAGATCCAGGTGCTCATTTTGAAAGAGCTGCAGAAAAACAACTTCATGAACCATTTGAAAAGCAAACACAGCACGCTGGACTCTCGGCCGTCAAAACCAACTCAGACGCATGGCTGAAAAAGCAAAGGGAAGGCGAAACGCTTTTAGTTAGCGAAGAGAGAGCCGTCATTGTCTTTGTTAACAGCGACGGGGTCGCAGGTTAAGAGCCAGACAGAGGCTGAGTGATGGACGAGGTGATATCAGAGCGGGAATGACTCCGCGGAGCCGCACAGTTGAGGGTGTGTGTGTGTGTGTGTGTGTGTGTTTATCTACGATTGCGTGTCAGTCTTGTTCAACAAAGAGGGGACAAAGCATTTATGAGTCATATCAGAGAGCTGGTAAAGATAAAACCCCACTTAACGAAGCATCCCTTCCAGACGCTGCACGGATACACACTCATCCCGCAGCCCCCACCAGTTTTAGACAGCTCCATCTTTCTTGGAGTATCAGGGTCATCTGCCAGAAACCTGTAATCAATGGCCCGGCTTACTGTAGGCCTCCAGACAGCATTAATCTGTCATACTAAGTTTACGTCTGCTCAAATTGCCGAATCGTCGCGTTAAGCTTCATCGAAGTGCAGAATTGGGGTCTGTTTTTACGCGTTTGTCTTTTGTCTGCGTTGGGGAGCGCAACCACAGTCAGGACGGCTGATCTGCTCAAGCTTAAGTCACAGGATGCACAGTCTCTCCTCCTCTTCCTCCACTAGACTCCTGAACAACAGAAGCACATAAAAACACAACACACAGGTTATAACTCACAGAAGCAGGAATGACATTCACTAATTAGTCATATATTGGCAGATCCAGAATAGAACATTATTTTCTCAGTTACTCCATTAGTTCGGACAAGCCAAGTAAACAGCTCATCACTCATTTAATAACATGCTTAACTTCAATAAAAGCCTAAAAAGAGTTTACACAAATAAGCTAAAGGTACTTGTTTAAAATCGAACACCGAGCCATGCAGGCAGACTGTACAAGCGTTTGTGAAAGATCAAGCAGTTCAAATGAGCTCGCTAAACAGGAAGTTCCTTTTGCAACAAGTCAGTTTGTGAAATTCGTTCCTTTTAGATATTTCATCATCAACTGCAAATGATTGCAAAGCGGAAGACGTTAGGAAACATAGGCACTCAGACTAAAGTAATAGAAAAAAGAAGCAGGATCGTCGAGTGCTGAGGGGGCATGATGCACAAACGCCTTCACTGCTCTGCTGACTCAGTAACTGTAGAGCTCCAAACGTCCTCCATCACTAACATCAGCACACAAACTGTGCACCGGGAACTTTGTGTTATGTGTTTCCATGGCTGAGCAGCTGCTGTGGTGACCCAGGTGATCCCGTCATTTTATGTTATTCTCATATAACATGACATATTAGCATCTTATAAAGCTGCCAGTTCCACAACTAGCATATAGAGTACCGTCAGAATTTGAAGTCATGGTTTTCTCCACTTGAATGGATTTAATGTGGATTTAAGTTGAACACTGTTTTTCATCTCTGAGGATAATCTCGACTGCATTGACTGTATACACAAAAAGGGTGAAGTCAATGTGGTAGGTCAGACAGGCGGAAGACAGGAAGACTGTTAGATGAGAGGAAATTGGTTAGCATGATTAAAAACAGCCTAAGAACCACTAAAGCTCAAGCCTGCCATGAACTGGAAACTGCATTACTGTCTACAGTGATGTGAGTTTTATATCATCATGAATTGAGAGGGTACCAAACCAGATTGAAGCCCATGCTCCAAAATCAGCATCTTCAAGCTTGACTGAATCTTTCTGCAGGAAAAACATTTTTTCTGCAGAAAGATTTTATGTTTAGACAAGGCAAATTTGGCCACAATGGCAAGAGTCATAGAAGTAAAGGCGAGGCTTTCAAATCTATGGCTACGTTCACACTGCAGGTCTTGATGCTCAATTCCGATTTTTTGATCAAATCCGATTTTTTTTGTCTGCTCGTTCACACTACAAATAAAATGCGACAGCAAACGCGCTCTAGTGTGAACGCTCAAAGCGGCCGCATGCGCAAAAGAAGACGTCACACATAACGCGCTCTGTTTAGACCCAGAACAACAATATTGTTTGACTGATGGCCCTTAATATAAAGACTTCGGACTTTACGTTTCCCAATTTTTGCTTTAAGTTATTTTGTTATTTACATAATAATGTGAATAACCTAATAATGATCCTTATTGCTGTTTTAGAGAGGAGCGGTGCTTCAAAGGATAGTTGCAGGTTTCTGTCAGAATCTGCAGATTATGCAGTACAAATAAAATGTTCACGTTTCTCCAACGTTGTCTTCCCAGCAGTTTCACTGACATCTACACTGGATGGCCAGGAAGCGTTTGTGATGTCTTCTCCGGTGCTGATAATTGGCATCTGTCTTGTGTCGGTGACGTAAAAGACAGATTTAATGCGACATGACCATCAAACAGCAGTCGCTTTCTAAAACATCGGCTATATATCAGATTCGGTACCACATACGAAAGTGACCCAGATCGGATTTAAAAATATCGGATTTGTGCCGTTCACACTGTCATACCATGATCGGATATGGGTCGCATAGGGTCAGAAAAATCGGATTTGATGCGCTTTCGCCTGCAGTGTGAACGCGGCCTAAGACTGCTGTGCCAACTGTCTTGCATGGTGGTGGTAGCATTATAATCTGGGGCTGTTTTCAACTTTACTTCAAATTAACAGCCAGGCGGCTGACACAGTTGGATGTTCCAAGAGGAAAATGATCCCATTTACACATAAAAAGGTGTTTTAGAGCGGACAGAACAGGCTAATATTAAGCCTCTGCTATGGCCAAAGCCTCAGCCTCAACCCTAAAGAAAAAAATTTGTGGACTATGCTTAAAAGTCAAGCTTGTGCCAGGACACCAACCAATTTCAATGAACTCTATCAATTCTGCCAAGAAGCTTGCTGATGGCTACAAAAAGTATCTGTTTGAGGAGCAATTTGCTAAGGGACATTTAACCAAATATTAGTGAGCGTGTATACATATATTTAAGCCTGTATGTATGATTTTGAAAAAGACCAAAATAAATTCCAATTCCATTTTAGTCATTGAAGATATATTTTGTACAACCATTCCACCCAGGCAAAGCAACAGTTCATAGAAACAACAGTTCATTAAAAGCCCAATACTGCAATGACAGTCATGGCCATGAATCTATAGCACTTTTCTATTGCACATAGGCATTTAAAGCCCTTTATACAACTTTACCCATTCACACAAGCACCTTTTCTATGCTTTTTCTACATAACTCCAACACAGGTGATGAGAGCAGAGAAACTGAAACAAAATAAGCTCAAAAGGGGAAGAGGGGAGTCATTTGATATATCGGTAATATAAAAACTAAACCGCATAGTAAAGTAAATAAAGGATCTTGTCCTTAGACGAGCTACTTGTTGCTGTGTCATGGAGCAGCAGGAGAAGACCACAAAGAACAGTAGAGAAAATTACAGTGTAATATGGATCACATTAGCAGTAAGCAAAAGTAGGGAGCATCTGCCCAAACTGCTCTGGGGTGCTTTCGCAGGCGATAAGCCACCCAGTAACGGCAGCCCGGGGTCATTAGGGTCTTCTTTGCAGACAGTTTGCCACGGCACAGAGAGAATAAACAATCCCCATTTTCATTTCTTATTCATGGCTTTAATCACGGATGACAAAACATATAGTAAATGAAGAAAGGAAGGAAAGAAGTTGGCATCGCCCGTGTGTCTTTGGGACAGTCTGCTGGGTAATGAGAGAGAATTAAAACTGTGGCGAATCTGTAAATGTGTGTACGGAGTGGGTGGGGGGTGAACTGACATTAACAGGCTGGCATGGAGAAGAGCTGGCAGAGGCCCAGCACATAGTGCTGTCAGTGTGAGGTCCTCTTTGCCCATTCTAATGAGGTATTTTGAGGGTCTGAGCTCAGGCCTGCATTGGGGCCCCCTGGGGTCAGATGCAGTTGGATGGGTGATGGAAGGACCAGGAGGAAGCCTGTGGCAGCGGGAAGGGACGGCTGAAGTGCGTCACTCCACATACCAGGATGGCAGATGGTTAAACAACCTCAATGAACAGAGGGGATGACATGAAACTTCTTCAAGGTCGCGCACAGGAAACCACAGCACATTTCCTGTGAACCCAGTTGGCCCGTGATGTCAGCCTTTTGTGTTCAGGAATATCTTATAATGGAAATCACGGATATCCAGGTGGCACTGTACGAGTCGCTCGACAATACTGGGCTTATACACCGGATCTTGTGGAAACACTCCTTGCATTATTCACAGTAGAGCTTTTAGAAAAAGAGGGCGAACATGTAAAGATTTTGGGATATTGGTGGTTTTCTCATCTTTGAAGAATTCCAAATGTAAACAGAGCTTTGAGCTAATTTCAGTTTAATAAAATCGTCTCAAGGCCATTATGTGCTCTGCCCCGAACAGCTCATTTCTCCTGACATGTTTAAATATTATGTGGCACCTTTTTGAGCATTGAGGCGGACATCTGTTTTCATTTTAGCCTCTACCACAGAGATGAGAATCCACTGTATGCCTCAGTCTGTAGATATTAACTGCAATCAGATATTACGGCAGCTGACTTTATGACTTCAGCACCTTTAACAGGGGATGACAAACTAATCACTGAAATCAAATGATGCAGTGTTTTTCTTGGAATATTTCTCCAGCAGACACGGCTGTCCTCTTGACTGACAGTCTCACTAACAATTAAACCAAGTCATCCCAAAGTCTTCTCGTGTGTGTGTAAAATTTTATTGGTCTCCCTTAAGAATAACAACCCGCAGCCCTGAAATGAGGATCGTGAAGGCACAGAGGTTTATATTCATGCAAGCTCTTCATTTTAAAATGTGCAAAAGAGGCGTGCATAAGCACTTGTACATTACAGTCCATCATAGTGCTTTAAGTTTTAAGGTTAAATTAAAGTACTGCTATAAACTCAATATCGGAAATACATGATCTGCAAAAAAAAGCAGAATACTGACCTTGTTATGATTGAAAATGCTTAAAATCAGTTATGAATTAATTAATTATCAACTGCAATGCATTACAATTAATAAACTATCAAATTATTCGATTTTACCATTTGAACCATTTTATCAGTTTTATTATTACATTAGAGTCCAATAATAACTATCGAATATACAATGTAACAAGTTGCTTTATACGGATACAAAATTGCAACCATTTATATACGACTCCATTATAGACTGTATCCAACATTAATATATTGTCACGATGTGATGTGGTTGGTTTGTGGATTACTCTTGTAAAACCTTGAGTATTGAAACAAGAGAGTAAATCGGAGCATTATCACTTCATACTAGTAATGGATGCCTAGACTGCATCTATAATTCACCGTAATATAAAATGGGATTACAGAGATACAGCAAGGAGCTCAGACATCCAGAGGGAGCTCGGAGCTCTGATCGCACCCTACAGCAGATCCAGAAATCTCTGGAGAGATTGGATATCTTGTCTAGACTGGGAGAGCCTTGGGATGCTAGAGAACTGGAATACGCTGCTGAGGAAAGGAACATCTGGAATACCCTTCTGAGGCTGCTATTGTAACCTGACTTACAGTCCTGTGAAAGGCAAAGTACACTTCCTAATTCAACAGCACGTAGAACCATGTTATCATTCTCCGAATGTCCCTTTTCTCTTCTTTAAGTTATTGTTTCAGTTCACTGAGATTTGCAGGCATTCGTGTATCCACAGCTCTGTTAACGTGTTTTTATATGACTTTTTTTAGCCATTTCAGTCATGGGATCATTGTCCTGTTGCATGACTCCGTTTTAGCCAAGCTTTAGCTGTTAGATGAGCATTGCATGGCCTGACCCTGAGCTCAACCAAAACTTTTAAGTTCTATCTTCTATTATCACAATGCAAAACTGATTAGATTATCTAATTTTACTTACATTTTGAAGCCAGAGTTGTCTGTTATTAAGTATAATTAAAAACATCAACCATCTGACCTGTAAGCAGCAATCTCCATGTCTCTGGCCATCTTCTGAGTGAGCAGAAACTTATAGTCTTCACACTGCTCCTTCTTCTGTTCTTGGAAATTGGCCTTCTGACACTTCATTTCATCTATAGTCGCCTAATGACACCCACACAGAGCAGCAGAGGATGAAGTTGAATGACAGAATATAGGTTTCAACTGCATTAATCATTCTCCTGTTATACCTCTAGATCAGCAATCTCATCCATGTATGCAGCCTTCTTCATTTCAACCTCGTCCTCCAATTCCTCGTTATGCTTCTCGAGCTCAGCGAGCTCCTTTTGTAGCTCTGAAATCTTCAGGAATAAAGAGAAGGAGTTATTCATTGAACATATATCTGCAAAATTGCTTGTGTATTGAATTCTTTTGTTACCGATAATGTGATAATCCCATACCACAACATTTTAGAGCCCTCGTGTTCATATTCAGTTCAAGAACAGCAGTTGAGGAGCACTTCAGCAAGACAACAAAGAGCTTCAACCTTTGGTAAATGGCAACCTTCTTATCAGCGTTAAACTGCATTTCACATTAAATGAAGACTGCTTTGAGGCCGAGTTACACACTGAGAAAAACGTGGAGACATGGAAATGTGAAGAAATAGACATGTGAGCAGTGTTGGGAAGGTTACTTTTAAAATGTATTCCACTACAGATTACAGAATACATGCCCTGAAATGTATTCTGTAACGTATTCCGTTACGTTACTCAATGAGAGTAACGTATTCTGAATACTTTGGATTACTTAATATATTATCATGCTGTTTACAACTACATGAATGTACTATTGCTGTGATTTATTACTGTTACTGAAGGTCCGCGGCTCCGAACCGTAGTAAAGGGACCTCTGGCTAATACGGCGGGTTCGTGTCGGGCTCGTAGCCAAAAACTAGCTTTACTTTGTTGTCTGGGTCAACTTTGCTAGCAGAGACAGAGAGAGGCGTTGAAAGGCTGCTCCAACAGAACTTATTGTTTTTGGAAGAAAACACGAACACGGTGTACAGTCGAGTCTTAATAGCTTACTTACAACTGGGCTCGTCAGGCTCTCTTCTTGGCTGCAGTGGTTATTATTATATTTACATGCTTCCAGCTCCCATTTCTGCTCGATGACAGCTCGTACTTTTCCTTTTTCTCCCTCCCTCGCTCACAGACACATAACGGGTATGGCAGTCCATTCTCCCTGCAGCACGGACTACACTGCCTATGATGCTACATTCTTTAGAGCTATACCTGTAGCATTCTGCCTGTTAGCTTAGCACAACAACAACAACAAAACGGCCTCTCTCACCCAGGAAACACGCAGAGAGAGAGCGTCACCCTGTAACCATGGCAACTGTAACGCTGCCGCCTGGAACAACAGAACGTAGCTGTCAAACAAAACCCAAACAGTCCTGACCCGCCACAATATGAAACAGGGAAGTACCGCCGTGTAATCCATTTATTTCAACAAAGTAACTGTATTCTAAATACCACCTTTTTAAATGGTAACTGTAACAGAATACAGTTACTCATATTTTGTATTTTAAATACGTAACGGCGGTACATGTATTCCGTTACTCCCCAACACTGCATGTGGGGCATTTAAGCAATTATAGAGATACAAATGGAAGGGGATTGTTTCGGCTGTGGTCTCACTTCTGAACTTCAGAAAAATGATCAACAAATGAGGCCAAAAACAAGAGCAGATGTTAGTCGTCAGTTTGTAGTTGTCAGATGGCCAGAAATACGACTCAGATGAATGCTAATGTTTATCCATTGCTGCTAGATATTTAAAAATAAATCGATAGTTATAAACATGGCAGCCAACACCATAACAAGTTGAATGTTATGCATCTGTTGGATGGTATGAGAGCGACCCGCCAGGCCAAGGAGCCACTGGCAAGTAAGGCGTTCTCCAAATCACAGCATCTGAGCTGGCTTGTTGTTTCATTATAGATAAATGTTTTTATTTTATTCAGGGTTGGGAGGGTCCTTGCTAATGACATTAGGAAACATGAAAACATCAAAACCACTGACAGTTGATGTGAATAGTACAAGTTTTTCTCTCAACAATGCGATCTTCTCCTGGAAAATGTCCTGTGGATGTTATTTTGAAACCTCGCATCCACCTAAAAATTGCCGCCAAACCTTTACACACACAACCCATGTCCTCCATATCACCCCCTGATGGCAGCAACCTCCCTTAACGGTCTATTGAACCCCCCAAAAATGACAGAGAGCCAGGGACCTTTCCATGGCCTCCAAACTCCCCAGATCAAAATCTGGACCTGTGTTTATGCCCTGACCAATCAGAGCTACTTTGGTGCTATGAGTCGAACCTACACAATATTATATGTAGTGGCCGATCAGTGTATATTAGATTGTCATGACATATTGAACAGACATTCATTGATTCCAGATGGCGACTTCTGCAGAATTTGGCCATCCCCTGACAATTCTTCTTGCACCACTACAAAGTCGCCGTTTTTAAGAGGAAATATCGGAGGATTTATTGGATAGACTGCCATGAAATTTGGTTCACACAATTATGACCCCCCTCAGGAGGAATTATAATTACTTCCTTAGCCTCCTGACTTGACATTAACTGGGCAAAATTTTGTATTTTAGTTACCAACTACATACCTCTGATTTAAAGCTACTCCCATCAGTCCCAGTGGCACTTTTTCATCATTACTAACTGAAAACGTGGATTTAAACTGAGCTCCAACTACAACTGAAGTATGCAAATTAACCTAGCAAACACAGACAGAACAGGTTACTTTACTTTCACCACAAACTAACTGAGGAGCATCCCTTCCCCCGCCGTGAGTAATTACAGCAATCACAGAAGTTCAACAATTAGCTGTCGCAGCCAGATGGGCATCCAGGCAGTCCTGCTCGTCTTTCAGCCAGATCATGTGACCAGAAGACGACCCGATTACTACTCACAGGCTGATGGAGACTTCCCAAACTGTGTGACTCACTTACTCTCCTTGGCATGATAAGTGGAGCCTGGCCTTGTATGTATACGCGAGCGGTGGCGGATAAACCCATCAGAGCCTGTTCTATTATATACATTTGTGTGTCAGGCCTGATTTCACTGCAATCGGTTTGTTTGGCCATGTTGTCTCTCAGTGAGAAACCAGACCCGAGGCATCCATCACAGACGAGGAGGAAACAGAGCAGATCAGGACGTGCTGTCCATCCGTCAGCCTGGACAGAGCAAAAGTGAGGCTGAATATTAAAGAAAAGTAGATGATGTTGGGAGACTTGTGCTGAGGTTACAGAGGCTTGATGTTTATTTGAAGAGCTGAAAGGTAGAGCCACACTAATGAGAACCAAACCACCATGTTTGCTACAGATGTGGTTGGGTGCCAGCTGTGGTCAGACCACTGACGGATGCTAATAAGACCAGGGTGGACTATAAGAGGTGTTTTTACCCGAGTCACCATTTCCTGGTTTGTCTTTTCATTCACTTTGTTGTTTGTTTCCTTCAAAGTCTCTTTGCTCCCTTGGCACCTTTTAATTTTCTTTTTTTGCTAGCAGGACGACAAATTAAGGTTCATTTCCTTTCTACTCAGTGTGTGTGTGAGAAGTATAAAGACGCCTATGACACTGCAGGCGCTCTGAAAGACTGTACTTGATATAACTGAGAGAGCAATAAATCCTGTGTGAGCTGCAGTCGAGCTCTTCACATCTCCTGCTGAAAATGTCCGCAGAGTAAACACTCTGGTCAGCAGGATCTCCCACACTGTTGCTCTGCTGTCACTCAGCCGCTCTCAACTCCCTTTGCCTGCTGTGGGAAACCGTTCATTTTCACCATTACATCTGATTTAGGAGCTGACGACCGACACAGAGCCAGCTGATAGATGTTAAAACCCTTTCCTTTTTCAGTAAAGAGGTTGAAAATGTGTTATGGGAAGATCACTATCAGCAGGCAGTAACTAAAGGACTTAAATGATGTGTAAAGCTCTGATCACCTCAAAAAATATTCTCTCATTTGGCTGTTGCAATCAGCAGCCCTGCAGAGCGTTTTGATTTTATATTTCTCACAGGTGTGGAGGCGGAAGTCAAGGGAGTGTTGATTGTGGAGCTCAAAGCATTAAAAATAATAATTTTCATGTCAAGAGTTACATGAGAAGATTTTATCACTCTCATAGAGAAAGAGAAAAGTTATTACAGGACTCTTTCACAGTACTGTTCAGTACATCTTTAGTGCTTCCATATCAAGAGAGTAAGTAGTAGCCAGGTGCGGCTAATCATATATTATTTAATTTACTGATCGTCACCTCTATAAAGCAAAAGTTTGTGCAGTTTCCTGGTCTGGAGACAAACGTTGTGTTAACACAATCCTGGAATGTTCCCAGCAAATTCACCTCAAAGTCAGACTGTGAAATGCTCAAAGAAACTTCAAAAAGAACAACATGGCAGCACAGTTTAGATTTGCAAAGATCCGTCTAAGCAAACCACAGATCTACTGAAAACATGGACAGACAAAACCAAAGTGGAAATCTCTGAGGATAACCCACAGTTCCATATTTCAAATAAAAAAAACATGGCCTATCAGATGTCACTCTGAGAGGTGATCGTTGGGGTTTGTTCTTCATCCACGTTGTGAGGACAACGTTCCTACAGCTCAAGCTTGGCTAAAACCAGGTCACGCAACAGGACAATGATCCCAATCACACCAGCAAATCTACAACAGAGCTACACAGTTAAACTTCAACCCAATTAAAATGCTGTGGTGGGACCTGAAAACAGCTGTACATAAACTAATTCATGCACATCTCAATAAACCAAAGCAGCACTGAGGAGTTCCTGCACAGCAATGACGATGACACTGATATAGTCACTTAAAAAACAGTTACTTTTAGTCCACGTTGCTAAAGGTGGTTTGCAAATGTTGAACTTGGTACTTCCTGTTTCACATGTTTTTGATATGAAAGCAGATCAGAGGTATATGTATAAAAAGAATAAAATTGGCGTGTGTTGTGTCCAAGGTTATTATCGTTAACGAAAACTAACGAAATAACGAAAACTAGAAGTGAAAAAACATTTTCGTTAACGGAAATTAAAAAAAAGGAAAACTAACTAAAACTGGAATGAGTGTTCACAAGACGAACTAAAATTAACTGAATTTATAGCAAAAATGTGTTTAGTTTTCATTGATGTGTGCGTGTCATACAAGAGTCAAGGGTGAAAATGAAGTTTAGTTTACAGATCTTTTTCTTGCTGTGTCTCATTATGCCAGCAGGTGGCAGCACGTTAGTCGAGTCGTCTGTGTCGCTGCTCCGTCCACGCGCAGAATCATGTCAGGAAAAGTCGGAAGAAAGCGCCAGAGTCCAATTTGGGATTACTTTGAATATGACTGTGTTTTGGATAAAGCAAGTGTCTTGTAGTGGAAAGAGACAAATTATGAGGGACATTTCTAAAGGGAAAAAATCCCACAAACCTTAAAGTGCACTTGAAAAGCTCACACAAGAAGGCTAACCTAGCTTAGCTTGAGAAGGTAAGGGAGCACACTCAACCCTCATCCCCAGAAAACAGAAGCTAACCCCAGGCAAGGCAGCGTGATGCATCCCGAGACAACAGGACGGGGATATCTACACAACTGTGTGAGTCAATTACCTTCAAAAAGTTTATCAATTCACTTGAACCAAAATTACGAACACCCGGTGCTGCAAGAGTTAATAGTCTCATTGGGGCCAGATATAAATTTTATAGTTGCCTGGTATCAATGGTTGTTCATCTGCCTTTATTTATTTAAAGAACCCATAGGTGGGAATGTGAGTTGTCTGTCTCTGCGTGTTAGCCCTGCGACAGACAGGCGACCTGTCCAGGGTGCAGTATGGTAGCTGGAATAGCAACATACCCAAGGATGAGCAGAATGACTGATATGATGAAACTGGGATTTTGTTACACTTAATTATTGCAAACACGACTAAAACTATAACTGAAACTAATCAAAACTAAACTGAAACTAAGGATTTTCAAAAAAATAAAAACTAAACTAAACTAGCAAACAATTGGTAAAAACTAATTAAAACTGATAAAAAATTGAAAATCTGAAGTCAAAACTAAATAAAAATAAAAACTAATGAAAATTGCAAAACTATTAAAACCCTGGTTGTGTCTGGTATGATTTCAGCCGGGAAAATATTAAACATGTCATATCTGCTCTCCTCACACTTGTTTACTTATGAAAAGAAGCAGGCGGATGATTCTTGTTACACTTACTTACTGTATGATGCTGGATGGTTTCCCTAACATGAGTTGTTTCAGGCCAAACAAAAGCATATGTTGAAGAACAATTCACTGCGTTATTTAATATATAACTCATTCATAAAGAATGTTAATCGTAGTCTGGTTTCCAAATATATGTGGCCAAAACAAAGATATGAAACATAACAATCACATAATGTTATGCTCTATTACACTATAAACTGCAAATGATCTTTTGGCTTTAATTGTGACTGTTTGTTCCAGATATAAGTTGCTGTAGACATCAAATGGGTAAATCTTTTTTTTCCTTTTTTGGATCAACTAGCTTCCTTTTCGTGCAAGAAGTTCGGAAGAACTTAAAAGCTTGGCAAATGCAACCAAAACGCCCTGTCCTGATGTAAAGCTCAAGTTTACTCCAAACAAACTGTGCTAAGCGTTTGTGCTTTGTGTAATTTGCCTCAACTAACTCTTTAAAGAGAGGGGAGAACACTCACCAGCATCTTTATCTCACCGACGTCCTTTATCTTTGTCAAGTCTTTGACCGTTGACCCTCCAGTTCCTCCCACTTCCACTTCCTTTCCGTCACCACTGTGGACCACAGCAGAGGAGGCTGCACCGCACTCATACTGAAGAGACACAAGATGAGAAGTCAGTGCTGCTGGGATCTTTGCTCTCTTTTGAGTAATTAAGTGCACTTTGGCAGGGCGAGCAATCACAGTCTCTCATTCTAGCTCTCCTTGCGTACACCAGTTTCATGATTAGCCAAATCATGAGGGCGCACAGGTGTGTAGGAGTCCGCCAGCAATCACCATTACTGCTCACGACCAATAGCAATCATTTTAGCATCGAGACAATTGCGTCTCGTAATCGAGGCCAGGCACAGACAGGACGGTGTCCAGCTGGCGAGGCAAGAGCCTGAGTGGGAGGGAGAGAGTAAATAGATGGCGTTTTAAAGAACAAGAAACACACGTAGACGGGCAGATATCCCTTAGTCATGTCTCAAAATTAAATGCACACACACACACCAGTGTCCACTTCAGTGCAGCTAAGGAGCCTGGGAAGGCGGCCTGCAGTCTGATTGCAGCCCTGACCTCTGAACCAGGCAGACATCCTCACCTCAGAGAGGGTCAGACCCACCGGAGCTACAGTCTGACCCCAGTGCAGGACCTCAGTGCTGCAAGACACACACACACACACACACACACACACACACACACACACACACACACACACACTCACACACACACACACACACACACACACACACACACACACACAGGTGGACAAAGACATTCTGTTCGGGTCCAGAACAGCACCTCTGATTTCCAAGTTCTTCCCCAATGTTGTGTTAAGAGGTAAAGAAAACAAGTGGGAGCCTCGTTGTGTGATTTGTGAAAGCTGAGAGGGACAGAGGGAGGGTGGTGCGGTGAGAATATTGGAGTTAATCGTAAAGAGGATGAGGAACTGGTCACTGGAGAGAGTGTCAGAAGTGAAAGTACTCAGATCTCTTATTTAAATAGAAGCAGCTCAAGAATAATAAAATAATCCACAGGAAGTGAACGACCTGCACCAATATATGAACCGCAGAAGGTACTTAGAAGTATTAAAAAACAACCCAGTAACACAACCTTACTGTTCACATTACTCCGTTCCATGGCATCGTCCGGCCAATACACACAGTGAGATTGTAACACATTACTTTATCCTGTCACGAAATCACTCAGCACAGGTTGGCTGGCGAGCTGGAGAGCATATCATCAAGTGAAATTAAAACCACACAAGATCGATTTCTGTTGGAAGCGTTTGTGCCCTGTTTAGGATGCATGGCCAAAAAATTAAAAAATTAAAAAATAATGACAACTGTTTAGTTTTCTGAGATCATGAGATCATAAAACGCTCAAGCAGCTGTGACGTGTTTCCATGTGTGTTCACCGGTGGCTCTGCAAACCTTTTGTGGCATATCCCAGATATGAAGAAAAAAAAAGGGCGTGTTCCCATTCACCCGACAAGTTTTAAAGGAACAAGGTTTAACTTTTGTGAATCAACACGATAGCATTAACAAACTCATTTATTATGTTTTTAGTTCATTCAACAAAACTTCCTTTTGTAGTACAGCCTCAAAATGTAGTGACTGCATGAGAGCCCTGAAAGATCGCAACCGCTGTCTGTCACTAACCCAGCCTGTGAAGCCACGAATGCTTATTTATCATATTTTCACATGCTTTTTTTCCCCATCTAATGAGACCCACTTTGTTATATTTCTCACAAGGATTTTTTAACAGCTGGAGAATTAGCAGCTGTTAACAGTGGTGTACATACGTTATTTTCTTATTTGTTTATTATTATATGCCTCAGTAATGTATTGAATACATGTTTTTCCCTGTAAACCACCATTATGTTCATTTCTGACTCCATGTTTTCATTTTGGGGCTCTACACATGATTCACGGTTAATAACTGGGCCTTAGCGCAGGCTCTCGGATCGTCCGGTGTATGGTATTGGTGTGGTTCTCTGTGGGTTTTGTGTGTTATGTACTCTGTGTTGTACCTGGAGTGTCTCAGCCAGTTGGCAGTAGTACTTTTTTACATCCAAAGCCAGAGCAATGTCAGGGCTGCCAAATTTAATCACTGCTGCCCGGGTGATCCCTTCTCGTGATTCGTTGGGCTCCAGCATATCCTCCACTGTCTGCTCATACACGAAACACATAGAAATACACAAGAATGAGATGTAACAACACATTTATTTATTACACTGTTCTTAATGTCAGTTTTAATAGACTTGCACTTTACTTTACTTCTTTATAATGCAGCTCCTAATATTTCCTAATACATCCACAATCATCATCTATGACTCCCACATCCTTCTCCCAGCATACCCAGTATCTCTTCTTCATACGTGTCCAAATCAACTCTGTCTCAACTTTTGTCCTTTGACTGAGAGGTGGTCTGAGCTTTTAGGATATCTAAGATGAAACATGAACAAGCACAGGTTTTATATTGATCATGCAAAGGACAAAGAAGCAGCCTCATCTAACTTCACAATGATTTTGAGGTATGACAGGTCATTTTGGGAGGTACAGTTGTATGAAATTTAGACTACTGCAACATTACACTTAGATCTATTTGTTCTTAGTGAACGCAATATTAATGAACATTGTGTACAAATACATATTTTCTAAAACATTTTTTAATCAAAGAAAATTTCAACTAATTCAAACTTCTGGAAAAAACGAACCAAAACAACAGTGGTGGCAACAAGCTTCCATAAACCCTTTGATATTAAGAATCTTATTTGCAGGAGTGCCCTGGTAATAAGTAATAACTTAACATGTTGTTCCAGTGGCAGGAGAAATCAGATCTCAAAGAAAATCCACACAAGGGTGAGGAGAACATGTGAACTGAAGCTTCCCGAGGTTTGAACAGGGGCGCTACAAAGAGGGGGCCAGAGGGGGCACTGGCCACCCCCCAAAATTTGCTGACCCCACCTGGCAAGACCGTCCTATGTTGGTAATAATTTTAATAAATGTGAACACGAGAGAGGACGAATCATTAAAGTATGGTTGGGACTTAAAGTCAAGCAGTTAAAAGTCAAGTTAAAAAAGATGATCATGGATTTCAAACTCTTACTTGGTGCCTCATATGTACTTTCAGTGACATCAACTTTAATAACAGGAAATCAACTAGACATGTAATTCTTTTCTTTCTCTCTTCTTTGCCATATTTTTCAAGTAACCTGTTTGAAAACAGCATAATAAAACTGGAAATTCTGGTTTTGCTGTGCCGCCCCAGTGTTTTCAGTGACCCCCATATGACCACCAACATGGAAAAATTCTGGAGGAGTCCTGGGTTTGAACCCAAGTGTAATATTTTATCCCAGCTGTAAGATCACATAGTCACAGCACAATGTACTGCAGTGTATTTTTCTGCTAGAAAATAAACATTTTTCACTAAATCCTGTTTTAAAACAGGCGTGCTGCTATAAATGTGTTTGTTATAATTTTGCAGGTCATCAGTTTACATATTTTATGTGTTTAAACCAGGGGTGTGCATGCAATTATTTTTCCCAACGGAGCCACGTGAGAAAGTAGGATTATTATGGAAGTGCACGCAAATAAGCTGAACTTATATCAGTTTCATCTCTCTATAAGCTTATTGATGGCGCTCTTCTCAACAGCCCCAGCTGTAGAGAGCTACTATCTCTGTCTAAAAGTAAGTCCCTGTCATTGTCCATTTACCTGTATGACTGATTTAATGTGGTTTGATTCTATAAGACCCTGCAAAACCAAAGTGTTCTTGCAAGAAGTGCACACTAGGTCAGACATCTAATTTTATATAGAAACATGTTAAAAGTCTAAAATGATTAGAAATACAGGAGTAATGTGATTACTTGTATGTGCTTTTGAGATAGATGGTCAATATGACCTTATGTTTGCTACAATTACACCTAACCACCAATGCTCTGACTTCTTGCATTACATTTTAAAATTGAGCCTTGTCTATGGGCAGAAATCTGTGCCATCAGAAACTGAATTTGAATAAGTTAAATTTGAATTTGAATTGCTCAGATTGAATCTGAATTGTAACTTGAATAAATGCTTTTGAAAACTGAATTTGAAAATTGTCTAATTTGAAATTGAATTTAGAGGGACAAGATGACAACTTTGATCATATTTGTTTGTCAAAGCTGAATTCAGGGCAAACTATGCTAAATTAGCATTTTTAGCTAGCAGCTACAATAAGCATAAAAGTTACTGTACGGCTATCATTTGTTAACATGACGCTTGTTCTTATACATATAATACATTTATTACCAACCTGAGAGTTTATCCACTGGTCATTCGACATGACGAATGACTTCTGAAGTCTTAATTCAGCTCAAGATGCTGTAGAGTTCCGTCAGTAACACTTCCGGTCCGCTAGTATAACGTAGTTCTATTAATCTGCGCTTGAACCGGAACCGGATGTAAGTCCCAAAAAACTGAATTGTAGAACTGAAACTGAATGGTGAGAAGTGAAACTGAAATTATTCGAGAGCTGACTTTTTAAAGGATAAAATGCAGTTTCAAAGCAAATGAATTCATTTTCAAAATATAAAATTCAATTTCAATTTAGTGATGATCATTTTCAAACCATAAATTTCAAAACTAATTTCAAATTAGACTAATTCAAATTCAGTTTTCAAAAGCATTTATTCAAGTTTCAATTCTGATTCAATCTGAGCAATTCAAATTCAAATTTAACTTATTCAAATTCAGTTTCTGATGGCACAGATTTCTGCCCATACTTGTCTTTATTGATGAAAATGTGTCAGCTGCATTATTAATTAGTACACATATGTATGTTTATTATATCCATAGATGCCTAGTGTATTTCAGATATAGCTCACCCCTACAACAGTAAAAAAAAAAACAAAAAAAACTGAGGAACAAGTGTGTTGTGCAGTAAAAGTATACTCAGGTAAATTTTCTGTCTTAAATGCTGCTACAAACACACAGAGACCAAAGGCCTCAACATGCATGTCTGCAGCCTCACATCAGTTACAAAGAAAATGAACTGCTACAGAGCTGCAGTGACAGACTAACATTTTTCTCCTCATCCCTGCACCTACATAACGACATGGCTGCCGATTTGTCAGGGGAATATGGGGTATCTGGAAGTGCCGATAATAACAACAGTTAATAAAACAAAGGGAACTTCTGTTTTCATTTGGTATTCAGCCGCATTTCCCGGACGGGGAGTTATCGAGCGTGTCCCAGAGGGAGTGTGTTAAATGCCGCTCGGCCCGGCTTTGCAGAGGAAAAACACTGAGTGATGGAGCTGCTCCTGCTTCAGCTGCCTCCCTCTCTCTGCCTGCAGCCTCTAGATCTGATACCGGGGTGCGTCTGTCATCTCCTGGTGAGGTGGAGAAAATTGTAGAAGGTGCAGAGGGCTGGGGGTGTGTTGATATGTACAGAATATGGCTGCAAGCATGTGCTTTTTTTTAAAAGGAGTAGTTGAAAAATTTGTTTGAGTGCAGAGAAGCTACTTAATACATTTTATTTTGTGGGGCTTGTTCAAGAGTTAGAAGATAAAATGACAATCTGATACTAGCACAAAATCCTTTATAAACCAGTGAATTCTTACACTGATGTTTCAGCAAGTGAGCTTCGGCAGAAAGCAGATTTTGTCAGCTTCAATCTCCTGTTTCCACTTGTTATGCTTAACAAACCCAGAGTTGGTTGTTCTTTCATATTTACCATGCAGATATGAAAATATAGGCATATTTTTTTATTATTCTCAGATCTGACCTCGACCTGATTGAAACACTATGGTGAAACCTTAGCAGTTTTATAAAGAAGAGTGGGCCAAAATTCCTCCACAACGATGTGAGAGACTGATAAAATCACACAGAAAACTCTCTTGTGAAAAAACTCTCTTTTTCACATGACTAAGTTTTGGACAATAACATTCTTTTTTGTGATTTTATATTTGTGTATTAAATTGGTTGTAATTCGTCAAAAGTTTTTGCAATATTTTGGTTTTAATTGAAAGTCTGCAATTCAATGACATCCTGTTTGTTTGCTTTAAAATGCCCAGAACAGTGGGAAGGTTTTCCTGCATCTTCGATCAATGAGGAATTAAATCTGCAGGTTGGTGCCTATTACTGTTTTTATCTCACTGAGACTTTTTACCTCGATAAATAAACTAAATATAAAAGTTACTCTGCCAAACACTGACTGCAGCTTTTACCTTGAGACAGAAATGTTCAATCTGCCTCAAAAATGAATTTATACCATTCAGGAGAGGGAGGTTTTTGATACATTATAGGTCAAGAAGTAAACAGCTTAAATTCACATATCAATCAACACATCCCTGTTTTATTCTCATCCCTGTGATCTGTTCATGGTGCAGATGCAAAGTGGCAGTCGGTGCTCTACGGAAAATTTAAATCTTACATGTGACTCATTTTAAAGTTTTTAAATCGGGTATTTGATCTATGTGTTCTTGCATTATGTTTTTGGAAAATATTTTTGCAAAACACTCAATTTATGCTGTTCAAACTTTGCATGAGGATACTGTGGATCTACTAACAGTTTAGTGCATGCTATACCGATTCGTTTGCAGTATTGTGGTGAAGTTTACAGTAACTGATGCCATGTTGGAGTCATACAGAGCAGGCTGTGGTGTTCATGGACAATGTGAAGTTACATCAAAGACAGCAAACATCAAGTTATATTTAAAGGCTGATTGGATTCAGTCACTGAATTATAACTTTTATACTAGGTTTAAACATAACATAGAACATAGAAGAGCCACCTCCACAGGACAAGACTCAGCTGTCCATCTGCATCTTAAGGATAAAGGACACTCTTGAGGATGCCAATGTTCACATTTTGGACAGAGAGGACAGATGGTTTGAAAGAGGAGTGAAAGAAGCATCTATGTCCACTGTGAGTGACCATCTTTGAACAGAGGCGGTGGTTTACGACACCAACTGTCTGCCATCTATAATCCAGTTTTGAGTTCCCTCTCCAGACGCCTTAACGCCCACTCACATCCTGGGACATCTGACCTCAGGAATTCGTATGATAAGGTGGGGCCAGGTTTCACAAAGAGCTCACCCGAAACTCTGGCTGATTGGGACCCACACCCAGTTTCACACCTTGGCTCAGGCGATTAGAGGATCATCAGGGGTCCTTTTGTCCCTCTGTGGGGGGAAACTCCCACTAGGTTTAAATCGGGGACTCTCCACCATTTGACCTTAGAACTGAAGAAGCTTCTCGGATGAAGGTGAAACGTCTTCAAGTAACTTAAAGAAGTCCAGACGCTTTTCTTTGCAAGCACCTTTGACTACGATGACCTGGATGACTGAGAACCTTCACAGACATATACTAGGTTTATAATGTCTAAGTGTTGGAAAATGAGGAATATAGTTCATGAAATAACTGCTTATATCTTGTTGAATTCAGATGGGTAAATCCACAAAGAACAGCGAGTACCAGAGTAGCAGCTGATCACTTGATGACTTATTTCTAAGTAATTGTTTTCAACAGCCCATCTTTAAGTTCCACCACCACTTAAACAAATCCCACTTTAACCCCTGAGGTAAATTTTTAACAGTCCAAAAACACCTTCCTTCCCATTAAAAGACTAGTAATGACTGCATTTAGTACAAAGCCCTTAAAAAAGTCATTTTATGAATCTAGAGTTGAATGCTCTGCTCATATTTTTCTGTTGTTGTGGCCGTTTCTGGTTACAACTCTTCAGCAAGGTGACCAAGGTCGCGAGAGCTGCGTTTGTCAACACAGATCTGGGCATTCCTCCAACACTCCTGTCTGACCTGAGTGCTACATTTTGAGCCATTTCTGCGACTATAAACTGTTCCCGTTTCATCAGCCTGCAGCTACAAACTCCCTTTCTCTCACCGTCCTGTGCAGGGCCTCCATGCCGGCCAGCTGCTCCTCGTAGATAGTCACTTGCTCCCTCAGAGCCAAACACTCTGCTGTCACAGCATCCACTTCCTGTTAAAAGAAAGTAAAGTTAACAGAGAAGTTGAACTTAATTTCTGGAAGTGTCTGAGGAGTGCTCTGCAGTTTGCAAACTAAATCAAACCACAGGTGGAAAAAACAAAGTCGTTTCCACCCCGAAGACCAATTTTGAGAACCATCAGCACCAGCCACTCTGTCACTGAACAGCAACTACACGCCGCAATGCAGAGGAAAAGGGAGGAGGAGGAGGAAGAAGAGAAGGAGGCTAACTAGACACAAAAGCCTTGTCACCCAATCTATTTGCCGGCAGGGGTTCTGAATTCGTCTACTCTTTTTAAAGAACTGGATTAATTGGTGTTGAATGCAATTACTGTTTGTGCCTGCTTTTACATTTAGGTACAGGAAGAAAGAGTTTGGTGGTAAAGTTGTGGATTCCTGCTGTGAGGGTGGCAGGGTCGGTGATGTACTGCAGCAGATTAAACAGACCGGCTGCTGCTGCTGCTGAACTCTTTGAGCTGGAGAAAAAACCTGTTGTAGTTTGTGTAGTTGCTCCATAATGTTCACACACAGTCACAGATTTCTTTTACTCAAGTTGCCATTTCCAGCTCCATACTTTAATTCTTGGATTCTACCAGGGTAGCTTTGCATGATTCACTGTTCAAAATAAGCCGTTTCTGTTTATGTAGCAGTTTTAGCTCCAACTGACTTTCTCAAACTGAACATACTGTATAACAGACAATAAGGAAAAGCATGTTGGGTCAAATTTAAGTGTCTTACACATGTTTGTTGACATGATAGCGTCACACAGTTGTTGCATATTTGTCAGCTTTACTGGATTGGATTGAGATCTCGGACCATTTAAGTACAATGGATTCATTAACATGTTTAAGAAGCCAGTTATTGATGGGTTGAGCTTTGTGACATGGTTTGTTATCAAATACAAAACTCATGTAGCATTTCAAAGATGCTCACGTTAAAATATTCCCTACACCATCACCACAACAAATCAGACCCTACGATCCAAAAGTTGGAGCAGAACTTGAGACTCATCGGACCAGGGAAAGTTTTCCAACCTTAAATAGCCCAATTCTGGTGAGCCTGTGTGAATTGTAGCCTCCATATCCTGCTTTAGCTGACAGGAGTGATACCCAGTGTGCTTTTCTTCTGCTGTTGCCCATCTGCTTCACGATTTGATGTGTTGTGCCTTCAGAGATGCTTTTCTGTATACCTTGCTTTTAACCAGTGGCTATTCCTGCTACCCCAAAGCATCTAGGCCAGTCCCTTCAGATCTCTGATGTCAACAAGGCATTTTCTCCCAGAGAAACGCTGCTCATTGGATATATTTTTTTTGTACTACTCTCTGTAAACTCTAAGCATGGTTCCTAACAAATCAGACGAAGCCATCTGACACCAACAACCAGGAAAAATTCAAAGTCATTTAAATTTGATTCCCATTTCACATTTGAAGTCTTCACCACGAGTGGCGCCTTGTCACATGTTTATTGTTGACATGTTTAATATAAAAATATTGATCAGTGCTTTCCATTTATCTGTTTATTTTTATCCCAATGAGGATTAAAACCAGATGAAATTCTGACCAAAAGAAAGTCTTCTAATGTAATTCTGACCTTGTTTTTACCTTTAAATGAATCTAAACTCCATATATGCTAAATTAATTCATCCACTCAGACTCACTGTTTTTCTGTAGCCACAGAAACTCAAAATAAGGAGGTGAAATGTGCGATCCTTGATGATGGAGTAGGATAGAAACCACACAAAAGCCAGCGGTATGCTCTAAAACAAACCAAATGTGGCTTTTTTACGTTATGCTGACAAAGATGCAGCTTGTTGTGGGCCGATCTGTGTAGCATTCACTCCTCTCCTCCGCATCTCTGCTCTGCCTCTACCTCCCTGCCGATTTCCCACCAAGTCTTGTCACCCTGCAGCTGCTTCCAATTCAGAACTGCAGAACAGAGCCAGCAGGAACATTACGGCACCATATCACAGCCTGCGTTACATCTGTGAGGCACAAATGAAAGCCTCCCTCGCATCTGGCCTGGTTCTGGAAAGGAAACGATGGGCTCTGGCATGTGCGAGGGAAGAAAAGTTTGGTGGCTCAGGTTGCAGTGGGCCACCAGCCCAGACTGGGTGACTGCTGGTGATCAAAACCCACTGGGCAGCACTACAGAGGAGCAGCTGTGCCAGGTGTCAGCTGGATGGAGTGGGAAGTGAAGATGCTTGACAGCCCTGCCACCTAGTGGTCAAAGTATATTATCGCAACACAGTCAGATCATAGAGAAAACGCTTAGGTTCATACTCAACTTTTAAGTAAGTGATTTAATACTAATATATTTAAGTAGACACAGCCACCAAACTTATTTAAAGGGCAGTTTTATACATTATAGACTTTACTGCTTGAGGTTTCACATTTGCAAAATTAAAAACTGTGCATCACCAGCACAGCAGAAAAGACCTGGGACTTTACCTTTTATGCATGGTCCTAAAAAGGTGATGTTGTGACATTATAGAAAATATATCCAGTAACTCTGGTGGTAAAAATGTGGGCATCTCAGGTAAAATCCAAAGCTCTAACATCATGTCAAGTTATTTTTAGTTTGTATGTTCGGTGTTTCTTATCTGTGCAAAACTAATGACTCATTCGCCTTTCATTTTGAAACCATTTAAAGTACTAAAGTTATCAAATAAACCACAACTTTTGAACTCATTAGCATTTTGTTTGCTTTAACTGATAAGTTCAGTTTATCCATTGTTGCGTAGGGGTGGGGGAAAAAATCAATACTGTGTAGCATCGTGATATTTTGTTTGCTAATAATGTATCAATACAGGGACAGCAGAAATCGATATTTTGTTACAAAAAAGGTTTTTGTGCTCTGACTTCAGAGCATGTTGATCCTTTTTCTGAGCAAGAATCCTGACATTCCTTCACTGTCCAAATGTGTTTAACTTGTTTTTATGGCAGCAATAAACATGTCAGTTTACTTATTTTAATTTAAGACATGTTTTATTATAATTAAGTTTAAAACTTTTTTATTTAATGTAAAATTTTATTTTGTTTTAATTTACTTTCAAATTCTTCAGTTGCTGAAGGGGCTGCATAGTTTTCATAAACTGCATAGTTCAGAATAGCTATAATTGTACCAGATGGTTGATTCAGTTAAGTTGGACTAGACTGTAATACAAACCGTTCAGTTTGTCAACAATAAAACTGAAATGAGAGAAAGACTGAGTGTGAGACTTTGATATTAGAGAAAATGAATATTGATAAAGTTTACCTTTATGTACAGAATCTGAATATCGCAAAATATTTTTAAAAAATTGCAATAATATCGTATCGTGGGATGTATGGTGATTCCCACCTCTATTGTTGCGTAACCAAGTTCTATGATATAGTTGGGATTAGGAATATCTAGAGATAGCTTATGTCATAATGCTAATATTTGATATTTTAGTCGTGGCAGAAAAAACAAACCGCTTTTAATAACATGCAATAGTGTGTGTTCGTGTGTAATTTTAGTATCCACTGGCCTCTGTTTTATGAGTTTTGATCAGCAGTAGTAAATTCAGTTAAGAGTTGAGCTCTAACTAAATAATTTTACTTCAAGTGAAATTGTAGCCTTGACTAGATAACACGACCCTGTGGGGAATCCTGACGTTTGTGTTTGGGCCTATGATCACCATCCATCCTTTTTTTTTGCCTCTTGTGTGGTCGGTGACATGGGGGCAGCAGTCAAAGCAGAGGCCAGCTCTTCTTGGGGGACACCGATACATCAAGCTACGAAACGTGATCTCTCCGGTGTGTCCTCGGTCTTCCTCGGGGTCTCCTCCTCATCTAGGAGGCCTCTTTGTCTGATGCTCAATCCACAGCTGGCTCCCTTCAATCATCAACCATCCATTAATATAACTAGGGATGCACCGATACCGATACTGGTATCGGGGCCGATACTGTAAAATGTGTGTACACTCATACTCGTAAAAGTTAACCGATACCATGAACTGATACTAACTTATTTCATTAATCAGAGGGTGGCTTGTCATTTCTGTTGTAGTTTTTTAGATTGGCCACTAGGGGGACATCCCGTGCTAAACAGGCACAGGGTTAGACGAGTGAGACTGGCAGCTCCAGATAAAAAAAGAGAAACTGGAGGCTGCTGTAGCTAGGCTAAACAAAATGTCAGCAGTGTGGAACAGCCAACTTTAACTCAGGTTTTGGAAAAGCGAAGAAAAATGTCAAGAAAAAATCCACGGGCAGTGTGTGTGTGGTAGAAGTATCGGTTTTTGTACTCAGTATTGGCAAGTACTCAGATCCAAGTATCGGTATCGGTTTGAAAAAAATTGGTATCGTTGCATCCCTAAATATAACCACTCAAATAAGGACGTTATTATTTGAGTGGTTATATTAATGGATGGTTGACTCTGATGTGACCCTAAATTTTACTATGCTTGTGCTCTCTTAGCTTTTTGGAAATGAACCTACTGTTATAACCAAATCTTCAAATACATTTATAGTCCTTAAAAAGAAAAAAAGCTCAAATTATTCTTTATTTGTCGAGCAGAGTAGAGTTCCCTCCTGACCATTTTTCTGAAGCAGCAATGGGATTTCCATGCATACCAACAGAATACTTGCCAAATACCAAATACAGTTACCTCAGCCACATCTTGTTGTTCCTGCCGGACGAAGATCCTCTGCTGCGACGCCTTCTCATAGTCTTTCTTCAGGAGCTTGAGCTCTTTCTGCAGCTCCTGTGTGTCATTCAGAATCTCATCCTGTGGTGAGAAACAGCCAGACACCGATGGATCTCGACAAGGTTGTAAATCAGACCTGCCCACAATTATGCAAAGTGTGATCCGGCTGATGTCATGATGTGAGACGTGCTTGCATGCCATCGCACGGAGAGACATGCAGCAGACACACCCAACAGCACCTACCCTCTGCTTGCCCAGTCTTTCCACCACAGCGTCCAGGCTGTAGTCGGGCACCGCCACAGTGGAGGTGATGCTGGAAGAGGCCTGGCGATTGTTCAGCTTCTCCTCCAACTCAATGATCTGACATTCAAGAGACTCATTGTCGTCCTCAAAACAACGAGCCTAAAGGGCGCAGGTTTAAACAGAATGAGGTATACACAGAAGAAACCAGCAGAGAGGCAGCAGTTACAGTGTTTGTCCTCACCAGCTCAATCAGCCTGACCAGGCGGTCGTTGAGGGCAGCAATGACGGTGCGGTCCTGGACAAACTGGTCCAGACCTTCTTTGTTCTGAGCCCTGGCAGCTGCAAAGTCGAACTTATCACAGCCGCACTCATCAACAGCAGCAGCCCTGAGAAAAGGACAAAGCACCAAAGACTCGACTCAATATTTTTAAAGGTTTTAGAGAAATAAATTAAACACATACAGAGAGGCTTCATCAAGTTTCTCCCTGCTCATTTTCTTCCATTTCGTTTTATTTTGTAAGGCTGAAATGTTGCTTATTTTGTGATTTTTGGTTCTCTTTTGTTGGTGTTTCTTTCATTTTTCTGTGTTGTATGTTATGTCATATATTGCTCTCACTTCATATATGAGATGTTTTTCGTGGGCATCCAAACCAGGCATTTATCCAGACTGAATATACTTCACTGTAAACATGACATCATGGAGTTATTGGTTCAGTTTGTCCATTTCTTGGCAGGTTTACTCATAATTCTGGAGGATTTGCATGATACATGGAATTCATGGAAGGATTCTTCACTGTTCTTCACCAACACAGGGTAACAGTCAACTCTTAAAAAAATGATGATGATGATAAGGAACACCAACTTCTATCTATATCACAAACCAATCTCTTGATTCTGGATAAAGGGACTCCGCTCATGCATGGTGCGAAGGGAATTTGTAGTCTTGGCAGAGGTATGTAGGTATGTAGTCTCTGCTCTTGTGCTTGAAATGCTCGACTGCGTTTGACGTCACAGCAAATAAAGATTGCACCCTGTGATGGCGTCTGTGCACAGAAGACATTTGTCACTACCAGTTGTTGGTACCTCAGTGCTGATTACTTTACCTACCTATTATGCATTGACATGCATTTTAGGTTGTTAAGCACATTTTGACACATCAGTGTTTTGGGAATTTTCAAATTAGTTATAATTGTTGATGAGATTAATTAATTAATATAACCTAGAGACAGGTACAAGTCATACCCAGATGTCAGATTTTAGCCCATATACATTTTCTCTCGTCAAAATGTCATCTTATATCTCTTGTTTTTACTATATCTACTGTTCTAACTTCTAACTTATTTTATTTCAGAGTGTTATTAGACCATATTACGGGACTTTTTCCCCCCAAAATTTCAAATTTTTATGTTGCAAATTAAAGTCAATGAAGTTAACACATTGCACTAGTTTTAGGTGAAAATGAATATGATGAATATGGCTCCTCCCTTCGTTACGCTGCAATAGAACTTGGGCTTCTAGGGGCTTCTAGGGGCTTTCCACAATGCACTGAGTATTTCTTCTTCACGCACCTTTTTTCCCCACCTTACTATTCATTTACACACCACTGTGCATTTAAAAATGGCCTGTATTTGTATAGCGCCTTACTAGTCCCTAAGGACCCCAAAGCGCTTTACACCAGCGGTCTCCAACCTTTTTTGCGCCACGGACCGGTTTATGCCCGACAATATTTTCACAGACCGGCCTTTAAGGTGTCGCGGATGAATATAACAAAATAAAACTAGTACCGGTACCGAAAAAAAGAAGATTTATTCATAACACACGTGAAAAGACCCAGGAAAACCGAGTAAACGATAAAAACGATAACAAAATAACGCTGAAAACCGATAAAAACCCTGAAAACTATACGTTTAACACCTGAGCCTCAACTCTCGCTGCCCGGTACCAAACGACTCACGGACCAGTACCGGTCCGAGGCCCGGGGGTTGGGGACCGCTGCTTTACACAACCTGTCATCCACACATTCACACACTGGTGATGGCAGCTACATTGTAGCCACAGCCACCCTGGGGCGCACTGACAGAGGCGAGGCTGCCAGACACTGGCGCCACCGGGCCCTCTGACCACCACCAGTAGGCAACGGGTGAAGCATCTTGCCCAAGGACACAACGACCGAGACTGTCCGAGCCGGGGCTCGAACCGGCAACCTTCCGATTACAAGGCGAACTCCCAACTCTTGAGCCACGATCGCCACAATTTCTTTTGTTTCGCCTTCCTCCCCTCACCCCCAACTAGTTGCAATGTAATGATTGAGCTCTCTGAGCCTGGTCCTGCCAGAGGTTTCTTCCTGTTAAAAGGGAGTTTTTCCTTCCCACTGTCACCAAGGTTGTTGGATTGTTGGGGTTTCTCTCTATTAGTGTAGGGTTTGTTTTTTACAAAAACCCAAAACAAATAATCCTAACATTTAGACCAGCTACTCAAATATATAATGTATGGCTTTCATCATTTACTACTGTTAGGTTAGCTGCTATGACCACAAGTGTGAGACTGGCAGCAGAAATAAAATTGTAATTTTGTCCTGAATTCTAGAAAAAGCACTCGACTGATAGTGACATTATTACATCTGACCAATCTGTCAGATAACCTCACAGTCAGTCATGGGGAGGCCAACTTCAACGTACATGTCATACATCGTTTTTGTATTTAACTTCATTCTTAAGGACTATAACAAATAATTTTCCAACTTTGGGATGAATAAAGATGTTATTATAACCACTAAGGTTCTTCAGCATCCACCGGGAAACCTTTGACATGTAAAGCAGTACACTATGTTTTAATCAAGGGGAAAATTTCAGATGTTACCCTTTTAAATGAACTCTCATTCATGTCTTTCATCTGTAACATTTTTCAGGTTAAAATGCCATACCCCTCACAGACAAACTGGTGGACATGTTTGTACACCTTAATATCTTAAGTGGTAAGCAAAACCCACACTGACCTGACAGAGGCCCGGTATTGCCCCGCACACCGCCCGCTCAACCCTCCGTTTCGTCTCCAGCTGTCGTCCTCGAACAGCTTGCGGTAAGAAGACACTCTGAGCATGGCCATAGCTTTGAATGGCTTCAGACTGAGATAAGACACAACAACCAAATGGAGGCAGCAGATCGAAGGAGGATTTTATACTTGGAGGGAAACAATGTTGCACTGAGGTGAAGCAGACTAACTTTGGCGTGAACATCACCCAGTGACCATTTCACACGCACCCGAAGAGTAAGGCCCAAAAACCTGCCGTGCAGTCACCGTTTGTCTACATAAGATTTCCAAGAGGATGAGATTGAGGTGGGGCACAAAACAGCTTTATACACAGTTTTATTTCATTTAAATAAATTAAAAATAAAAAAAAAATATCCGAGAAGTTGAAAACAAATGCATTCTTGTGTACCTTTGAACGTACCTCAGTTTTGTGACAAAACTGAAAAGAGGAACAACAATGAATCCACACACTGTTAACATCAGTTGGTAGAGTGGAATAAGACAACAGAAAAATCAGAGGGTGGTGATTACACCGATTCTTCTGTTTGACATCATGAAGGTTGTATTTCTACAGACAAAAATGAAAGGTTGTTGTAAAACAGTTCTCCCAAATCTATATATAAAAAAAAGAAAATCCCCAAAGTAATTGTTCCATAGACTCATGCCACCGTTTGGCAAATCTCAGAGTGAAAAAGGCCAACAGAGGATTTTGGAGGAAGGATGTTAATAAGGCAGGATGAGCTACTTCAGACCAACAGTTATTTAAACAAGAGTCACGATTGTCAGCATTTTCACATTGCATCATGTGTATATGTCGTCTGCAAAGGTCCTGGGGCATGTGTGAAAAAACTCTGGTTTTTCTGGCATCGTGGGTAAATTATTACATCATTAATGTGAAAAGCTTATGGGTTAAACCGTTTCAGAGGAAATGGGCCTTAGAAGTTCCTTATTACCGAGAATCAGCTGCAGAACAGAATGATCCTCTGTGGCACAAAGACAAGCAGTTTCCTGCAGAGTAATGAGCCATTAAAATCTGCTAATTTCACACCCAGAAAATGCTGCACGAGTTCAAATGAGAACATTAGTCTTTTGGATTTACCCTAAGGGGACAGAACTGCCTAAAAACAATGAATAAAGAGCTTTAAGATGTGGCAAAAGTGAGGGAGAAGATGTGTAAACACATGTAGACGCACACCAACAGTACCACCTTCAGGACAAACTAAACACCATCACAGATTCATACCAGCAGACAGTCAAACAACCAGGTAAACAGTCACTATTTACACCACCAGAAAAGAGTGAGATCTCCACCCGATTCCGATTGACCAGGAAGTTAGTGTGTTAACAGACTTGTTTCGTGAGTCAAAAGGAAATGAGGAAACTGGAGGTAAGGCTGACGGCTGAAGTTACACAAAACACAGCAAACACTTACAACCAAGAGTTTTCTACAACAGGGTGATAAAAACACGTAAGAAGACACCCAATTAAACACTTTTAAAACTGAAAGTAAACTGCAGCAGAAACCAAAGTGTTCACATGGTGCAAACTTGGAGGAAAACAAAAACATAAATAAACAGTTACAATACCATGGGTAAGCTCAAAGGTATCTTAATATTGTCCCCTCAGCTAAACGCTGCAAAATAAATGATTGTCATGATTTATCTTAAGCATAAACATTCTTAGTGACAGATTTGCATGATCATCCCATTTCAAACTATTTTAACAATATATCTAAACATCTTCAGTCCATTTATTCAAACCTAAAGAAGTCTCTTCATTTCTTTAGTGTAAGTGAGTCTCCTATTTAGCATCTATGGATACATATA